>NC_045428.1:82848140-83179390 GCF_902635505.1 Sarcophilus harrisii
TTGCTCTTATTTCATGTTTATTGACTTTATATTTCCCTTTACATTTTTTATCCTGGTTTGTTTTTTTCATTCTTTTTAAAAATCTAATTATCTCCTTCATTGTTATTATTGTTTTCTTTAAAACTAGCTCCTAATTTTACTTATTAGCTCATTAATTTTTTCTTTTGGTTTTATTAATCTCATCTTTTATTTTCAGGATTTCTCTCTTGGTGTTTAATTGGTAGATTTAAACTCGTTTTTCTAGTTCTTTTTCATTTTTCTAAAGTTGTATGTCTTATTCATTGATATGTCACTCCTCTTTTATTGATGAAGCTTTTAGAGATATAAATTTTCTCTTAAGTACTACTTTGGCTATATTCCACAAATTTTGTCTGGTCTCATTGTTGTCATTACTTGAAATTAAAATGACTGTTTCTATTATTTGTTCTTGGAACCATTCATTCTTTAGGAATAGGTAGATTATTTAGTTTCCATAAGGTCAGATACAGGGGGAATATCAACTCCTTATTCTTAAAAATCATGACTCTCAGTGCATCAAATTAGTATTTTTGGCTATCCTATCATCCTGCTCAATTAAGTCATTGAGCTTTTGTTCCATTTAAATCTTTAAGAACATTTATCTATACATAACTCCTCCATTTTGTAGGTGTGAGTGGATTTTTTTATTTATCCAAATATAAGACTTTAACTTTATCCTTACTATAACTTCATTTTATTAATTCAGTCCAATCCTTTAGCCTGTCAAAATTCTTTTACATCCCAAATGTCACTCAGTATATTATGTATCCATTCCAGCTTTGTATCACCTGCAAATTGGATGAATATTCATCTTTTATATATATATATATATAGTCCTTAGTAATATTATCTTTGTACTTTGAGAATATATCAATGACAAATTCAGGCCAGATTAACATTGAACTTTGAGTGTGGCAATCCAATCAGATACTCAATTATGGTCCATAATATCATAGTCCTCTTTAAAAACAAAGGAAATTTGACCTCAACCTTTATGAGTAGGAGGAGAAGTTGGAGACCTAAGTGGAAGTGGCCAGTTGGGACACACAGCTAGCTAGTTATGTATTTATCTTTCTTTTTTCTTTCTTCTTTTCTTTGTTTCTTTCTTTTTTCCTTCCTTCCTTGCCTTCTTTTCCCACCTTCCTCTTCCCCTCTTTCCTCCCTCTCTTCCTTTGTCTTTCTTTCTTAGAAAGGCCAAGATATCCCACTGCTTGCAAGGTCATCTCCTGTCATCCTGATCTATATCTGGCCACTGGACCCAAATGGCATAAGAAGAGAAAGTGGGGCTGGTGACTTTGCAAAGCTCTTCCTCATTTAAATCCAATTATTTGCATGTCATAGCATCATCTCCCCCGTGTTGTGCTCCTTTTTGAGAATGAAGGACAAACAGCCACAATGACAATTTCTATGCTTCAAAAATTTTTGTTGAATGTAATTTGTATTGCATTAGGGTCAGAAGAAGATGTATTTAATATTTCTGCTTTTCTGCATTTGTTTGTGAGATTTTTAACACCTTAAAACATGGCCAATTTTTATAAAAGTGCCAGCTGAAAAAAAAAAGGTATATTCCATTCTATTCCCATTCAATATTCTCTAAAGGTCTATCTAACTTTTCTGAAATTTTATTCATCTTGTTAAGTTCTTTCTTGTTTATGTTTTGATTAACTTTTATCTAGATCTAAAAGGGATAAATTGATATCCTAAACTTATATACTCTCACTATTTCCTCTCTCTCATTTCTTTTCCTAATTTTTCTTCTACTACTCTTATTTGGCTTTTTTCCCCCTGAGGCAATTATGGTCAGGTGAGTGCCCAGGATCACACAGCTAGGAAGTGTTAAGTGCCTGAGGTCAAATTTGAACTCAGGTCCTCTTGACTTCAGAGCTGGTAATCTATCAATTGTACTACCTAGCTGCCGCGTATTTGACCTTAAAAATATATATTTTTTTACTTTTAAAAACCTTTTCAACTCTTATAAATAATTCTTGTTGGTTTTTCTGTTGTTGCTTTTTGGGTATCCAATCTTCAATTTACTCTGAGGCTTTGCTTATAGATGTTTTCATGTCATTGTCTTCTGAGTTTGTCTCTTGAGTTTGGCCATTACCATAGTAGCTTTTTATGATCAGGTTCTTTTTGTTTGTTTGCTCATTATTCAAGCCTACTTTTTGAGTTTGAACTTTATGTTAGAGTTGGGCTCTACTCATTTCTGGGAGGGATGACTTATCTTTGCTTTCACAACTCAGTCTAAGAGACTAAATTCTCTATGCTTCCAATTTAGTGTAATCTGGAAAAAAGGTTTGTTCATTGCCCTCTTCATCTGCACTTTGCTCTCTGCCTACTCTGATCCCTGCTCCCTTTTAATTACAAGTATTCCTCTCTTACCTGGAACTACAACCTGAAACTAGACAACAGAGCTGGGCAACAGAGATGCCAGATAGTACCCATTCCTGCTTCCAAAAGCAGTACAGGGGTCCCTCAGAATTTCTTTCTGCCCAGATATTGTCTCATTGTCCCTGAACACTAAGTAGCCACCCACTATTGCTGTGTTCTGCTGGGCTTCTGTCCATTCTGGCTGTCCCACACTCTCAATGTCTGCAGACAGAAGATCTTCCAAAGCTATTCTGGAACAAAAAAATGACTTACTGTGACTTTTTTCCTGGCTTTTCTGTACAGAATTCAATTTGGTACATTTTCTAGGTAATTATGGAAAAGGTTTAAGGGAAGCTGAGGCAATGTTGCTGACCTTGCATTTTGCCATCCTAACTCTATCCTTCAACAAAATTTTTTATACAGTCTTATCTTGTTCCAGGCACATAACCTAGGAAATCTTTCTGCCCTTTTGTCCTAGAGCCAGAAAACAATCCAAAGAACAGGTTCCAAATAAAATTTCATTAAAAAGAATGCTTTTTTCAAATATATTATGAATAAAATAAAATTGAATTTTAAAAAGAATATTTTTCTCTCACACCAAATTCTACAATATATTCTAAATAGATATGCAATCTTAATATTAAAGATCAAACTATTTTAAAAAATTAGAAGAGAAACAGATCATAGGTTTCTCACAAGTATAAATAGGAATGGATCCCTAGCCAAACAAGAGATAGAGACAATTAATTACAAAAGATAAAATAAATTGATTACTTGAAACTGAAAAGTTCTACATGCATTGTTGGCAAAATTGTGAAATCATTTAACTATTCTGTACAGCAATTTGAAATTATGCCCAAAAGGCTATAAGACTGTGCATATCCTTTGCTCCAGCACTGTCACTACTGGGTCTATATTCCAAAAAGATCATAGAAGAGGGAAAAGGACTTATATGTGCAAAAATTTTGTGGCAGCTCTCTTTGTAGTAACAAGGAACTGGAGACTGAGAGGCTGCCCATCAGTGGGGAATGGCTAAATAAATTATGCTATATGAATGTAATGGAATACTATTGTTCTAAAAAAAGTGATGAACAGGCTGATTTCAGAGAAGGCTGGCAAGACATACATGAACTGATGCTGACTAAAGTGAGCAGAACCAGGAAAATATTGTACCCAGTAACAACAAGATTGTATGATGATTGTGATGATCAGCCGTGGATTTGGATCTTTTCAACAATGTGGTAATTCAAGGCAATTCCAGTAGACATGGGATGGCAAATGCCAATCCCAATCAGAAAGAGAACTATGGAAACTGAATATAGATTGAAGAATAATATTTTCACCTTTTGGGGTTTTTTTCTTTCTCATTTTTTTCCCTTTTTGGTCTTATTTTTCTTACACAACATGACAAATATGGAAATATGTTTAAAAGGATTGCACATATTTAATCTATATCAAAGTGCTTGCTATCTTGGGGAGAAGTGAAGTAAATAAAATAGGGAGAAAAATTTGGAACACAAAATTTTACAAAAATGAATGTTAAAAACTATCTTTATGGTAAAAAGCTAAAAAAAAAGATAGAAATAAGATAGATAAAACTATTATGTTTACAGAGAAAGATTAAACATAATATTGTAATTTTGTACATTGAGTATCTCCCTCCTCAAGTAAAAGTTTGCTGAAGGAAAAAAAACCTATCTTTAAAGTATTTGGAAAATTTAAATACTATTTTTAAAAAAGAAAAGAAAAGAGGAGTCATGGACAGTGGTCATGACTGAGGTAGATCCAGGAATGAAAATATAAAATAAAATATATCAATAAAATCAAATTAAATTCTGTACAAACAATAGTAATGAGGTGTGATAAGAAGGGGAGTAGTCAATTAAGAAAAAAATTATTTGCATCAATTTCTCTGATAAGGATTTGGTATCCAAGATATATAAGTAATTAGTAAATATATACAAGACTATTAGCCATTTCCCAACAGATAAATGACTAAAGAATATGGATAGTTCTCAAAAGAATTGCAAAATATTCACAGACACATTAAAAAAAAAAAAAGCTGTAAATCACTAATAATGAAAAAATGCATGTCAAAATAACCCTGAGGTCACACCTTTAAAAATGACCAAAAATGTCAATGACCAATATTAAAAGAAATAGTGAAAAGATTGGCAACACAAATACATTGTTGATAGAACTATGAAAAGTATATCCCTTTTGGAAAGTAGCTTGGAATTATGTAAATGAAGTTCCTAAAATGTTTATACTCTTTGAACCAGAGACTCTAATATTGGGTTCATATCCCAAGGAAGTCAATAAGAAAAAAGTCTCATATACAAGCATTCTTGCTTAGGTAAAGAATTCTGAAAGAAATCCACATTTTTCAAAAATACCTGTACTTTATTGTACAGTAAATACTGTGCTCTCCTCATTTGCCTCTCAATTCTGCATTTTGCAGTTCCTTCCCCAATAGAAAAAAACTCCAAAACCTCCAAGTGAGAATAGAGGAACACACGCACATGGAGAACACAACCATTAGCAGATGGCCAGAAAGGAAACCTTTGCCCTGCTATTTTTCTATTTTCCATCAGTCTGGCTGGAGTGCCCCATCTGTCCCAACCTGTGTGGCTCTGTCCCTATGCACTCTCCTGTCTGTAAAACATGTATAGTCCCCAGTAGCTTTTTCTACCTGCTTTTCCTCTTGCTCTCACTTCTTTTTTTAAATTTTCAATAATAGCTTTTTATTTTCAAAACACATGCAAAGATAGTTTTCAGCATTCACCCTTGCAAAACTTTGTGTTTTAAAGTTTTCTCCCTCCCTTTCCCTGACCCCTTTCCCTAGAGAGTGAGTAAACTAATATAGATTAAACATGTACAATTCTTCTAAACATATTTCCACATTTATCATATTGTACAAGAAAAGTCAAAAAGGAAAAAATGAAAAAAAAAAAAAAACAAGCAAACAAAAAAGCTGAAAATATTATGTTGTGATCCACATTCAGTCCCTATAGTCCTTTTTCTGGATGCAGATGGATCTCTCCATCACAAATCTATTGGAATTGGCCTGAATCACCTCAGAATTGATCATCACATAATCTTGTTGCTGTATATAAATGTTCTTTTGGTTCTATTCACTTCACTTAGCATCAATTCATGTAAGTCTCTCCAGGCCTTTCTGAAATCCTCCTGTTGATCATTTCTTATATATAACAATAATATTCCATTATATTCATATACCATAACTTATTCAACAATTCTCCAGCTGATGGGCATCCACTCAGTTTCCAGTTCCTTGTCACTACAAAAAGGGCTGCTACAAACATTTTTGTACATGTAAGTCTTTTTCCCTTTAATTATCAATTTTTGGGATACAGACCCAATAGAGACATGCTGACTTCTCACAAACCCTTGTGCTAGCCCCACTTCCTGTTTCACTCACTTCCCCATGTGAAGAGGGGGAAATTTTATATTATGTAAAAACTGTCATTTACCGAAAGAGAGAGAATCTGTGTTCTATATATTTATAGCAATATTTTTTAGGATAACTAAGAATTAAAATCAAAGTGGATCCCTATCAATTGTAAAGTAGTCAATTTATGGTATACGAATATAATGTAAGATTAATGTTCCATAAGAAATTATATGAATTATTAATATATAGCAGCATGGAAAGATCTATATGAAAGGATGTAGAGTGAAGAAGACAGAACTAAGGAAACAATACACACAATAGCTACAACACACAAACTGAAAGAACGATGACATACCTGAAAATCAACGTATGTATAACAAACTTAAAAAGATCAAATAGAGCATTGATCCTGGAATCAGGAGAACATGAGTTCAAATTTGACCTCAAACTCTTGACACTCCCTATCTGTGTGACCCCTGCCAAGTCACTTAACCTAGATTGCCTTACCAAAAATAAACAAATAGGACTCAAATGAAGAGATATGACACCTCCAATTTATCCTTTTGAGGAGATGGGAAATGTATACATTGCACATCTTTTCTTCAGACTTTTTAAATGTATCTATCAGTTTTGCTAGAGCAGCTAGGTGTCACATTGCCAGGCCTGAAATTAGAAAATTGCATCTTGCTGGATTCACATCTAGCCCCAGACACTTAGCGTTGGACAGATTTGCCTCAGTTTTTTCTTCTGTAAAATGAACTGCAATATCTGACAAAGAAATTCCAAATGAGGTCACGAAGAGTCAGATATGAATGAACAACAGTTTTGCTGATTTTTTTTCCTCTATTAAAAATGTTATTGTCTCATGGGATGGCTCTCAGGGAAAGATTATCAAGATATGAGAAATAGAAAAAAATTCATTTTTTTTATTAAAATAATTTTTGGGATGGGAGGAAGGGAAGGAAAAAAGTTGGAACACAAGTTTTTGCAGGAGTAAATGTTGAAAATTATCCATACATACATTTTGAAAATAAAAAGCTTTAATTAAAAATATATATTTTCTCCTGAAATAAAACTTGTAATTACAATAACCAAGCTTAGCTGTAGAAGAGACTAAAAGATGCACTTTCCTCCCTTCTTAGCAGAGGAGGAAGACCCTTGTTACTACTGTACGCTTTATAATAACATCAGATTTTTTCCATGTCATTTAGTTTTGTTTAACTTCTGCCCATCCTCCTTATTATATGGGATGGTTTTCTGAGAGGTGAATGTGTGGGGACAAAGGTATACAAAGATCGGGTTGTAAAAGTAGGTAGTGCAAAAAAAAAAAAATGATATAAATATTTTTTAATTTTAAAAAACAAACAAAATGCATATTCCTCACAATTCTTCAAGATAGATGTTAATGTTGGTATTGTCCCCACTTTACAGAAGAAAAAAAAAAAGAGGCCCAAGGTGACTATGACTCAATTTCATCTGTAAAAAAGACGAATTAAGGAGTGTTGAATAAGCTAGAAGGATTTTTAAGGTCCCTTCCAGCTATCAGCCCTATAAAAACTATTTGGAAGTAGCAACTTTGAGATATTTTTCTCTGAAGAGAAAACTGATCAACTTAGAAAGCTCAAGAAACATGAATGTGACCCAACTCACTCTTGATAAAAAGCCCATCATCAGAAACCCAGTTATAAAATAATAAAGAATAATCTTTGGTCTCTCTCCTCTCTCTGCACAGAATTATTTTTCTTCAACAACCAATCCTTTGAAAATGAAACCACATAAACACACCAGCTCCTAGGACTATTTAAATGGAAAATGCAAAGTTTTAGATATCTGCGCATTAGTCATGAATTTCATTGTTAAACAAAAGAAAGGCTTAAACTTTAGAATACTAGCTTAAACTTTAGAGTACTAAACTAGAGTACTAGTGGGGCTAAAAGGAAAACAAAGACCAGGGCCGGAAATAAACTTCCTCTTTCTATGAAGACAAAAAGTCATTGGGACTTTCCAAGCGTACGATGTCTCAATCCTGTTCCTGTCTCTTCTCCCTTCCAGGTCCAGCCAGAAGCAGGGTCCGGGACTCTGTCAGATTCTGACAGCCCCTGTCAGAAAAAGGCCCAACAAAAAATAAAGATTTAAACATATAACAACTCACCTATGAGTCAATTGAGATCCATCTGAGGAGTTCGCCCTCCTGTCTCTCAAGGACACACGAGAACGGGGCGTGTTTACAACATTAGGGAAAGAGAACTTAAAGAAAAAGGGGGAAGAATGTAGAAGTAAGTAACTCACCCTCAAAGCTGAGGCTCCAGAGTCCTAAAGGAGAATCAAGGTTCCGATCAGTGGGCTATTTGATCCACGCTGAGTCCAAGAGGGTGCCTCCTGCGCCCACTCCTCGGAACTTGGACAGCGACATTTTACTAGAATTTTACACAATTTGCCTCCCAAAGTGCCTTCCCGGATCCTGGTGGTAAAAACGTCTATCCCAGAGCTGCAATTGCTGAGCAGGACCAATCCAAAACTTGCAGATTCAGTCGCCGATCAGAGATTTTGTTCAGGCCCAGAACTAGTGTTCCCGTTGTTGGTGTCAACTTGGAGGTCTCTTGTGATTAGAAGGCTTTAATACAGTAGCTAGTTCAAAGTTGTAAGTATTGATGTTAACACAAAAGAAATCAATAAAAGTTATTAATAAAAAAAAAAAAAGCCATGGGGATTTCGAGCTGGAAAAGTCCCTAAAGGTTCTGTGTTGCTTACTCCCTGTGTGACCGTAGGTAAGTCACGGGTCTCAGTTTCCTCATCTGAAAAAAGAAGAGATTGAACTCGCTGATCTTTAAGGTTCCTTCCAGTTCTAAATCTGGGGTCCTCTGAACATGCCATCTTATAAATTTTCGATCCTTTTACAAAGGAATAACACAAAGCCCTACGTGTTATAAATATTACTAGCTATCTTTATTCCAGTTAAAGAGACAAGAGTGGACTTTGGGGCAGAGGGGACAGTTGGGACTAGATGTGTGCAGTAATGGAAGGTGGCTTGGAAAAGTAGAATCACAAGACTTTTGCTCCAACTCCCTTCTGACTTCTGAGTAATAAGTGACTCACTTAACTGCTTCTCTTCTATAAAATGAAGCAATCTGCAGTCCCTTCCTGTTCTCACTCTTAAGATTCTTGCAGGAACAAAGCCTGTGGAGCTGTTTCATTATTCATACATCACTGTAATACCCCACCCACTCAACCCCGTTCCGGTTCTTCTCCCTCCCAGGTCTAGCTTCAATACGGTTTTCTAATGAAAAGCTGGGGAACATTTTACTATGAAAGGTCAAAAATTTCCCCCATTTAAAAAATTTTTTTCCTCAGATTCATCAAAATAGAATTTTTCTTTTCTTTTTTTTTTTCTTTTTGGTAGTGTTAAAGCCATTTTGTGTTGAGCCACAACAATGCATATATTATGGAAATGTGGATTTATCTTTATTTGAAGTCTCAGATGAATTGATTTCCATTACTGTTTTTCTTGTTTGTTTGACTTTGGGTAAGTCACTCCTCTGGACTTTCCTTTCCTCATTTATAAAATGTCAGGGCTGGATTAGATGGTTCTTGAGATCCTTTCCAATCCATGATCTAAGAGTTAGGTTTGAGTGAAATGGGAAACTGATGACTTATCAGAATAACTGTAGGAAATTCAAAACTCAGCACCAAGGATCTATTAATCAAATCTTTATTTTGTTGGGCCTTTTTCTGAGAGGGTCCTGGACCCAGCTTCTGGCTGGACCTGGAAGGGAGAAAAGACAAGAACAGAATTGAGACATCCTATGCTCGTGAGATCCCAATGATTTCTTGTCCTGATAGAAAGAGGAAGTTTATTTCTGGCCCTGGTCTTTGCTTTCCTTTTAGCCCCACTGAAATATGGGCTAGTACTCTAAAGTTTAAGCCTTTCTTTTGTTTAACAGTGAAATTTATGACTAGTGCGTAGATATCTAAAACTTTGCAGTTTCCATTTAAACAGTCCTGGGAGCTGGTGGGGTCCTGGGAAGAAGAGCATAAAACTTGCTCTTCTAGCAGGAATACCTAAAATAACCTCCTGGACCTTTATTTAACTGCTTAGAGAAAATCATGACTAATTATTTAATGGCCTGGAGATATCAAAAAATCTCCAAACTATCTCTATTTGTTGATTGAGGAAGCTGAGGTAAACTAAGTCTCCTTGATTATTCTAGAAACCTTCTAACTCCTCTAGTTTAATGGATTACTTACCTCTAAATAAATCTCCTAATTGTGAAGGATTATGTTTTTTCTTATAAAATTATTAACTAAGGTACATTGAACCTATAACCTAAATTTAGTTTATGAAGGTCTGATGGGTTTGGGAAAATTAAATTCTTTGTACAAACCTTATAATAGAATGTTCATACTAGCTCAAGTAAGCATTTGTAAACCTTGTAAAAGGTCTCTCGTGATTAGGTTTTAATACAGTAGCTAGTTCAAAGTTGTAAACCATAAACTTAGGTAAACATATCTGCTATAAGTCAACTATATCTGCCTGACTAGAATTTAGGAAACCCAAGCTATTTCCACTTGAGCAAGCATTGAGCAAGGTAGTGAAAATTAACTGGATAAGAAGAGGGGGTCATGGATTCTTGTGGTTTATGACTATACAATTGCCCTTAACTTTGTGAAATCAGCCTCCTCTCTCTGGAGAACTCAGTGAGTGGATTACCTGCTTATCAGAAGATTCTTTTTTTTTTTTTTTTTTTTTTTTTTTTATTTAATAGCCTTTTATTTACAGGATATATACATGGGTAACTTTACAGCATTAACAATTGCCAAACCTCTTGTTCCAATTTTTCACCTGTAACCCCCCCCCCCCCTCCCCTAGATGGCAGGATGACCAGTAGATGTTAAATATATTAAAATATAACTTAGATACACAATAAGTATACATGACCAAAACATTATTTTGCTGTACAAAAAGAATCAGACTCTGAATTATTGTACAATTAGCTTGTGAGGGAAATCAAAAATGCATGTGTGCATAAATATAGGGATTGGGAGTTCAATGTAATGGTTTTTAGTCATCTCCCAGAGTTCTTTTTCTGGGTATAGCTAGTTCAGTTCATTACTGCTCCATTAGAAATGATTTGGTTGATCTCGTTGCTGAGGATGGCCTGATCCATCAGAATTGGTCATCATCTAGTATTGTTGTTGAAGTATATAATGATCTCCTGGTCCTGCTCATTTCACTCAGCATCAGTTCGTGTAAGTCTCTCCAGGCCTTTCTTATCAGAAGATTCTAATAAAGTTCTTCACTTTGAGAAATCTCTGAATAGTCATTTTGAGTTAGGACTTCCAGTAACACGCAGGTTTGACTTTTTCCTAACTCGGAGCCTTACTAACTGTGTAATCCTAAACAAGTCAGTTAACAGCTTTGAGCCTTAATATGCTCACCTGAAAAATGAGGATAAATCTCCTTCACAGAAGTTATGAAGAGGTTCTGTGAGGTCCTAGGTAACTAGATGGATGGTGACAGAGAGAGCCAGAATTACTGAATACAATCTAGAAGCCTAGTTTACTCCCTGAGGCAAACAAGGAAGAGCATACTGATAGGATCTTAAGTGGAAGGCTTTTGTTCTTTAAGTGGACTATTAAAGTCCCACAACAGGTGGAGGTCTCTGGTAAAATTCTTAGCTGAATTATTTGCTTTGACAAAGCCATCATAACTTCATGATTTTTGTATCCAATCAGAAAGCCAAGTTATAATGTCAAACTCCCAAGGTTTTATTTTGTTGTGCCACAGTTCCCTTTTGATGTCCTGACCTAGTTTTCCCATTGTCCAATCTGCCTCAGGTTATAACCTTTCCCTCTTAATGTTTGATGAGATAAAGGTCTAGCTCAATTGCTCTGCCCCAAAACCCCAGGCAATAATCATTCTCTCTTAAATGATTGATGAGATAAAGGTTTCATATCTTTAGGTTATAATCATTCCTTCTTAATGTTTGACAGGATAAAGGTTTATCCATTTTAGACATCATTAGAATATCAGTAACCTCTCCAGTACCTCCCTCCATTGTGTCATTATAGATGCCTCCTCCCATTAGGTTATCCCCATGCAGGTACCTCCCCCATTATGTCATTGTTCTTGTTATCCTATAAAAAAGCTTGCTGTCTGATACCAAGATCCTTTTTGGTCCCAGTATATCTCTCCAGTTAATAAACTATTAAATTGATCTCTAACCTCTGTCTTGCTCAGTTTCTCCAGCATTACAATTTCCCCTATTAAAAGACTTAATTGTACCTCATTAGCTCCTTAACTTCTCTTGGAATTTAACCTGCCAGTCAATGATATAATTCTTAATGACATCTTTCTTCTTCGGCCATTGATTTTGAGATCTTGTGGGGTGAGGACCCTAACAGTGAGGGGGTCCCCAGACTGGTGTCCCCGGTTTTGCGAAAGAATTCACAGTCCCAATCTCCAAGGCAGGTTTTTGACCAAAATGGGCTTATTTTCACTGAGCAGCTGAGTGGGCTAGTTCCTGATTAGGAAGATAGCAAAGGTTGAGGGATAAGAGTCTTGATTATATTTAGGTTTCTATGGCTGGGGAATAGAGATGATCCCTAGATGAATTGAGGGACTAATTTCCAGGTCAATAATGGGTGATGATTATGCTCCAGGCCAAGATCTCCAAATGAATTGTAGGTGAGGATTATTGTGGGAGTTTCTCCTGAGAATCAACTAGGAGGGTGGGGATGCTCCCAGAGGCCTGGAGGAGTTGAGATTCAGGGTTTTTCTAATCCAGGTCCACCAAAGATCAAGAGGACACAGTTCTATTACATCAATCTATGCCTATAAATTCTTTTGGGATTACCAAAAGCAGCCTGTAACCCCATACACTTTTAGGGTCTCACCCACACCACATCATTTTGATGGCTAAACCTCAGTATTCTGGTGGTCTGGTATGCGGTGAGTCTGACTGCACCCCATAACCTCAACAATTCTGAGTACTCTTCCTATACCATACTCTTCCCTTACCTGCCAACACCTATCTGCCTAAGGATCTCATCAGTTCCAATGAGGAACATACATAAAACACTAAATAAATGTATGCTATTATAATGAGCATTATTATTATTATATTATATTATAAATATTATGATCCTGAAATCACTAGTTTGAGTAATTCAAAATTCCATATTGATTTTTCTTACATTTACCAAAATGTTTGCCAAAATTTAGTGTGCACATACACCCCTTCCCAAACGTAATTATTAAAATAGAGGTGCAATAAAATCAAAGAAAGGCATTTTGGGGAAATGTGCTCATGAGTGTAGTGGTAAGAAAGGCTGTCAAAATAGGATATTATTTCATTTAACCAGTACAATTTGACCTATTCCTTGGTTATAAAATGGGCATAGGAAGCAAACACTTATATAAATGTTAACTTATTATTATAAGTTATAATAATTATAATAAGTCATATAGATCAAATAACTTATTTTCAAGTTTACACAGATATGAGTAAAAAGATTTCCAGATCCCTTAGAAGCATAGCCTTTATTTCACCTAACAAAATAAGCAAAAAGGAAAAAAAAATAAAGAATTTATAATAGCTATAAACAGTTGATTTATTTTCTGTTTTTTTTTCTTCCAGTGAGTTCCACCCCCACCATCACCCTCAGGGCCTAGGTACTGATTTGGACTACCTCCTGGAGGCAGTTGCTAAAGGCTCAAGTCTCTATTGCTAAAGGCTCAAGTCTCTAAGGAATTAGACTTCCCTGAAAAGGATAAGCTTCATCCTTCCCATTGAATCTACACTGTCTTCATAATGGATGTATAGCTAGCATTTAGATAATGCTTTAAGGTTTGCAAAAGTGCTTTAGAAATATAACATCACTTTATCCTCATACAGACATTAAGAGGTAGATGCTATTATCTCCATTTTACAAATGAAGACATTATGTTTCAAAGAGGTTAAGTGGCTTCTCCACAATCACATATTTCATTATGAGGCCAGATATTGATTCGGGTCTTCCAGATCCATAATAGCAACAAGTCCAAGTCTTTTAATCCCCCATTATAATAGCTTTCTTCAGCTATTTGTTTGGAGTACAGTGTTTGGAATCAGGAAGATTCATCTTGCTGAGTTCAAATTTGACCTCATGCTTCCTAGCTGTGTGAACCTGGGCAAATCATTTAATCCTGTTTGCCTCAGTTTCCTCATCTGTTAAAAATAAACTAGAGAAGGAAATGGTAAAAATCACCTCTGTCAAGAAAATCCCAAAAGGGGATCATGAAGCCTCAGACAACAATTCAACATTAATATTATTGCTTTACTCCCTTGCTGAAAAGGATTCCTTATGTATAATCCTCTTTTTTTTTTTTTTTTTTTTTTTGGCAAGAGTATGATGCTGCTCTGGAATTCCTCTCTGGAGGTCCTGGAACTCTCAAACTTGGTTTTGCTAGAGAAGCAACCTCCATAGTTGCATGCAATCATGCTTGTGACTATCATGTGGAAAATATCCTCATCTATGTTATGCAAGGGACAGGGATAAAGAGTTTGAATAAATAAGGAAGAATGGGACTTTGCCACTGTCATGACTTCTCTATTAATACCTCAACACTTATGACTTAGATTTTTTTTTCTACCTCATTAATCACAGGAATGAGTGATCATACCTAATATTTCATTTCTATGACCTTGAACTCTGTGATCCTTTCTGATCATCATCATCTCCTATCCTCCCTTCTTTTTTTTTCCTCTTCTCCCTCCCATTTTTCATTCTAACCTTGATCACTAATTCCTCCATCCTTTTCTGTTCTCCTAATCTATGGTGAGAATAAGGGGATAGAGAGACTCTCAGTCTTTACTTTCGTGAACAGAATGGTGAGTCTAAAGTCAGGTGAATTCCAATCCTGCTTGATGAATGACCCTAAGCAAGTCAATTAATTTTGTCTACCTCAATTTCCTCATCTGTAAAATGAGGATAATAATAATACCTATCTATCTTCCAGGGTTGTTGTGAGGATTAAATGAGATAATTATTGTAAAAGCACTGACATAGTAAAAACACATAAATTTTAGCAGTTATGTGACCAAACTATGCACTGTCCTTCCTCCTTGAATTCATTATCCTCTTGTCTTACCTCTATTCATGCTTTGCCAAGCAACCCTAGCCTCTAAATTATTCTCACCATCTTTCATTTGAGTCAACTACAAATTATGCTATCTAATGCAAAGTGGGCCTTCCCAATTGCACTGCAATTCTTTTAATATTCCTTAATAGACTAACAGGTCTCTCCTCTTTACTACAATTCTGCAGATTTTCCCTTCTCTCCCCAGACTCCCTATTCTGTTCTATGCCCATTCTTGTAGTAAATGACCTTTCCTCTTATTATCCTGAAAAAATGGAGGCCAACTTGTGTGAGCTCCCCAAAATACCCTTTAAACCTTTGTCTGTCTTCTCTTCCTTTGCTCCATTCTCCGAGGATAAGGGGACTTTATCAAGACCAACCCTTCTATTTAAGCCCCTGATAGAACACAAACTCCTTAAAGATTTGGACTTTTTGCTTCTTTTTGTATTCCCCCATGCCTACTATATAATGTGTTAAATGTTTACTGATTGATTGATTGAATGATAGCAAATCAATAACAACATCAGTAGGTCTACAGATAAAAAAGTCAGCATACAATTCCAATGGTCTTGTAATGGAGAGAGCCATTTGCACCCAGCGAGAGGACTGTAAGGCCTGAGTGTGGATCCCAACATAGTATGTTCACTGTTATTGTTGTTTGCTTACATTTTGTTTTCTTTCTCCTTTTTTTTCCTTTTTGACCTGATTTTTCTCATGAAGCATGAAAATTGTGGAAGTATATATAGAAGAAATTACATACTTGCTGTCTAGGGGAGGGGATGGGGAGAAGGGAGGGAGAAAAATTTGGAACACTAGGTTTTGCAAGGGTGAATGTTGAAAATTATCTAGGCATATGTATGGAAAATAAAAAGCTTTAATGAAAAAAGAAAATCAGCATAAATGCAAATAAAACTTCATATGCAACAAAACAGACAAAAGTATTAAAATTATAAACATGGCATGAACACAGAAAAAAATAAACATTGAAAAGAATAAAGTAAAAATATGTTCAAAACATTCTGTAATTATAATTAAGTTAATGAGCATATGTATAATTACATGTGTTAACATTGTATTTATAGGAATTTTGTACGAGGAAAATGTTATAGTATGTTAAAATGCAGATTAGGATTAATATTTTACTCCACAAATAGAACAAGGCACTTCGTATCTACTCAATTCTTTCTTTGTCCTCCACCTTAGGTCAACATCATCAATACTTCAGTCTTTTCTGAATAATATCAGAGAATATTTCCTTTTTTAATGAAAAGAGGGCACTTCCTTTAAGTATCTCCTCATATCCCAATAAGGAGCAGCTAGAAGCTGGGCCTGGGGTCAAGAAGACCTGAGTTCAAATGAGGCCTTCCACACTGACTAGTTGTGTGACCCTGAACAAGTCCCTTCATCCTGCTTGCCTCAGTTTTCTCATCTGTAAAATGAGCTGGAGAAGTCAATGGCAAAGCACTTTAGTATCTTTGCCAAGAAAACCCTAAATGAGGTCATGAAAAGCCAAAACTGAAACAACTAAATAACAACACAACCCAGTGTCTTTTGGGGAGGAGTTACAGGAACAAAGGCACCTTTTGTGAACTTTTTTTTTAAGGCACTTTTTGTTCATGATTTTGTTTCCACTCTTATTCATTGTCAGGAATTGTTTTTAACTTTCTTGACTTCACACAATGCCTGGCACAAGTTAAGTCCTTAATGAGTATTTGTTGAGTTGATCCAACTTGACTCTCTAAAAAAGCCTTTTTGTTCTGCTCACTTTCCTAAAGGGAAAAGTCTGGAAAGGATTTTTCAGCCAGAGAAAATATTATTTCTGAATATTTTCAGGAGAATTAAAATGTTTTTTTTAAATATGCAACTGCAATGATAAGGCCATTGCAGCACCACTGAGTTGTGCTACCTTTCTGGCCCAGTGAAAATAACATATAAAGAAATAAATAGTTATTGATATATTGGAATTACAGTCCAATTAGCTGGATTATGCAATGCAGAAACAAACATCAATAGACTTTAGGGAATATTTTTAGTGAAGTCCAAATATTATCAAATAAGTGAATTATGAGTCTTTCATAAGGAGAAGGGTTCCATATCTGCACAGATTAGGTTCTTTAGTATGTGCCAGTAGGAAGTTAGTCTAAATATCAAGTCTATTTTTAAGCACTTGCTTTTGTAACAAGTTCTCATGTTATTGTCTTACTTTACTATCACGTCTGATTCTGGGGGCCAAGTGATATCACTGCCTATGAACCTGATTCTTACTCAGTAAAATGATACCATCTGTGCTGGCAGAGGCTCTCTTTCTATATTTTACAACAGTCATTGCTATGGTTACTATGAACTGCAGAATTGCCCTTTGGTATTGTGTCCCTAAACAGGGAGTATTTCTCATGTAAAATTAGTAGCAGATGAAATATGAAACAATATCCCAACTATTTCAAAGAAAGGATGGAAAACAAAACATCTATTTTTGAAGATGAATTGGTGCTCAGTAAACTTGTAATATTTAGTACCCCATAACACTAATGGGCCATTTTTGCCTTCAGTTAATTACATCAAAATAAATGGAAGCAAACTGTTCCACTCACAATCAAAATGATAAAGAAATGGAAAATTATATTCTGCTTTTCTTCCTCTCCAAATTCCTGTTTGTGAGCTGAATAATTATAGAGGAAGTAGGCAGAGGTACTGAAATGCTTACTCATCTTGTGATTTTAGTTAAAAATAGTTTTTAGAAAATTGTCACGGGCATAATCCAAAGGAAAATTATTCTTTCTTAACCATTACTTGCTCTAAAACCCTCAATGATTTTGTGCAGTATTAAATATCCCTTTCACTCCAATCTTGAAAATCAAAAGATAAAACTTTTCCAAATGATACATAATCTTTTTACTTTCACTTTGAGAGAACACAACGTTCTTTTACAGCACTAGGTCAGAAAGACGTCAGTGGAAAATATCAAAGTTCCTTCCTCTTAATCAGCTTTCAAAAGTGAAAAGTTAAGTAAACAAATAACTGAAGGTAGAACAATACTTGAAATTTCTATTGTCTTTTCTTTATTTTAAACCAGAAAAAAAAAATTTTAGTGCCTACTATAATATGCAAGTACTGTGCTGAATGCTTTACAAATATTAAGCCATTTGATTGCTAGTCTTATGTTTTTTTTTGCATCTTCCTCACACTCCCATAAAAGTCCCTCTTCCCCTGATTAAAGGATAATAAAAAAAAAGATAATTGATTTAAAAAACAAACAAAATAAAAAACTTCAATAAATAAAAATAAAAAAACAAACTAACAAATTTGTGTTATAAGTCATGTCTAAAAATACCTATTGTTCATCACCTCTCTGTCACTGGTGGGAAACATATTCATCATCATTAGTCTTCTGAAATTATGATTGGTCAGTGCATCAGAGTTCCTTAATCTTTCAAAGATTTATTTTAAGTTGCTGTTTAATTTTTTTCCCCGATTCTGATCACTTCATTCTGAATCAGTTTATACAAGTCTTCTTAGGTTTCCCTAAAACCCTCCTTTTTGGCACTTATTATATATAGTACAATACTATTTCATTACAATTATATACCATGATCTGCTTAGACATCATCCATTTAATTTTAATTTATTCTTGTTAATTGGGCAATGCAGAATAGGTGGGCTTGGACCACAATCAAAACAGCCATAACAATTTTGCTTATTGATTTATTTGTCTTACCTTGGATAATTCAATATGAAATTGTGCTTGATGAATTCTATTTTTGATTTTTATTCTCACAAAATAGTCATTTTTCAAAATATGAAATGTTATATATTGGGAACAGGTACCAGTGGAAGAGAGGATTCTTATTTAGCTTATTGGATGTGAGATTTGGGGCAACTCACAACCTCTCTTTGCTTTAGTTTTCTCTACAAATGGAGATAGTAATAGGACCCACCTCCCAGGGTTGCTATGAGGATCAAATAACATATTTGTAAAGCACTTAGTACTGTATTTGGCAAATTTAATAGAGTCAAATTATAAGAATATAAATCAATTCCCAACTGATAAAGAGTGAAACTCTATGAAGAGACAATTTTCAGATGAAGAAGGTAAAGCCATTTATATTCATATAAAAAAATGCTCTAAATCATTATTAATTAGAGAAATGCAAATTAAAACAACTCTGAGGTTATAAAAACAACCACCTCACACCTCTCAGATTGGCTAAGATGACAGGAAAAGATAATAACTGTTGAAGGGGATGTGGGAAACCTAGGACACTAATGCATTATTGGTGGAGTTGTGAAATGGTCATTCTGGAGTGCAATTTGGAATTTTGCCCAAAATTTTGCCCAAAGGGCTATAAAAGTTGCATATCCTTTAATCCCACAATCTCACTACTGGATCTGTATTCCAGAGATATCTTAAAAGAAGGAAAAGGATCCATATGTGCAAAAATGTTTGTAGCAGCTCTTTTTGTAATGGCAAGGAATGGAAATTGAGTGGATGCTCATAAGCTGGGAAATGACTAAGTTATGATAAATGAATGTAATGGAATATTATTATTCTATAAGAAATGACGAAGAGGCTGATTTCAGAAAAGCCTGGAAAGACTTACATGAAATGATGCCGAATGAAGTGAGAACCAGAAAAGCAATGTACACAGTAACAAAAAGATTGTATGATAATCAATTATGATAGGCTTAGCTCTTCTTAGCAATAAGTGATCCAAGATAATTCCAATAGATTTGGAATAGAAAATACAATCCATATCCAGAGGAAGAATTATGGAGTTTGAATGCAAATAATATTTTCACCTTTTTGTTTTGTTTTTGTTTTTTCTTTCTCATTTTTCCCCCTTTTTTGGTCTGATTTTTCTTTCCCAACATGACTTATATGGAAATGTCTTAAAAAATGACTATATATGTATAACTTCAGATAGCTTGTTGTCTTGAAGAGGAGGGGAGGAAAAGTAATGGAGGTGGGGAGGAAGAAAAATTGGAACTCAAAATCTTATAAAAATGAATGTTGAAAACTATATATGCAATTGGAAAAAATATCTTTATAATTTAATTTAATTTTAAAAATAAAAAAGATGATTGTCAACTTCAAAATGAAATATTTTATTTAAAAAAGTTAACTGGATATGTTTAGTGGGTAATATCTGGTTTAAAAAATTAACATATAAGATCCCTCTCGGTTTATTATTTTCATTTTAAGAAAGCATATGATACAATGGGAAAGAAATACAGTTTTAAGTGCTTTCCTCAGAAACATTTCTTTTATGTGTATGTGAGAAATATACAAGATTATGACAGATAAGACTACAGATGTTACTTTGTTCAATGAGGCAACATAACATAACATAATATAACATCTACAGTGTAAAGATTTAAAATAAAGAAGACTTAGGTCTGAAGTCTACCTCAGATAAGTACTAGCTTTGTGATCCTATACTTAACCTCTCTAAAATGTGATTTATCTATTGATAAAATGAGGCACTTCATAGTGTTATGAGATTATACATGCAATGACTTTTATGGAAATGTTTTGCATAACTTCACATGTGCCTTCTTAATGGGGTTAGAGATGGGAAGGAAAAGAATTGGGACCTCAAAGTTTTAAAAACAAATGTAAAAAATTGTTTTACATATAACTAGGGAAAATTTTTTAAAATTTTTTCCAATTACCCTAAAGGAATTTTTTTGTTTATTGTTTTAATTTTTTTCTGGTTATACCCATATATTAACTTTTTAAATACAACTTTCTTTTTTACATTTTTTGTTTTTAATAATAGCTTTTAATTTTTAAAATACATGCAAAGCTAGTTTTCATCATTCACCCTTGCAAAGCCCTATGTTCTAAGTTTTTCTCCCTCCTTTTCCCCTACCCCCTCTCCTAGACAACAAGCAATCCAATATATATTAAATATGTGCAATTTTTCCATGCATATTTCCACATTTATCATGCTACACATGAAAAATCAGATCAATAAGGGAAAAATGAGAAAGGGCAGGGGGGGGGAGGGGGGGAAAGCAAGCAAAAAATAACCAAAAAAGTGCAAATACTATGTTGTAATCCACACTCATTCCCCATGGTCCTTTTTCTGGATGGAAATGGCTCCTCCTCCATCTCTGGATGGAGATGGCTCTCTCCATCACAAGTCCATTGGAATTGGTCTGATCACCTCATTAATACACATTATTTTTGGGAAATAAAAATATTAAATATTTTTAAGTAAAGATAATACATGTAAGAGCACTTTTCAGACTTAAGGAACTGTATGTATACATTAATATTATTCATTGATTCCCTTAGGTTATTAATATTAATCAAGGTATAAAACAGGAAGTTACATATAAAAGAAACACCAAATATGGAAATGACTTAAGCTGATAGGGACACACAAGAGACTCCAACCGTTTAGGGGTATCCCTAAAGCCATGAGGTGGAATGGGCCGCTACATTCCAGATTGCTTCTTTCTTCTGGAGACATGGATGTTAAGCTAGCTGCAAAACTCAGCATGGTCTCACTTTCTAAACTTGTAGACTCCCAGAAACCATACCCAGAGGCTTATTATACGCCTGACCTTTTGAAAGTTACCTGGCCAGCATCTCCAGATTTAACTTCTTGACCTAAATAAATGAACAAACAACAAGATAAACAAAGAATCAAGGTCAGCTTCAGAGGGAAAGAGCTCAAGGCCTTTACAATATTTTCCAACTAAAAGAGTTGATAAAGCCAAAAAATCCCTTTGAAGGCTACTTCTAGTTCCTAAACTGCAACTTCAGCTAGTCAAAAAGCTGCCATTCATCATATCAGATTAGCAGAGTAGAAACAGAAAATGTCTAAACATGTTCCAAAGTTTTTCCAAAGGCATTTTCCTTAAATGACATCATGATTAGGAAAAACAAGTTTTGTATTTTTGGCCTGATGATGCTCTCTTAAAAGTAAAGGCCCTGTATAGCTCAGCTTAGCCAGTCCTCTTCATCTCACTATTACATATGCATCCAAAATTTCCTCATTAAGTCTTTTCTTTCCTTCTCTGTGTTAAACATCTCTAATTCCTCCAGTCACTCTTCATATGATTTATCTTTACCATTCTGGTTGACCTAATGGATTCTTCTCTACTTCCTTCCAATGAGCTAAGTATCTCCAATTCTTTAAAAAAAATTTTTTTTCACCAGTTTTCTCAAAAAAACCTTTTCTCTCTTTGTCTGGCAAATTCCCAAGAGAAATAATCTATATTCAATCATTCCATTTCTTTTCCTTCAATCCTCAGCCCTTCAATATATGACTTTTGAAACTGTTCTTTCCAAAGTTATCAATGATCTCATTTGCAAATCTCATGGTCATTTTTAAAGTCCTTATCATTCTTGACCTATCTGCTATATTTGACATAATTAACAACCTTCTTCTAGATATTTACTCCTCTATTGAATTTTGTAACACTGTTCTATCCTAATTCTCCTACCTATTGAAATTCTCCTCAGTCTCCTTTGTTGATTCATCATTCAGATCATGCTCCCTCAGCATGGATGTTCCCCAAGGCTTGGTTCTAGGACATTTACCTACTCTTCTTTTCACACTTCTTTGGTGAGCTCATCAGTTCCCATGAATTTCAATGATTCTTTAGGTACATGACTCAGATCTCTTTATTAGCCTCAGTCTCTTTTTCCCCTGAGCTTCAATCCCACATCATCTAATTACCTATTGCACATTTCAAATGTCAGAGCTATCTGTAACTTAACATGTTCAAAATAGAATTAATTATATTTCTCTCTAAATCTCTCCCTGTGAAATTCTTATATTTTTGTCAAAGGCAACTCCATTCTTCTAGTTTTCCATGTTTTTTTAAAGATAAAGTTTTTTATCCTTTTTTTTTTTTTTTTTTTTTTTTACATTATTCCATACCTTAAACATCAGCAAAGAAGTGGGAGGAAGATATCTTCTCATGTATCTTCTTTAGAGCTACATTTGTTTTCTGGAATTTTGAAACATTAGCTTTTGATTTCTGTGTGTGTGTTTCATTTCATTACTATAGTCATTGCATATATTATTTTCTTGGTTCTTCTTTCTTCACTCTTTATCAATTTCTCTAAGTCTTCTTGTGCTTCTCTATAGTTATAATTTTTATCATTTCTTATAACATAGTAATTTTCCTTATATTCAAAGCATCCGACAATTTGCTTAGCCATTTGCTAATCAGTAGGTATTTACTATGTTTTCAATTCTTCACTATCATAAAAATGTGCTGCTATAAAGATTTTGGTATATACAAAGTCTTTCCCCTTATCAGTGACCTCTTGGAAACATATGCCTAATAGCAGAATATTTGGATCAAAGAGAAGGGATATTTTAGACACTTTATTTCTATAACTCCAAATTGCTTTCCAAAATTCACAGCTCCACCAACAATGTACTAGTCTACCTATCTTCCTCCAGTCTTTCCAATGTTGACTATCTTTATCTTTTGTCAGCTTTGCTAATTTGTTGGGTGTGAGGTGAAATAGAGTTATTTTAATTTTCATTCCTCTAAGTTTTAGTAATTACGAACATTTTTCATACAATTATTGATAGTTTGAAATTCTTTTGAGCATATATTTATGTTCTTTGACCCTTATTTATTAGGGAATGGTTTTCAGGGGTTATTTATAAATAAATAAATTCAAACTGTTTAGATTAATATTAAAGATTGTAGCATTAAAAAGTTATCTGATAATTTTGATACATGATTTCCTTCAATTTATTCACATTCTTATTTTTCCAATTTTGTTTGTGCAGAAGTTTTTCAGTCTCATGTAATCTAAATAATCTATTTTATCTTCTGTAATTGTCTCTATCCCTTGTATCCTTAAGAATACATCTTCTAGAGCAATTTGGAACTATGTTCAAAAAGTTATCAAACTGTGCATACCCTTTGATCCAGCAGTGTTACTTCTGGGCTTATTATCCCAAAGAAATCTTAAAGAAGGGAAAGGGACCTGTATGTGCACAAATGTTTGTGACAGCCCTCTTTGTAGTGAACAGAAACTGGAAACTGAGTAGATGCCCATCAATTGGAGAATGACTGAATAAATTGTGGTATATGAATAGTACGGAATATTATCGTTCTATAAGAAATGACCAGCAGGATGATTTCAGAAAGGCCTGAGAGACTTACACAAACTGATGCTGAGTGAAATGAGCAGGACCAAGAGATCATTATATACTTCAACAACAATACTATGTGATGATCAATTCTGATGGACATGGCTCTCTTCAACAATGAGATGAACCAAATCAGTTCCAATAGTGCAGTAATAAATAGAATTAGCTACACCCAGCGAAAGAACTCTGGGAGATGAGTATGAACCACTACATAGCATTTCCAATCCCTCTGTTTTTGTCCACCTGCATTTTTGATTTCCTTCACAGGCTAATTGTACATTATTTCAAAGTCTCATTCTTCTTGTACAGCAAAACAACTGGACCTGTATACATATATTGTATTTAACATATTTAACATGTATTGGAAGGAGGGGAAAAATTGGAACAAAAGGTTTTGCAACTGTCAATGCTGAAAAATTACCCATGCATATTATCTCGTAAATAAAAAGCTATAAATTAAAAAACAAACAAACAAACAAACAATACATCTCCTAAATTGAATGGATGCCCATCAATTGGAAAATGGTTGGATAAATTATGGTAGATGTATGTTATAGAATATTATTGTTCTGTAAGAGATGACCAGCAGGATGAATACAGAGAGGCTTGGAGAGACTTATATGAACTGATGCTAAGTGAAATGAGCAGAACCAGGAGATCATTGTACACTTCAATAACAATAGTATATGAGGATCAGTCCTGATAGAAGTGGCTCTCCTCGGCAACAAGAGGATCCAATTCAGTTCCATTTGATCAGTGATGAACAGAACCAGTTACACCCAGTGAAAGAGCACTAGGAAACAAGTGTGGACTGCTTGCATTTTTGTTTTTCTTCCCAAGTTATTTTTACCTTTCCAAATCCGATTTTCCTTATGCAACAAGAGAACTGCAGAAATATGTACACATATATTGTATTTAATATATACCTTAACATGTTTAACATGTATGAAACTGTCTGCCATCTAGGGAAAAGGGTGAAGGGAAGGAGGAGATAATTTGGAACAGAAGGTTTCTCAAGGGTCAATGTTGAAAAATTACCCATGCATATGTTCTGTCAATAAAAAGCTCTAATAAATTTTAAAAAAGAATACATCTCCTATCCATAACTCTGAGAAGAATATGATCACTATTATTCTACTTTTTAATGGTATGATCTTTAATATTAAAGTCACTAATTTTTTATGGTATGATTTTTAAATATTAAGGCCATCTGCTACTTTGAATTTGTTGTAAACATAATGTTGAGTGTTATATTAAACCTAATCTCTTTAAGACTGCTTTCCAGTTTTGTTTTGTTTTAAATCCAATAGGGAGTTCTTTCATAAGTTATTTATGTTTTTCTGACTTATTGAACCCTTGGGTATTGAGTTCTATTTTTCCTGATTCTCCCTTGTGTATTCTATTCCATTGGTGTACTTTATTTTTAAACCAGATGGTTTTGATGACTACTGTTTTATAATATAGTCTGAGGTCTTCAATTGTTCATTTTCCTTTCACCAGTATTTTTTTTTTCTTCATTATTTCTCTTGATGTTCTAGATCTTCTGTTTTTCCAAATCAATTCTATGATTATTTCATCATGTTATGCAAAGTCTCCCTTTGAAAATCTGATTGGGGTAGCATTAGGACTGGGTAGCTTTGATGGTATTGTCATTTTTATTATATTGGAACAGTCCAGTCCTGAAGGAAGGAAATAAGCATTTGTTAAACATCAACAAGTATAAGGCACTGTGATAAGTACTTTACAAATAATATCTCTTTTGATCTTCATAATAGCTCTGGAATGTATTATTATATCCCATTTTACACCTGAGGCAACTAAAGTACATAAAGGTTGTGATTTGCCCAAGTTAACACAGTTATTAATAAGTGTTCTAAGATCTATTTTGAACTCAGGTCTCCCAGATCCAATGCTGTAAGCACAATGATGCCACCTAGCTGTCTGATTTCTTCCAGTTACTTGTGTAGTTCTTTATTTCATTAAAGATATGAATCTAGTAAAGTAACTGAAGTTATGCAAGTATTGTATGTATTTTGTTAGATTTATTCCCAGTTATCTCATGGATTTTGTAGTTATTTTGATTAAAATTTTCTTTATATTACTGTCTTAAATTTTATTATATTATATATATAATTTATCATATAAATATAAATATCTATTATATTAAATTTTATTATATATTTATTATATTATATATTCATAAATAAATAAAATTTATTCGATTATTATATATTGTAATATATATTTATATTAATATGTTATATAATTGATTTATGTGGGTTAATTTTTGTAGTCTGTAACTTTGCTGAAGCTATTGATTGTCTTATGTAGTGTTTTTACTGATTCCTTAGGATTTTCTAAGTAAACTAACATGTCCTCAGTAAGCAGAGTTTTAGCTGTCTCCATGGTTTCAATAAAAAAAAAAATCTTACTTTTAAAAAAATCTCTGACTTCACTCTCAAGCTCCTTCAACCCACATGTGTAATCAGTTGGTATGCATTTTCATTTCTGTCTCTTATATATATTTTGGGTCTTCACAATCTTACCCCTTAGTTCTTATGTGCTTACAAAACTTCTGAATTTACTTATGTATGCTTGTTATTTCTTCTATTGGAAACAGTTGATTAAAAAAGTAAAGTAAAATCTTATTATCAAAAAAAAAAAGTGAATGGAGGAATGATATAAATAGAGAAGAAATAAAGAAAATTGTAAGAAATTACTATAATCAGTGAACAAGCATTTATTACCAAGTGAAGTTACATGGCAACAAGAATGAAAATTTAAATTAAATGGATGCATAGCTACAAAAATAAAAAATTCCCAAATTAACAAAACAAGAATTAGATAATCTAAATAATGTGATTTTAGAAAGAGAAAATGAGGGAGTACAAAATGAACTTCCACAGAGAAAAAAGACTCTTAGATGTGATCATAGAAGATATAAAATATTAAACAAATCCAATACTGTTTTCTATCTATCCTGCTCCAATCTTTCTGCTGGCATCTAACCTCTTATCTCTATCTTTCAGATATTTCAAGCTGTATATCCAATCGACATCTTAAACTTAAGATGTCCAAAATTCTTATCTTTCCCCTTACTCTCTCCTCTTCTCCAACCTTTGCGATTACTGTTGAAGGAAACATCACCCTCCCAATCCCTCAGGCTTACACTCTAGGAGTCATCATGGATTCCTTATTATCTCTCATCCTCCATATCCAATATATTGACAAAGCCTATTGATTTTGCCTTTGCAGCATCTCCTAAATATGTTCCCTTCTCTGATATTGCCAACATTCTGGCCCAGGCTCTCATTACCTTATGCCTGGATTTTGCTTCAGGCCTCCCTTCCTCTAATCCATCTTCCATTCAGCCACCAAAATGTTTTTTTCTTAAAGCACAGATCTGTCCATCTGTCTTCCCCATTCCCCATTCAATAAATTCCAATCGTTCCCTATTACTTCTAGGATCAAATACAAAATGCTTTATTTGGCATTCAAAGCTCTTCATACTCCATCACTTTCTTACCTTACTATTCTTCTGATACCTTTCTCTTTCCACCACATGTTCTTTGATCCAGTGACACAGTGCCTGGTACATAATGGGAACTTAATAAATATTTATTGACTGATTAGCCATTTTGAAAAACTGGAAACAAAAGCACTCAAACATCTTCTATAAAATAAGACTGGGGGGGCGGATAAAATAGAGAAAGAAAACTACAAATCCCTATTACTACTGAACATTGATACAAAAATAATAAAGTACCAGGAAAGAGACTATATATCAATATGTCCCCAAAGTATGAATTATGATCAAGCTGGATTTATATTAGGAGTACAAGAACAATTCAATATTAGGAAAACAAATAATGTAATAAGTTACATTAGAAACAAAAACAACAAAATCATGATTGTTAATAGGTACAGAAAAAGCTTTCAGAAAAACCCCCCACCAAAAACCAATCCTATAGGAATGGGAAAAACATCTCCTTAATATGATCAAAATTGTTCACTTTAGAACACTAACATTATATAGACTGAAGCAAGGAGATACCTGCCCACCATTATTATCTGATAGAGCAGTAGGAATTCAGTTAGACAAGAAAAATAAATTAGGGACTATGCATTCCAAAAAGAAAAGGCTAATTTATTTCTAGTTGCAGATACATCATAGATTTGGAGCTAGAAGAAATATTAGATTTCAGCTAGTCCAATCTCCTCATTTTATAGATGAGGAAACAGACTCCAAGAAGTTTTCGTTGACTTGCTCAAGATTATATAGTAAGTGGCAAAGTCCAGATTTGTGGCTCCCTGATTGAACAACACTTTAGACAATTATCTGTAGGGATGCAGAGGATCAGGAAGTTAATGATTAACCCATCAGAATGGCATCTATAATCTCCAATGTAGTATAGCACTCTTTTATCATCTATCTGCTAATCCCAGACATAAGGTCATTTCTCTATGTCAAAAGATTTTTTCCTGGACAATTTTTTCCCAGCTCCTTGCTTCCCCTGAAGACTCTACAGGACTAATACAGATGTCAGGAGAACACACATGGCATTTTTCCCTTTTAGCCTTCTTTTGAAGTTTTTGGTATCCTGCTACTTTACTGAAGCTATTATTTCAATTCCTTCCTTTGATATTCCCCTGGATTTTTCTAAGTAAGCTATCATGTCATTAGCAAATAAAGATCACTTTGTTTTCTCTTTGTCTATTTTATGCTTTAAATTCTTGCTTTTTCTTATCTTATTGCTATTGCTTATATTTCTAAGACTATTTATAAATTAACATTGGAGAAAAGGGCACTCTTGGTTTACTCCTGTATGTACTGGGAAAGTTTCTAGAGTTCTCCATTCCATAGGATGAGAGTTTTTAACATATTAAAGAAAAAGGTCTTATGTCTATGCTTTGTAGGGATTTCAGTAAGACTTTTTCTCGTTGTATTGATATAATTGTGTGATTTGGGGTATTTTAATATGATAAAATGAATTATTTTCTTAATATTGAACCATTCTTGCATTTCATCCAACTTAATCATAGTGAATTACTTTTTTGCATAAATTGCTATTGTCTTTTTTGTCAGAATTTTAATTTAAATTTTAAAATCAATATTAATATTGGTTAATATCTATAGTGGACAGAGTACTAGATTTGGAGAAGGAAAAACCTGAGTTTGTTTCATATAAAACATAACTTTTCTGTGATGTATGCCTATATATATATATATTTTTAATTTTTTATTTAATAGCCTTTTATTTACAGGTTATATGTATGGGTAACTTTACAGCATTAACAATTGCCAAACCTCTTGTTCCAATTTTTCACCTCTTACCCCCCACCCTCTCCCCTAGATGGCAGGATGTTAAATAAATTAAAATATAAATTAGATACACAATAAGTATACATGACCAAACCGTTGTTTTGCTGTACAAAAAGAATCAGACTCTGAAATATTGTACAATTAGCTTGTGAAGGAAATCAAAAATGCAGGTGGGCATAAATATAGGGATTGGGAATTCAATGTAATGGTTTTTAGTCATCTCTCAGAGTTCTTTCTCTGGGCATAGCTGCTTCAGTTCATTACTGCTCCATTGGAAATGATTTGGTTGCTCTCGTTGCTGAGGATGGCCAGGTCCATCAGAACTGGTCATCATATAGTATTGTTGCTGAAGTATATAATGATCTCCTGGTCCTGCTCATTTCACTCAGCATCAGTTCGTGTAAGTCTCTCCAGGCCTTTCTGAAATCATCTTGTTGGTCATTTCTTACAGAACAATAATATTCCATACATTCATATACCATAATTTATTCAGCCATTCTCCAACTGATGGACATCCATTCAGTTTCCAGTTTCTAGCCACTACAAAAAGGGTTGCCACAAACATTCGTGCACATAGAGGTCCCTTTCCCTTCTTTATAATCTCTTTGGGATATAATCCCAGTAGTAACACTGCTGGATCAAAGGGTATGTGCACAGTTTGATAACTTTTAGTTCCAAACTACTCTCCAAAATGGTTGGATTCGTTCACAACTCCACCAACAATGTGTATGCCTATATATTAATTGTATAAAAGGAGAACTGTAATGGAGGAAACCAGGAAATGGATTGTGATACAGATAAAAGAATCAAAAAACTAAAGGTCAAAAAAATTATCATTGACTGGTTATTCTTTTATCTCCTTACACATGAGACAATAAAATTTTGCCTTATCCTTTGGCTATGAGATCATGGTTGGTTTTTTTTTTTTTTTATTTTGTTTTTTTGCTGAAGCAATTGGGGTTAAGTGACTTATTCAGGGTCACAGAGCTAGGAAGTGTTAAGTGTCTGAAATCATATTTGAATTCAGGTCCTCCTGGCGTTCTATCTACTGTGCCACCTAGCTGCTCCTATGAGATCATGTTTAAACCAATCACAAGATTCCTGTGTTTTAGAGTGGTAGTATTTTAGTGAAACTTTTGGCCTCTTTAGCGACAGAATAGAGAAACATATCAAAAAAAAAACAAACTTGAAAGTCTTCCCTGGGAGAGTCTAGTGAGAGGAGGAGAGTGTGGTCTGAGAAGAGCAGACATATGTTGCAGCAATCTCGAAAATTCCAAAGAGGTGATGGTGATGGTGGTGGGAGTGACTGACGGTATTTTTTCATCCAAATTCTTCCCCACAGCACTATCTGCTGGTTACATACGTAAAGTGTTCTGCAAACCTTAAAGCGCTAGATAAATATTAGTTAATAATATTCTATCTTTGCTTTATGTTAAAACTGTTTTAGATATTTAGAATATCATAGATTCGCATATATGGCGAAGTGTTTTCTGCCTCAATTTTTGAGAATAATATTTTTTTTTTTTTTTTTAAACTTGAGTTAATATTATAAATCTATCTGGGACAGAGGTTTGTTTGTTTATTTTGGCAGCTCCTTTAAAGCTAGTTCCATTTTCTACTCCGATATTGTATTGTTTAAGATTTCTATTTGGTATTTTAGGGCAACTAGATGTTGCAGTGGATCAAGTTCCAGACTCAGAGTCAGGAAAACTCAGTTCAAATCCTGTCTCAGGTACTTACGAGCTGTGTGACCTTGGGCAAGCAACCTTATCTTGTTTGCCTCAGTTTCCTCATAAAATGAGCTGGAGAAAATTAGTCAAGAAAATTATAACCAGCATTATCAAGAGTCAGACATGACTGAAATGACAACCAAAATTGGGCATTCTCTAAATAATGTTGGGATTTTTAGCACATAACCCTGATTGAAAAGTTATGTGCTAATAATAATTAAGACATTGAAGTAATCAGAATGAGAGGTGATGAAAACCTGAGCAAGGTGGTATTTGAGTGGGTGGAGATAAATCAGATTTGAGACATGTGGAGATAGGAATGGCAAGATTTGGCCACTGGCTATACATATGAAGAGTGAGGAATTGAAGCTAACCTCGAGGTTAATAACCCAAGACACTGCAAAAAACTGGCATTTTCAACAGAAATAAGGGTAGGGTCGGGGAGAAAAGTTTCATTTAAGACATTGTGGAGAAAATCTTCATCACCCCTCATTCTGATTACTTCAGTGTCTTAATTATTAATCCTGCCTTTAAGACTCTCCCTACTTCTGTCCATCTCACACATTATTATCAATTTTCTTTAAGGGAACATCTGACCAGGTTACTCCTCTATTTAACCAAATCTCCTTATTGTCTGTAGTATCAACTATAAATTGTTCTGTTTAGATTTTAAAGCCTTCACAAACTGACTTGGATCTATCTTTTCAGTCTTCCTGTACATAAATTTCCCTCCTACATCTTGTAATCTAGCCAAATTATCTAATCTTTTTAGCTGGGAGGTGATAACTTCATTTGTTTTAGGTTGTGATTAAGTAGTCTGAACAAAGAAAATCAGGTATAGAGGTGAAATTTGTATTTGGGGACAGAGTGAAAGTTTTTCTTACTGGAAGAGTGAAGCAGAGTGAATTTTCATTTGGAGCTCAGAAATAGGGGGAAAGTTCAAGAGATCAGCAATTAAAAAAACATGGCTCCAACATGTTTTTTAATTAAGCACTAAGTGTATATAAAAAGCAAGGCGAATTCAACAGAGGTAGAAACTAGTAATAAGACCGCAGACCACTTTGAACTGGAGGAAATGAATGAGTTCAGGAAACAATCAACTAAACTTATTGTTCCATTGCACCATTATTTTTGGCATTTTTAATGTTAAAAATATTTTCTGTAAAATTCTGGGCCCAGCATATGTATTTTTTTTTTCTTTTAGTATTGCATAGTAAAGAAACTTACAGTGATTTAAATTCTTTTCAAAGATGCCAATTAAAATAGTGATATATTCTTGTTCTTTAGATGACACAATAGAGAATATTAAAAATTACTTGAAAAGTCAGAGATCAATAAGGGAAAGGAAAATCTAATGAATTCAAAATCAAAGGTCAATGCTGATATAAAAACCGAAATTCAAATTGGGGTCTTAAGAAAATGGTGTAAAAGTGTTGCTGCTTCATAGATTGTTTACTCAATCATATTTGTACTTGGAAGAAACAGATTTTGTGATACTTTTATTTGCCGGAAGTTGGAATCATAATAGTTGTTTCCCAACATGAAAACAAACATGGTGTTATTTCTAAAATAAGCACTTCAGGGGCAGCTAGATGGTGCAGTGGATAGAACACTATTCCTGAAGTCAGGAGGATCCGAGTTCAAATCTCATCTGATTCTTAACATTTCTTAGCTGTGTGATCCTGGGCAAGTCACTTAATCCCAATTGCCTCAGGAAAATAAAAAAAAAAGATTTTTTTTAAAGTTGTAATGGGCTGAGGTTTGAGCTGATGCACTGAGGTCCCAAGTACGTGAGGCTAAATAGTAATTGGGCTATACTCTATTAATATACATGATTGGATAAAGAATGGTCCCTGCCCACTCTCCCTGCAAGTCCTGATGTGTTGTATAGGAAATGATGATTTTGGTGGGTGGAGGCAGAAAGAGAGGGAAGAAGACAAGCTGGGAGAGATTGGGCTGGGTTCGAGACTCCAAGCTGCTGGTTGTGTGGCTGCTGGTCGAGCTAGCTTCTTGACTCAGCTGCACACATTGCTATCGCCGATTCTCTTCCACCTCCGATCCTTCTTCACTGAGAATAAAGACTGACGATTTTCCCCTAACCTGAATTCCTGACTCCTGTTGATTTAAAAATACACGATCTTCACATTTGGCGCCCAACGTTATGTTTCCTGTAATTTCCCAGTCTAATGCCTCAGGTCAACAAAGTCGAAGATACGCTCCTTTTAACGTAGAAATCATTAAAGATCTTAAAAAGGCCTGCACTAATTATGGGGCTACATCAGCTTATGTTAAGATGCTGTTACAGAATTTGGCTTTCAAGTCTTGACTCTGATGACTGGAAATCTATAGCAAGGTATGCCTAGAACCTGGACAAAATTACATGTGGCTTTCTGAATATAGTGAGCTCTGTAGGATACAAGCCCAACAAAATAGTCAAAATGCTGTTCATGCTGCGATCACCTATGATCTACTACAAGGTATAGGTCCATATGCAGACGTCACAGCACAGGTTAATTATTCAGTAGCAGCATATGAGCAAATTGCTGCTAATGCTATCAAAGCGTGGGCTTCGATTCACAATAAAATGATAAAGGTGAGGCCTTCATAAAATAATGCAAGGGCCAGATGAGCCTTTGCTGACTTTATGGGACGTTTGCAGACTGCTATCACAAGAACTAATGGGAAAATCCAACAACAGATGTTTTAATAAGGCAACTTGCTAAGGAAAATGCTAATGAGGTGTGCAGAAGGATTATTCTAGGACTGCCTAAGGATGCTCCTTTAGAGGAGTTCATAAGACGCCTAGCCACAGTGGGCACAAATGCCTTTTATAGCCAGACTATGATGCAGACTTCCCAAGATCCCAACATGGGTAGACAGGGTCCCTTCCAGCAAGGGACTTCTAGAGAGACACGTCAATGCTTTCAGTGTGGTAAAGTAGGGCATCTGAAAGCTCAATGTTGGTATAGAGGCAGAATGAGAAAACAGAGTGGGAGAACAAGACCCAGTATCCCATGTCCAAAATGCAACAGAGGCTTCCATTGGGCCTAGAATGTAGACAGGTTCAGGGAAACGGGATGAGGGGATCAGCCCCAGGGCCCCAGGCAAAAAACACTTGGGGCATGATGGCAGCCAATGGTGCACCCAGAGAGTGCCTAGACGGCCAATACCCCAATATGACCAATCAGCCAGGAAGCCATATGATGGCAGAAAGGGATTACACAATCAATCAGCCAGGAAGCAACCTGATGGAAGAAAGGGATTACAATTAGGGAGAATAGAGTTGTATGCAGCTGAGACAACTGAGATACCCCCTGGAGAGGTGAAATCTGTTCCTCTCCAGCCTATGGATCCCTTGCCTCAGGCACAGTAGGCTTGACCATTTTACCTCCTGAGAAGTCGCACAAAACAGTGTCCATCCACATACTGATGTGGAAACTGGGAATGTGTAGATAATATCCCAGTCACCAATACAGGCAGACAATGTGACTTATCACCCAGGAGAAATAGTAGCATCAGGTTTACTCATACAGAATCTAATAAGCAGCCTGGTGATAGTCACCCAGATTCTGATTCCAGATCACAAAATCCAGCAATTTACTGGACAGCAGCTGTAACAACTGACCGACCTATGCTCACAATCTATATAAATGGCCTTCCATTGGAAGGATTGGTAGACACTGGTGCAGATCGGACGGTCATTAGAGGTGCCAGCTGGCCCAGTCACTGGCCAAAGATTAAAGCAGACACCTACGTGTCTGGTATAGGAGGATCAATAGCAGCTGAAGTTAGTGCTGCCCCTATGAGATGGACTTTTGAAGGCAAAACAGGAGTTTTTACTCCTTTTATAACTGAAAAAATCCCCATCAATCTGTGGGGAAGAGATGTTTTACAGCAATTAGGGTTAAAAATGAGTACTTCGGTTTTTTAAGCAGGGCTGCTGTTGAAGGCCTGCCAACACTTTCACCTGTTCCTATCCAATGGAAAACTGATACACCAGTGTGGATAGAGCAGTGGCCCTTAAGTAAAGATAAAATTCAGGCCTTATTAGATATAGTACAGGAACAGCTTGACCAAGGACACTTAAAACCTTCTAAGTCCTTGGAATTCCCCAGTGTTTGTTGTGAAAAAGAAATCTGGAAAATGGAGGATGTTAACGGATTTAAGAAAAGTGAATGAACAGATGGAAACTATGGGAACTCTTCAGCCTGGACTTCCATCTCCTACTCAGTTGCCTAGAGAATGGCCTCTTTGGGTCATAGATATTAAGGATTGTTTCTATTCTATCCCTCTGGATAAGGAGGATATGAAAAGATTTGCCTTTTCAGTGCCCAGCGTTAACTTAGCTGAGCCTTATAAAAGATATGAATGGACAGTTTTACCACAGGGAATGAAAACAGCCCTACTATGTGTCAAATGTATGTTGCTGCTGCTCTTGCTCCAGTAAGAAAAGCATTCCCAAAAGTTATGCTATTACATTACATGGATGACATTTTGGGATGTGCACCTGAGGAACAAATGTTAGAGGCATGTCTACAAAAGACCATAGAAACACTAAGGAATTCAAATTATACATAGCACCAGAAAAATTCAAAGACATGCTCCTTTTCAATATTTAGGATATGAAGTATACCCTAAGGTGCTTACAGTTCAAAAACTCTCCTTAAGAACAGAAAAGCTAAACACATTGAATGATTTTCAGAAATTGATAGGAGATATCCAATGGATGCGACCAGTGTTAGGTTTGACTACCTATCAGTTACAACCGTTATATGACATTTTAAGGGGGACAGTGCTTTAAATTCACCACGCCAGCTTACAAAAGAAGCTCAAGAGGCTTTGAGAGAAGTTGAACTGGCTTTATCCAATGTGGTTGAAAGAGTCACTCAAAAACCCTTGCAGATATCAGTTTTTGCCACACAAGAGGCACCCACAGCAGTCCTTCATCAAGGACACAGTGTGATAGAGTGGGTGAACCTCCCGGCACAACCAGATCAAAGCCTTACACCCTACCCAGTGCTTGTGGCTAGAATTTTATTAAAGGCCACTAAGCAAGCAGTACAATTATCTGGGACAAGACCTGATAAGATATACACCTTTATACCAATACACAAATTAATGTGTGTTGTGAGACCATCCCAGAGTGGCAAATTTTATTAGCCATGGCTCCAAATTTTTTACATGGGTCTCCATTAAAGATAACTAGACTATTACATAATTGGCGATGGATTCTTGAAGAAAAAGTTTCTAAAGTTCCTCTTAAAGGACCAACTATCTTCACGGATGCATCCAAACATAATATTTGTGCTGTGTACTCTCATGATCTAACTATAAAGAGAGTAGTCAGAACTCCTTTTCAGTCCACTCAGCAGAATGAATTGTACGCGATCATTCTAGCTCTTACTTATTATCCAGGAGACATAAATATAATATCTGATTCGGCCTATTCAGTAGGTGTGGTACAAAGAATGGCCACAGCCCAAATAAAATTTGCAGCCTCTAATATATATCAGCTCTTTAAGAAACTTCAAGAGCAAGTGAGAAAGCATCCAGCTAAGATCTATATATTACATGTCCATTCTCATAGTGGACTTCCAGGTCCCATATTTGATGGCAATTCAAAGGCAGATAGCCTTCTAACTATGTTGGTCAATACCCCTTTGTTCCAAGAAGCTCAGGCATCTCATTCTAAATATCATCAGGCTGCTGGAGCTTTACGCTTACAATTTGAATAACAAGAGAGGAAGCTAGGAGCATAGTAAAAGCCTGTACGGCTTGCCTTCCTTTCCACGCTCCTACACTGCCTCCAGGGAAGAACCCGTGGTTTGAGACCCAGTGAAATCTGGCAAATGGATGTGACCCATTATAAATCTTTTGGTCGTCTGTCTTTCATCCATGTTGTGGTAGACACCTTTTCAGGATTCACTTTTGCAATGCCAGCAGCAAAAGAGACAGCCCAAGTGGTCACTGAATTCCTCATACAAGCATTTGCCATTATGGGTGTGCCACAAACAATAAAAACAGACAATGGTCCTGCTTATACTTCGAAACATTTTGCACACTTTTGTGCACAGTATAAGATTTTACACACCACGGGCATACCTTTTAATCCTCAAGGACAGGCAATAGTGGAGAGGAGAAACAGAGATATTAAGACACTACTCCAAAAACAAAAGAAAGGGGGAGCCACAGGTAACCCTAGAGAACTTCTAAATCTAGCTCTTTATACTATTAACTTCTTGATTTTGACAAAGATGCACTGGCTCCGCTGACAGGTTTTATAACCCACCGGAAGGTCAGTGTCCAGTGCGAGCAGCTCCACTATCTTTAGATAATCGCCAGGTGATGTGGAGAGACCCAGAAAGTGGTGAATGGAAAGGACCAGATAGGCTAACCGCTTTGGGGAGAGGGTTTGCTTGTATCTCTACAGGTGGAGAAGGAATCAGATGGGTGCCAACGAGCCATATTCGCCTTGTCCATCGCAGAGAGACGGAGCAGACCTTTGAAACAAAGAAGACCCAAGAAATATCGGGTGGTGCTGTTGCTGATTGTGCTCACCATTGAAAGAGTGTGGCAGTTATGGCGTTTGACTCATGGACATCAAAGATTGTTGGACTTCAAAACCCTCAGGAATCATTGGATTCTCTGAGCCATAGGACTTGAAAACCCTCAGGAATCATTGGATTCTCTGAGACATAGGACTTGAAAACTCTCAGGAATCATTGGATTCTCTGAGAAATGATAAGACTGTTACAACACTTCAAAATCTGCTGGAATCATTGGATTCCCTAACACATAAAAGACTTTTTCAGGACTTCAAAACTCAGGGGATCATTGGATTCCCTGACATGTGAAACAATGGACAATAGATTGGTTTTGGACTATCTCTTGGCTGCTGAAGAAGGTGTGTGACTGTTGTTTACATACCCACCTTCTAGGACTTCTGGTGATCTTTTCCAACACCATGTTGATTTATATTGTTTGCTATTCCGCTACTTGTGTGTACAATTCATGTTTGTTACACCACATCGAGCCTGCACTGACTGAGGGGAGGGTCATCCTAATAGCCTCTCTGTTATTGCTATGTGCTTGTGTAATACCTCCCATGCTGATGGGTTTGTGCATAATAAGACCCTTCAGCCCAGAAACCCGCTAGCAACACCCATTTCCCTTTGGTGCTTTTCATCTCCCTTCCTGAGATGTCAGGTAGGGCGTGATCATCTCCTTTTAGTGCTTTCACCGCCTTTTCTGAGAAGTCAGGAGGCTGTGATCACCTCCTTTCGGTGCTTTCACCTCCTTCCCTGAGAAGTTAGGAGGCTGTGATCACCTCCCTTGGGGCTCTGACCTCCCTGAGGAGTCAGGGATGGCATGACCACCGGTGTTCTAAAATAAAAGAAAGCGGGAAATGTAATGGGCTGAGGTTTGAGCTGATGCACTGAGGTCCCAAGTACATGAGGCTAGATAGTAATTGGGCTATACTCTATTAATATACATGATTGGATAAAGAATGGTCCCTGCCCACTCTCCGTGCAAGTCCTGATGTGTTGTATAGGAAATGACGATTTTGGTGGGTGGAGGCAGAGAGAGAGGGAAGAAGACAAGCTGGGAGGGGTTGGGCTGGGTTTCGAGACTCCAGCTGCTGGTTGTGTGCTGCTGGTCAAGCTAGCTTCTTGACTCAGCTGCACACATTGCTATCGCCGATTCTCTTCCACCTCCAATCCTTCTTCACTGAGAATAAAGACTGACGATTTTCCCCTAACCTGAATTCTTGACTCCTGTTGATTTAAAAATACACGATCTTCACAAAAAGTTACAATAAAATATGCACTTCAAGGCTCTAGAGACAATCTAATGGATAATCTGGAAAAGGCAATTGATAGAACATTAATAGTTCCAACCTACCTATAAAACAAGTGTCCACCTGTACACAGGGGAACAGAAAATGTGTTGACTGAATAAGTCACACATAGCTTACAGATTGATAGATCCTAGAATTTGTATAAGACTATTATTAAGAAATTCACTGAAGTGTATAAACACTGGACTGGGTATTACTTACCTCAACTCCTTCATTATACAGGCAAAGGAATTGAGGACCAGAGAATTAAGCTGACAAGTTCACCAAGGTAATGAATAAATCAGAGTTGGAATTTGAATCTGGTCTTATTTCTCACTATTCCCTTTCAAACATTCTAAGCTACACTCAAACTAAACTACTAGTTCTTGAAGTTGACATGCTATATTCCATGTGTGGTACAAAATCCCCTACTCTTATTATGTATTAAAGGCCCAACCTAGGAGCCTCTTCTGCCATAAAGTCTTTCTTGATCTCCCTACTCCAAAAAATGCTCTCATCAAATTTTCCTAGAACTCTGGATTGCTCTTTTACCCCAATAACATCTTATCTTGGATTACAATTATTTTGAGCATGTGCAATATCTTTTATAAGAAAATAAACTCCACAAGGGCAAGAACTGTCATTTTTCATCTTTCTTTCTAGCTTTTAACATAAATGTCCATATAGCACTTTGTAAGAATTTAGTAAGTGTTTCACTTCAAGAGCAGAAAATAATAGCTTAAGGGAAAATGTGTTTGAGTTACCAAATAGGATTAGATAGTGAGGAATTTGTAATAGCATTTGTCCCATATATATATATATATATATATATAAAACCTATAAACCTTGCATTATGCAGAATATGGCCAAATAATCATGATCAACTTTCACAAAAAAATATCTAAGAACATACCCAGTTGTATTTATCACTTTTAGGACTCTGACCCAAATGATATATATCTGTATATAATATATGTTTTTACTGGACACAATAACAAAACCAGGTACACAGGTTCTTATAACCAAGTGAAATTTTAATATTAATCTTTAACAGGACAAATAAGTAAACTACAGAACAGCAAACATTCATTCTATTAGTTATAATTCTTTCACATCTTAACTTCAGTGGTTAGAATCATGTTCCTCCTCATTCTTTGGAGCAGTTAGGTAATATTCCACTCCAACAGCTAATAAAAATGCTCCAAAACCCCATTTGAATCCTCTTGTCAAAGCAGTCCACAAAGTAGGAGTTTTTCCAAAACGACCCATGTATCTCCAAGCTTCATTGCTAGGGGGAGAAAAAAAATCAGGGAAAAAATTTTTAGTCATAATTACCTAGTTGCAAAAATTTCATATTTAATTCCTAACTTTCAGGTAGATATATACAGAGGACCTAATAACAACCAAATAGCCACTTTTCCGTGGCATAAGATATATTCCAAATTTTCTCTTCTGATGGTAATTCGATATAGGTTATATATGTGCAGTCATGTAAAACATATTTCCACATTAAGTTATGTTATTAAAAAAGAAACATACCCTAATGCCTTAATGTAACATGTGAAAATAAAGATAATCTATGAACAAACAATCATGTATTTCATAATAGTCTTGTTATACTTTGGATTTTATGAATTAAGACTCAAGTCCATAGGGAATAAATATATTTATTTTTATTATTATTTTTTTTTATTTAATAGCCTTTTATTTACAGGATATATACATGGGTAACTTTACAGCATTAACAATTGCCAAACCTCTTGTTCGAATAAATATATTTATATACTATTATAATATATATATAATAAATTTTCTTTTAATATCATATGTAAGAAAATTCATGAAAATTCTAAGTCTCTGAGTTGGGTCCCATTAGGCGTAAGACTACATTCACTTAAAGATAATTAGAACTGTTTTCAGAGAGGGACCTACACTGAGAAGCAAAAAATTTTTCTTCATCTGGCATTTCTGTTTCTGGCTACTTTTAAAATAGAAAGGTGAACTGAATCAACAGCACTTTAGCAAAGAATATCTAGTTTTCTTTTTTTGTGGTGTCAAAGAATTGGAAATCAAGGGGATGCTCAACAAATGGGGAATAGCTGAACAAGTTGTGAACATAAAAGAAAACTATTATGCTATAAGAAATAACAAGTAAGCTGACTTCAGAAAAACCCAGGGGAAAAAACCTTTTCTGGGATTTTCTGAAATCAGCCTGCTCATAATTTCTTATGACTAGAAAGACTTCAACAAACAGATGCAAAATGAAATGAACAGAACCAGAACATTATAAATAGTAACAATAACATCACATGATGATCAATAAGGAAATGACTTAATTATTCTCAGCAATACAACGACTCAAGACAACTCCAAATGACTTATGAAGAAAAGTACTATTCATATCCAGAGACAGAACTGATGGGAGCCTGAATGTAGATCAAAGCATACTGTTGTTTACTTTTTCTTGTGGTATGTTTCTTTTTTTATAACATAACTTAATATGGAAATATGTTTTACATGACTGCACATATATAACCTATATCGAATTATCATCATAAGAGAAAATTTGGAATTCAATTTTTTTTTAAATGTTAAAACTTGGAACACAGGATTTTGCAAAGGTGAATGTTAAAACTATCTTTGCATGATTTTGAAAATTAAAAGCTATTAAAAATGAATCTTAAAAATTGTCTTTACATATAACTGGGGAAAATATTAATTAAAAATGAGGGGGGAAAAAGGATATCTTGCTCAATATGTTTAGTACAACAAGGGGTACGACTAATTATCCTACAAACACATTTACCCTGGACAAATACAGATTATCTCTCAAAAGTCTTCTTAAAATCACTAAATGAAATTATTAGATAGACATGTAAGATCAATTTAGATGATAATCTCCCTTCTAGAGTAGAAAAGATGTCATGAGTCACTGTCCCCTGCATTATGTGATATCTGTGGAAAAGCTTTTATCACCCATCAGGATTCTTGCTGCATGCTAGATAGAGTAGAGCTAACAAAAAATCACTATCACATAAACTTTAAAAAATTTTTTTCCTTCAGGAAAAGATATATATAGAAAACAAAAACTGAGGATTTAACTGATATTAAAGGATGATTACATCCAACCTGCTGAAGTTCTCTTACCGAGCCCATGGATCCCTGAGACCTTGCCTAGCCAATCTCTCCTGAACTCGCTGTAGTGGTGTTCCTTCTATCTTCCACTGTTTGTAGTCAGGGAGTTCAATTTTTCCATGACCATGTCCATGCTCATGTCCATGTGCCATGCCTATAGAAAGAAATTTATTAAACAAGAAATAAATTGATTCTAAGACATGGAGGTTAATCTTAAGTAAAGTCTTTTTTATTTGCTTGTATCTAACTCCAATGCTTAGTATAGTACCCGGCTCAGAGTAAGGGCTTAATAAATACTTTATCTCTCAATGATAACTCATACTTTTTTTTTTTTTTTGGGGGGGGGGGGGGGGAATTAGGGGGGGAAATAGAGACAAGACAATTGGTGTTAAGTGACTTGCCCAGAGTCACACAGCTACTAAGTGTTAGCTTTCTGAGGCCGGATTAGAAGTCAGGTTCTCCTGGCTCCAGGGTCAGTGCTCTATTCCCTGCGCCATTTAGCTGTCCCAATAACTTATGTTATTTTATTATTTTTTTTACGTTATTAGATTATTTTGTAAACCTTACTTTCTTCAAAGCAATAGTTTCCTGAAAATAGCAAGGGCTTAAATTGCAACCTATAAGGTAGAACAAATGGTATTACTTCAAATTTATCACAATAGTTTTTAATCACATAACCCCAATTCCAAAATTAGATACTTAATTAAATAAGTACTGAAGTTGGTTATTAAATGTTGTTACAAGGATGATTAAAAAGGGTTTAAGGTTAGGTAACCTTTTTTTTTTTGAAAAAACTACAGGATTAATCGTTGTAGCACTTGTCACAGAACATAACTGAAATTCAAAATGCAGGGTAATACAGAAAAAATGGGGTATAAAAGGTCAGTGTATTTATAAAATAACTTAATTTTTATTTTAAATTAATCTGAATCACTTGAAGGATGGAATGGTAGAAAAGATCCAATTTGAAATCAGAAGACTCAGGTTTGATTCTCAGATCTGATATTTTTATTACCATGATGAGACACATTGTCCCTGGGCCTGTTTATCTATAAGATAAAGTGACTGCACCATATCAGTAGTGTCAAACTCAAATAGAAAGGGGGACCACTAACTATAGATAAGGTTAATTGCGAGCCACATATTGACTTATAAAATAATGTTATCTATGTTTTATTGTATTTTTATTAAACATCTCAAATGACATCTTTTTAAAAATGTACTTATTTAAAACTTAAATGCAAAATAAGGGAAAAAAAAAACAGAAAAAGGAAGACAGAAAAAGTTGTGACCAGGAGGACATTGGGAAGGATTCAAAATATGTAACTATAAATTTTCCATTTCAAGAAAGCATATATAATAAGAGAAGACATTGTATTCATAATTGCCCATCTTTTCTTTTGTTTTCTGCTGTGTACTTTTTACTTTATTCTTTTTTCCCTCTTTCCTTCCACCCATCTTTGCCAACCGAGCTGCAATTAAGCATAGATATATTTATAATATATATATATATATATATATATATATATATATATATACACATACACACACATGCAGATACTCCCTTACATACATATACACACATATATATGGATATACACCTAAAACAATATTAATTAATATGACTGACAAATAATGTAGATTTCTCTCTTGATCAAATCTTTTAAAATTTTGACTTTGAGATCAGTAATTATTTTTTCTTTATAACATCTTTTTATTTTTCATTATACATGCGAAGATAGTTTTCAGTATTCACCCTTGCAAAAACGTGAGAGCTCCAAATTTTTCTCCCTCCCTTCTCCCCACCCCTTTCCTCTAGACAAGTTAATTCAATATAGGTTAAACATGGGTAATTTTTCTAAACATTTCCACACTTAACACACTGCACAAGAAAAATCAGTTGAAAAGGGAAAAAAGTGAGAATGAAAAAAACAAGCAAGCAAACAACAAAAAAGGTGAAAGTACTATGCTTTGATCCATACTAAATCACCACTGTTCTCTCTCTGGATGCAGATGGCTCTTTCCATCGCAAGATTATGGAATTGGCCTGAATCACCTTATTGTTGAAAAGAGCCAAGTCCATCACAGTTGATTATCACACAATCTCGTTGTTATGCATAATGATCTCTTGGTTCTACTAACTTCACTCAGCATCAGCTAATGTAAGTCTCTCCAGGCCTCTTTGAAATCATCCTGCTGATCATTTCTTATAGAACAATAATATTCCATATCATTCATATACCATAACTTATTCAGCCATTCCCCAACTGATGGGCATTCACTCAGTTTCCAGTTCCTTGCCACTACAAACAGTGCTACAGATATTTTTGCAATGTGGGTCCTTTTCCCTTTTTCTGATGAGATCAATGATTGCAACCCCTACTTTTATCTCAATTACATCTAAATGTAGTTCAGGTTCCCTGGTGGGCTGTCTACGACAGTGTTGAACACCTCTGGACCAGATGATCACAATGGTCCCTTTGAGTTGTTATGATCCCATGGTAAGAATAACTTTTTTTAGTCCTTCATCTGATTTGAATTCCATACTCATAAAATCAGATTTATTTTTTAATTTAAAACTGGGAAGCACTTGAGCTCAGAACTGGAGTTTACATCTGCCAACTTTAAATCAAATGCTCTATCTTCAAGACATCTGCTAATGATTTAAATAAGAAAAATAAACTTTGTTATCCTTTGTATTTATATCACCTTGACTTCTGAAGACATCATTCTCCTCATGCCTAAATAGCACATTATTGCATCATTTTTTTCCCCCCCCGAAGTCAATTTAGCAAAAGCAATCAACAAACTGAGGTAGACAACATTACATATGTTCCACTTCCTGTTCTCTTTGTTAAGAAAGGCACATTTCCCCCCTCTCTTCTCTGGGGTCAAGCTTGTTCATTATATAGCATTCGGTCTCACATGGGCTTTTTTTAGTTGTTGTTTTTGCTGTTTACACTGCTGTAATTGTGTAATATTTATATAATAATCTCCTGGCTCTGCTTATTTCATTCTGCATATCAATATCCATTGGCTCCTAGAGAGCAGAGGTTTTTGCTTTTCTTTGTATCCCCATGGATTAGCACCCTATCTAGCATATATTTATCAATTATAAATGATTGTTCAATTTTAAATTGTGATGATACTAAATGGCAGCTAAATAGTAGCTCTAAAGATCTAGGTAACTCTTTTTAAAATAACAGAAAACTTTTTCCCCCTTCATGTAAATAACATCTGTAAGTGACAATTTTGAGGCCTGGGATTTGTTATTTGATAGCTGAGGTTGGGAAGTACAAATTCTTCATTTTTCTTTTTGATTATTTAGGTTAATAAATGTACGTACCAGAGTTTAAGAATTAAAGAATCTTCACCATATAAGGGAGGGAAATGCAATAATTTTGCACTCTGGCTTTGGTACTGCTCTTCAGTGTTGTATGAGGTTAAAAACTGTTAAGCTAGCTGACTAGCCTCCCATTAGAACCAATTCAAATGCCTTTCATACACAGTCCAGCTTGCATTAGAGACTCATTGAGACGCTGTTTTCCCCGTAACACTGAAGAGGCTAGAAACCAGTGAAATGATTTGAAGAAACCAGATCAAGCTACCTTGTCTGGTCTGATCTGGTAAGCACACATATAAGCCAAATGGCACACTGTAAAAAGGTTGTTGATTTTATGGGGGCTTTTAAAATATATTATTTTGATATATTACTTTTTTTCATTCCCAATCCATCCCCAATAGTACTTTTCAATTAAAAAGTTGTGAAAAACAGCCTGTTACTTTTCACTTTTACAGTTTATTGTTTAAGAGAAAGGGCAGGAGCTTAATTTTTAATAATTTGAACCAGATCCCACTGACATTACTACTTTTAAAATTCAGCCAGACTAAGTGCCTACTATATCTGAGGAGCATGGCAGGGATACAAAGATGAAAAATAACAGTCCCTCTCCTTAAAGAGTATTGTGCTAGATACAAGGGAAGATATCAAAGACATATATGGCAATCTTTGCCTTCAACGAGTTTATAGTGTAGTAGAGAGAAGAGATGCCTACACAGACAACTATGCAGCATCACACAGTAAGTACCTTCATCCTTCAATTTACTACAGTAACAATAGTTTTATCTAAAGAGTGCTTTAAGGTTTGCAAAGCCCTCTACGTATGTTAGGTCATTTGATCTTCACAGAAAACTTCTATACTGCACTTTGCACGTATCATTTAGTAGCTCTAGACTTCAAGTATTTTAATTCATAAAAAGTCATTGAATTATATTATCTCTAAAGTTCTTTCCAAACCTAAAATCTTTTATTAAAAGTGGTTTTAGATCAGAGCAGAGCGATACCAAGTATTGAAGTCCTATAAGTATTTAAGAGATGTGAATTTAGAGCTGAGAAGTCACGTCAGGACCAGAGGTAAAAGATTTGGAGTCATCAGCAGAAAGACAGTAAATCTGCAGAAAGCTAAGGTAATGAATGACATCAACAAGGAAGGGACAGTAGAGAGTCTTTGATATATTCCCTTGTATCTAGCACAATACTCTTTAAGGAGAGGGACTGTTATTTTTCATCTTTGTGTCCCTACCATGTTCCTCAGATATAGTAGGCACTTAATCTGGCTGAATTTTAAAAGTAGTAATGTCAGTGGGATCTGGTTCAAATCATTAAAAATTAAGTTCCTGCCCTTTCTCTTAAACAATAAACTGTAAAAGTGGAAAGTAACAGGCTGTTTTTCACAACTTTTTAATTGAAAAGTACTATTGGGGATGGATCAAATTATTAAAAATTAAGTTCCTGCCCTTTTCTCTTAAACAATAAACTGTAAAAGTGGAAAGTAACAGGCTGTTTTTCACAACTTTTTAATTGAAAAGTACTATTGGGGATGGATCAAATTATTAAAAATTAAGTTCCTGCCCTTTCTCTTAAACAATAAACTGTAAAAGTGGAAAGTAACAGGCTGTTTTTCACAACTTTTTAATTGAAAAGTACTATTGGGGATGGATCAAATTATTAAAAATTAAGTTCCTGCCCTTTCTCTTAAACAATAAACTGTAAAAGTGGAAAGTAACAGGCTGTTTTTCACAACTTTTTAATTGAAAAGTACTATTGGGGATAGATCAAATCATTAAAAATTAAGTTCCTGCCCTTTCTCTTAAACAATAAACTGTAAAAGTGGAAAGTAACAGGCTGTTTTTCACAACTTTTTAATTGAAAAGTACTATTGGGGATGGATCAAATTATTAAAAATTAAGTTCCTGCCCTTTCTCTTAAACAATAAACTGTAAAAGTGGAAAGTAACAGGCTGTTTTTCACAACTTTTTAATTGAAAAGTACTATTGGGGATGGATCAAATTATTAAAAATTAAGTTCCTGCCCTTTCTCTTAAACAATAAACTGTAAAAGTGGAAAGTAACAGGCTGTTTTTCACAACTTTTTAATTGAAAAGTACTATTGGGGATGGATTGGGAATGAAAGAAAGTAAAAGAAAGATAGTAGAAGAGGGCCAAGGACAGGTCCTTATGGTGTACCCATCTATCTTGAAAAAAGCCTGGAATGACAAATTAAAGCTAAATTATGAAGAGAGTAACACATCTGTGTACTGGAACTTTCAGCTCTGTGCTTAAAGAGAGGACGAACTACTAACAAAAGGCAGAGAAGCAACTGAGATATGTTATTGAAACTAAGGAAGATTATAGTAGAGAGAGCACCAAGGGCCAAATGCTCAATGAAAATGAGTAATACAGAAAGGTCATTACATTTGGCAAAGAGAACACCACTGCTTTGAGAGAGCAGTTTCAACACAATAATGGCAGCCAAAGCCAAACTTCCTTGATTCCCTCCTTTCATCTAGGAAAACAGGTAGTAAGAAAAGTGGACTCGACTGAATGACCCCAGCATATTTGCTGTTGATCCTTCCTTCTCCAAAAAGACCATGACCTCGGGGAGGTGGTGCCATACCATGGAAGTGAATAGAAGAGAAGGAGAGAGGGCTAGCAAAGTCACTAGCTTCACATGTTCTCCTCCAGAGATATCTTGTAGGCGGATGGAGAGGAGAGTGATGAAAAAGAGGCTGAAGGCAACGAGATCAACCAAATCATTTCTAATGGAGCAGTAATGAACTGAACTAGCTATACCCAGAAAAAGAACTCTGGGAGATGACTAAAAAACATTACATTGAATTCCCAATCCCTATATTTATGCACACCTGCATCTTTGATTTCCTTCACAAGCTAATTGTACAATAATTCAGAGTCTGATTCTTTTTGTACAGCAAAATAGTGTTTTGGTCATGTATACTTATTGTGTATCTAAGTTATATTTTAATATATTTAACATCTACTGGTCATCCTGCCATCTAGGGGGGGTGGGGGGTAAGAGGTGAAAAATTGGAACAAGAGGTTTGGCAATTGTTAACGCTGTAAAGTTACCCATGTATATATCCTGTAAATAAAAGGCTATTAAATTTAAAAAAAAAAAAAAAAAAAAAAAAAAGAGGCTGAAGGGATTATAAGAGGTCACGACTGCTAGATTAGGTCCTGAAGGAGTCAGTGACTTAGAGATGTACAAGGCGAGTCTGCGGGCCTCTGAGCCATCGGATCGGCTCTGGGGACGACTAGGGACAAGTCTTTCGCCTTAGACTTGAGGAGCGGGCAGGCAAGGATGGGGAGCTCTGGAGACCGAGGAGCGGAAGAAGGCGCAGGACCTCCGTGGGGACGGTCTCAAGCTTCTCAGCTCATGGAATGCTTGGGGAGGGCGATCCGGGGATGCCGAGCCGGCTCATTATAAAAGCTAGTTCTTAACGGCCGTTGAAGGGTTATGAGAGAGAGAGGAATAAAATAGCCGGGCTCCAAAGCTGCGCGGCGGCCGTTGCGGCGCAGGACCCTCACGCTGGTACAAGTTCTGAGAGGACAGGGAAGGTCAGAGTGACCCGGCAGTTTCCAAGGTCCGGGGAGCGACCTCTTGGAGGTGGTTCCCACAGACGGAGGGAGTGTCTCCCGAACCGGGGGCAGGCGGGGAAACAGCGTGCTGGGTGCGAACGCCGAGGGCACCCGGGACGATAACTGGGGGGGTCCGGGCTACCTTATTTTGCTCCTCCGAAGCGACCCCCCACCCCCACCTTTTGGTCCCCACATCCGGCGGTCTCGCACGTCCCTTTCCCCTCCCCCCTCTCCTCCCCGAATTACCTGACAGAAATCTTGACCTCTCGGGGACACAGGAATCTCAAACACCGCCCCCCAACCCCCCCAACGAGAGCCGAGAGGAAGCGGAAGTCAACTGGACGGAACTACCTTGGGGAGGGAGGGGGGGAATCCGAGGCTAGCCGAAGCATTCTAGGCATGGGGAAAGCGGAGGCAGGATATGAAAGAGTGCTAGGGAGCGGGGAAGAGTCCTAACTTGCCTGCTTCACTGCTGAACCACTTATATTCTGGCTGCTTAAAAGGAAGCGACTGAAACTGAAGATCGGAGCGCGGAGGGGTATGGGGATGTAGGTCGTGGAACCCTTTAGTCGATGCACGCCCCTAAAGGGGGCGTAGGGGGCGGGAAATGTGGAGAGAGCCCGGCGGCCAATGAGCGTGTCCGTTGTTGAGGGCGTGGAGCTGCCCAATGGGAGGGCGAGTTGTTGTGTTGCAGTTGGCCAGCCGCTGTGAGAGGCGGTGGCGGCTCCTGGAGCAGGAAGGGAACGGCGGCGGCGGCGGCGGTGACAGGTAGGCGCCTGCTGAGCGGTCGAGGAACTAGCCGCGGCCGACGCGGATGGGTGGTTCCCTCCGTGGCCGAGTAGAAGGGAGCGCGCTGCACTGGAGGGGCTAGACCGAAGGAGCGGGTCGGGGAGCCCGAGGGGTGGCTCGGTCAGTCAGCTGCTTCGCAGCCTCTGAGTGCCCAGGTAAACGCCTCATGAGAGGAGCGAGAAGACAGCTCTGGAAGACCCTCGCGGGGGCGGCGCGGGGGGCCGGAGATCGAGTTCCAAGTGGGGCCTGCGGGGCGGGCAGCTCGCGGCGGGGGGAATTCCTCCCTCGGAGCTTGAGGCTTTGCTGGCGCCTTGCTGAGGTGACGGTGGGGGGAAGCAGCGGGGGCTGCGAGGAAGTCGCGCTGCCGCGGCACAGAGCGGGCAGCCACCTCCTCGGAGCCCTTTGTGGGTGCTCGTTATATAACCCGGGCTATTCCACACTCCCAGGCGGCGAGACTGACAGACGCGCGGGTCATCCTCTCGCCTCTGAATGGGGGGGGGGGGGGGGTTTGGCGTGTCACGATGCTGTCGTGACCGGGGCGCTCTGCTTTCTGCCAGATGTGTGCTGGTCTCAGGGTGCAGAGAATTGTCATGGAACAGGTTTTAAAGTTTGGCTGGATTGATTGTGCATGAATTATCAACACTGGGAGTTAGCACCGCTTTGAATGTTTTTCTTCCTTTAGGGAAGAAGAGACGCTTGAGCTTCGGCTGTCAACGGTAGGAGGTAAGTACAAATTGGGAGATGTAATGAATGGGAACCGATGTTGACTGAGATTAGGAGCCTTAGGGAGTGTGTGGCGACAAAAAAGATCTGAAATTACAAACAAAAGTACAGTCCCTGCTGTAGGTTGTTGAAAAGACGTGTGTATTATTTACTTGTTACTACAGGGAGCATTCTTGAAAATGGAACGAGTTGTAAATATTCTGTGTTTAATTGATTATGATTCTCTTGTTATAAAGGTACCATGGCAGTTTGATAGTAAGATGAAGTAAATACTGACAAAATTGCAGGTACTTCCTTACTATTCATCGTGAAGAACAGATTCAGAGGATTCAAAATTCTCGGTTTTATAAACAAAAACAGAATTTTGAAATAGGACTATTTAAATTATAAAAAAATATCTTGATTTTGTATATTTTTAAACAAGTAAGGACAAAATTAGTTTTAGCAAGTATGTTATTTTCTTAAACTTACTCTTAAGGATTATAATATTCCCGTATCCAATGCCAGAATTACTTCCTCGGATAGTCTCTCTCCCCTCCCCCGTGGTCATTTCAATATTATAATCTGACACCTAATTTTGAATTTCAGGTGGGGAAAAAGATGATTCTAGGAGAATCAGTCAACAAATATGTCAGATATCAGAAAGAGTGATTTTATTTTAGATTATTTTTTATATGCCTTTGACCAACCTTGTCTGTCTTTACATAACATGTTTCTAATCCTTCCTTTTATTAAGATACTTGTGAGCTTAAATCTTATTTACAAATATGCCGAGATGTCTGAAAGTTATTTTTGCATTTATGCCTGTGTTGTTCTTTTTTGCTGTTATGTAACAAAAATGCCAGACTATTTGGAGAGCTAATGACTTAATTCTGAATGGCCAGCAGGTGTCATTGTAGAATATAATTGGATTGAACATTATATGGAAGGGAACTCCAATACCTGGAGGAATAATAAACCAAGTTAGTGATTGATTACTTAAAAATATGAGGATAATTATTTATGGATATTGATCAATCATTAGAATTTTTCTTGCTTGTCTTCATTTCAAGCAGCATATATTGAATGCACTATACTAGGATCTGAGGATACAAAGATGAAAAATGATATAATGGGGGCAGCTAGGTGGCACAATGGATAGAGCACCAGCCCTGAAGTGGAGAGGACATGAGTTCAAATTTGACCTCAGACACTTAACACTTCCTTAGCTGTGTGATCCTGGCCAAATCACTTAACCCCAATTGCCTCAGAAAAAAAAAAAAAAAAAAAAAAAAAAAAAAAAAGATATAATGCTGCTTTTAAGGAATTTATAATTTAATAAATATGGCATGTGATAGGGAAGGGAATAAGCATTTACATAACACCTATTCTGCTAAAGTACTATGCTAAACATTATCTGATTTGAACTTCACAACAATCCTTTAAGGTGGTTGCTATTATTTTCCCATTTTACATTTGAGAAAATTAAGGCAAACAGAACTTAAATGATGTATCTCTCAGGGTCACAGAACTAGTGAGTTTCTGAGGTCGAATTTGAATTGGTCTTCCTGACTCTAGGCACAGTGCCACATAACTGCCTGAATGTCTAAAGCACAGGAACAGTAAAATAGAAATGAGACATTGGTTTATGGGACATCATTTCTGCCTAAAGATGCAGGAAGGCTTCATTAGAAGAAGTTAGCAACTGAAAATGAACATAGAGAATAATTTCTGTAGGTAGACCCATGGAGGGAAGAGGGGAAAGAGGGAGGAGAAATCTTCCAGATGTGATTGTAGGGTTTTTGTGAAAAGATAGCTTTAAGAACTAAAAAGTGTGAAGAGGAAATTTGTTTGGTTTGAGAGCTTGTACAAGCAGTTAGTACTCTGAAATAAGACTGGAATGGTAGGTTAAAACCACATTTTGAAGTTGGGAGTATCAAATCTTTAGGAAAATTATTCTGGCAGCAATATGAAGAATAAATTAGAGAGGCAACAGGCCAGAAGAGACACCACCATTAGAAGGCTAGTTGAATAGATAAAAAGATTCTATTTTAGGTTCTTGATAAACAAGAGATAGATGCCAGAAATACTACAGAGACAAAATTGTTTTTTGGGGGGTTAAGAGGGAAGAATCAAGGATGAGTTTTGAGGTTTTGAATCTGGGTGCCTAAAATGATCTAACAAATAGAGATGTTTTTTGGGAGACGAGATTTGGGATGAAAGCAGGTGTTAGTTTTGGATATGAGTTTGAGGTGCCAGTAGGAATATAAAATTCATCTAAAATGGACCTGGAAATTGTTTTTAAACACCTAATTTATAAGTTTATTAATGTCATGAAAATTTTACTTTTAATATGAAATTTTGATATTTGTAATTTGGAAGCATAAGTTTGAAAATTTTATGCTTGACTTGAGGATTTTTTTAATGGAAAAAATAGCAAGAAACTCAATATTGCAATGAAGTATACACATAATACCTTTAAGAGAGTGACTAACAATATAGTCATTAAATTGCCTCCCCTTCCAGAACAGATGTACTTTAAAAAAAATCTTTGTTTATGGTTTCCCAATTTTTCTTTTGTGCCTAACAAGTCTTCTCTTCTACCTTTCTTTTAGCTAGTATTTTTTATATTTCCAGAATATTATTCTACCTATTTATCATATGCAGACTAATATATCTTAGAAGGATTGGCCCAAAAGATTGAAAAGTAAAGCTGGTATTGAGCCCTATAACTTTCTGTACAGAAAGATTTGTTGAACTCAAATCGCTATATTGCTCCTTTCATTGTTGTACTACTTAACATTACTAAAGTGTCTGATCTCATGGAAGACCTTTGTTAATTATACTAGAACAAGAATTTTGGCCTTACAGAAGAGGTTTGCTGGTTTCATTGACATTTTAATCAGTTTTATTATTTAAATTATTAAAAATTTCCAATATTTTTACTTAATATTGTAATTGTCATGATGGATCTTCTAACAGTGAGCTGAATAGCCAGAACATTACTACTTCAATTTTAATTTTAATTTCACTTGTCCATTGTTACTTTTAGGCTTAGGCAAGTTATTTTTAGGATATAGGCCTCTATAGAATTAAGTCTAGCACCTGATTTTTTTTTTCCTTATGTAGATATGAGAAATTTCTTTGCTTTGAACTTTTTATTTAATGATTTTCAACTATAAATTGAGCACCACTTGTGTGGTTAATATCAGGGAAGTGATTCTTGTCTTTGCTGAATTTATAGTCTAATTGAAATGAGTAGATATAGCAATTATTGATAATGTATATAAATATAACATTTCATATATATGCATATATATGTGTGTATAACATTAAAAATGTATATAAATAGAAATGTATATAAAAACCTGTAGGGCAGTAAGACCTGTAAGAAATAAATAAAACCATTTTCAAAAAAGTAATTAATATTTATGTTGAAGAAAATGTAGAATTTAATGGAGAGAGATGATATTACAGGTGGCAGAATTGCATAAAGGTACCAATGTCAGAGTAAAGATAGCCTGTGAAGTAATGTTAAAGGAATGAATGTAAATAGAATATAGGGCCCATGTTAGAGCAATGAACTGAGAAATTTTAATAGATAAGATGGATTTTCTTTGCATAAGGAAAATTCAGATTCAATCTAATCAGTATTTTATTAACATTTATTAAGTATCCACTTTGTACCAGGTACGGTGCTTAAGTGCTGGGGATATAAATTTAAAAAAACAACACTCATCCTTACCTTAAAGAGTTTATAGTCTAATGAGGGAAGACAGTATATAAAAAGGAGGAAGGCACCAAGCAGAGCAACTGATGGGAAAATAAAGAAAATTCTGAGTCTACTATAAAGGAATGGAGGAGTTTATTGCTATATTCTTCAATAAGAGGAGAGAGGCAACTGAGAGTGTTGAGGTATTGAATTATCAAAGCTAATCATTCCCCATGTTGATGAGATTTCGGGTAATAAACTGAGGCAGGTTGTATATTCTTGGAGTTGAAACTAAGCAGAGCAGCTGATAGGAAATAAAGGACTAAGTCTGATAATTGTAGGGAAGTATTAGAGAATAATAATTAAAAAGTGGTAAATGGGTGATTTGGAAAATTCTTTAAAAAGAAATTTCTCTGATAAAGATCTCATTTCCAAGATATATATGGAAAAGATTCTAATTTGTAAGACTTAAGAATCATTCCCTCGTGAATAAATGGTCAAAAGATAACAACAAATAGTTTCAAAGGAAGAAATCTGAGCTATCAAAAATCATCTGACAAAATGTTCTAAATCACTACTAATTGGAGAAATTCAAATTAAAGCAATTTTGAGTTTCTACCTTGAACCTGTCAAAGAAAATAAGAGAAGAAAATGACAAATATTAGGGATTGTAGAGTATTGGTGAATCTGTGAATTGATTCAATTATCTGAAGAAGAATTTGGAACTATGCCCAAAAAGACACTAAAATCTGAATACTTTTTATCTAAGTGATACCACTAATTTTTAAATTTTCTTCTTCAGAGCCTTATCAACTCCCATGTATATAATCAATATCTATGCTGATTCTTAAATATACCTATTCTGCCCCAGATTGTCTGCTGATCTTCACTCTCATCTCCAACTGCCTTTTAGACATCTTGAATTGGATATCCAGTAGATATCTTAAACTCAATATGTTCAAAACAAAGTTCATACCCCTAAACCTCTTCTCACCCCTCTCTATTATTGTAGAGGACAACAGCATCCTCATGGTTCCTCATTATCTTTCACTCTCTCATATCCAGTTAATTGCCAATCTGTCAATTTTACCTTTGCAGTGTCTCAAATATTACTCCTCCTCTCCCCAGATGCTACTACTACTCTCTAGTACAGGCCCTCATCACCTCACATCTTGAGTATTGACATACCTCCCTCAAATCTTTCTCCACTTTAAACCATCTTCCATTCAGCCTCTAAAGTGATTTTTTTCTAAAATACAGTCATGTATTTTACTCCCACTTAGCAGAACTCTAGTGGCTCACCTTTTCTTCCAGAAGCAAATATAAGTACTCTTTTTGGCATTCAAAGACCTCATAAACTAATCCTTTCTACCATTTTAGTCTCTTACATTACTCCCCAATATGTATTTTTTGATCCAGTGATCCTGGCTATTCCATGAACAAGACATTCCATTTCTCAGTCCTGGGGATTCTTTCTGTCTCCCATGCCTTTAATGGTCTCTCTTCTCCATTTTCACTGTAATCTCCCTGATTTCTTTAAGTCTTAACTAAAATTCTTGTATGGGAAATCTTCCCCAACCCCTCTTAATGCCAGTGCTTTCCTTCTGTTAATTATTTCCCATTTGTCCTTGGTTTGTATATATTTATTTGCATGTTTGCCACATTAAATTGTAAACTCTTTTGAGAACAGAAATTGTCTTTTACCTCTTTTTATATCCCCAGTGCTTAGAAGTGTCTGACATGTTAGGTGCTTAATAAATGTTTGTTTATTGATTGATTATTGTTGACACTTTCAATCAGCAATTTGACTGTAACCTTAGTCAGTTATTTTATATAAAGCATAACATTGATTTTGAATTAAACTTTCTTTCCTTTGATAAAAATTAGAATTAAATTATCCAGTAGTTCCAGTTGGTTTGAAATTACTGAAATGGTTGCTATAGTCTTATAGACAAAGGTGGTATGTCAAAATTTTTTATTAACATGAAAAATGGTTGATATTAAAAATGAAACTGGGTACATTTGGTTAACTTATTAAATTGCTTTCTTTTATTGATATTTTGAAAATTATGAAATATTGTGAATTTTAGTACATTTCTAAGGCAGTAGAAAATCATTGAAAACAACGTCCTTTCTTTTATCATACTTTTTTATATATCCATTTCTGTTAGCAGCAGCAGTTTCATGGACATGCTTTGAAATATATTAGCACAAGAGAATTGGACTAGAAGTCAAAAGACCTGAGACTAACTAGTTATGTGATCTTGAGCAAGTAAGTACTTTTGTGATCCATAGTGTCATATGTAAAATGAAGGGCTTAAGATAATAGTCTCTTTTAAAGAATCTAGGGAAGTAGAGACAATTGCAGTAGCATATTTACTTACTTGTAAATTGTAAACATGGACTTCATATATACTTAAGCTCTAAAATTTATGTAAGTACAAAATAAAATACAAAAGGATGAGATAAAGGTGAAATAACATTTAATCCCAGCACCAGTAAGTAGTTACTGCAATTTACTGAGTAGGAGGAATAACAGAATTTCATTTTTTGAAAAAAAAAATTTGATGACTGTTGAGAGGATGAATCTGAGAAGAGAAAACTTGATCCAGAGACCAATTAGGAAGTTACTGCAATAATAGTCCATATGAAAAGTGATATTATGAGAAAAGGTGAATGAGGAGATATCATTAAAATAGAAACACTATTTGGCAAGTGGCTTAGATATATAAATTGAGGGGAAAGTGAAGAGTCAAGGATTATGCCAGGATTGCACACTTGGATAGCTAGAAAAATGGTGGTACTCTTCTGAAAGAGTAAATTTTGGAAGGGGGTGGGTTTGAAAGGAAAGAGATTGAATTTTGTTTTGGATATAATAGTTTAAGATGCCTTTAGGAAATATCCAAAAGGGTGATGTACTCCTGGAGTTTAGAAGATTACAGCTTACAGCTAAATATATAGATTTGAGAGTCACCTGCCTAGAGATGATAATAATTAAATCCATCATAACTGATAACGCAACAAGGAGGTATACACATATAAAAAATGTTAGAGATTTGTGTTATAGTAAAGACATGTAATGTAAATAAAGAACCAGTAAAGGAAATTGAGAGTAGCCAGATTAGTGGGAGAAGTGAGAAAGAAATGTCTGACAATCCAGGAATACGAGTTATGTATCTAGGTGCAAGAAAGATAGTGGGGAAAAAAAGATAAGGATCAAAGGAGAGCCTTCAGTTTTAGCAGTTAAGAGATCTTTGATTATATTGAAGGAGGAACATTTTTTTGGTTGAATTGAAGACCCTACAACAATAGGGAGAGAGGGGAATATAGAAGATTGGAAGGATAATGATGCCTTCAACAGAAATAAGGAAGTTAGGAAGAGGATAGTTTTAGGAATGGGAGTAAACAATGGAGTTGCAAACCATCTGGAATGATCATCTTATGATACTGTCATAGAGAAGTGAAAATGGGGATAATGCTTACTTTATCGGCCACTACACTAGGGCACAGAACCAATGGCTGAAATGGGTGTATGGGGACATTAAGATGAGAAAAACAAGTGAGGGAATTTTGTATGAGTAGCTGCTATGTATAGGTGCTTTGGTTGTGCCAGATTATTTTTTATTTTGGTATAAAAACACTCAAGAGCACAATGGAAAATAAAACAGAAAATTAAAACGTTATTTTGTGGAAGGCTATGAATCTCCATTTCATTTTACTTTATTTTTAACAAGTTCATGATAAATTCTAAAATGTTCCTTTTCAAGACTATTCTGCTTGGCTGTGATTCCTTCTTAATTTTCTTCTATGCACTTAAAAAACATATTTGGTGGTCCCTTTTGGGTAGGGTATCACTATTAGTTCCTGTCCCCATATCTAGATACACCTCCATTAACCGAGATAGAAAGGGATATATAAATCCTATATAACAAATAAATACTTACTAATATATAAAATGAATCCATTTACACTATTTCAAAATATACATATCTCTTTATCTTGTATCAAACACTTCTATTTTAGGAGGTAGGATCCCCTAGAGACATACTTTAATTAAAATTCTTGAGTCTTTCCAAAAAAAAGTTATTTTTCCTTTATTTAAATTTTTTTCAGTTCAGTGCTACACATTATTTTTAAAGCTACTCTGTATTCTGTGCTTCCTTCTAAATTTTCTTTTATCCTCTACTGTGGACTTTTTATATTTTTTCCCTTCCCTCTCCATTCTGCCTTACAGATAGCTACCAAGAAATACACAGGAATTTTATATAGATAGATGCATGTATATCATAATATGTTTCTATTTATTTATATTAATACTTGTCAGTTCTTTCTCTAGAGGTACATAATATCTTCTTTCATAGGTTCTTTGCATAATATTTAAGATGACCGTCATTCATAATTTTTCTTAAAATTATTACTGTTAGCATTTATATTGTTGGTTCTGCTTATTTTGTTTTTCATTATTTCATACATAATATTCCATTGTTATTGTACACACAATTTGTTTAGCCATTTACCAATTGATGGGCATCCCAAAAATGCCCATGAAATGGGGCTTTGTAAAAGAGCCAAGCTCTAACCCTTTTTGGGGTCAGTCTATTCAGTCATAGTTGGATTCCTGTGCTGACTTCTTCCCAGGGTTAAAATCCCTGGATATTTGAGGTTCTGAGTACTGGATATTAAAATAAGCCTTCCATTGTGTCTTAGGACCAATTGCTAAAGGCCCTGAAGGTAAAGGGGTATGCTCAAACTACCACCATAATTGTTTGCCATAGCAGTAGATTACTGCTACTCTTTGGGATTTCTAGTATGCCCCTGTCACTTTCCTTTTTATAGCCACCCTAGGATTTTCTTGTTGACTCCTTGCTTTTGCTGGCTCTTTTTAGAGGATCCCCTAGTTATAATCTCTGGTTTATCTTTGGTGTCCTTGGAGGGTATGGGCTTCTTTGCCTCTGAAGAAAGCATAAGGGAAGTGGAGCAACCTGCCTAATTCAAGCAGCCATCTTAGCTGGAAATCTTTCCTTTGCTTTTTAAGATAGCTGGCTGTTTGTCATTGATTAGCCTTCCTTTTCTGAAATGACTCAGTGACTTATTAACAAAATCACACTATGTTGAAATCTAGTCAGGTTAAGTCAAATCAGGTTAAACATAAATGGATTTTTCTTTGAATGTGAATATAAGGAAAATCTGTATTCTTTTGAATTTAGACAAAATAATAGGGCTTTAAATGATTTTAGTACTGCAAGATTAAATGTTGGTGATTTGTGACTAATGGATTGCTAACTTTTTTTTTTTCTTGCATTTTATACAAGTTGTTTTGAGGTTAAAAAACAAAAACAAACTTGTTGGTCATAAAGGCTTTGTTTTGCTTTAGATCTTGCTGAGGCTTCTTGGAGCTAGAACCAGATAAGAAGTGGATAGGAAACGTAATTTTGGGCATTGAAAAGGCACATTCCATCCAACATTTATTTTTTTCCTTAAAATAACTCAAATAGATTGTTAGTGTCATAGGAACAATGTTATCAATAAGAGATATTTTCTTGAGAAAATACTATGGATATTTGCTTCTAGATTGTTAATGTCATAGGAACAATGTTATCAATAAGAGATATTTTCTTGAGAAAATACTATGGATATTTGCTTCTAGAGCTGAATTTGTGGAATAGGAAGAATTGTGTAGCTAGAGGATATAGAGAATGGTGGGTATGATGAAATTCAGATCCCCTTGACTCCTGTTATGGGAACCAAAATGATGAGGTTAGTGGCAGTCAGAGTCCCCTTTTGGTCGGCACAGGTTCTTCATGAAAGAATTCATGAAACTCCGAATTTTTAATTGGCAAAAATGAAAGTTTATTGTTGGACAGGAAGCCAGTTCTGCTAAGAGTCTGACTTTTTTAGTGGCAAGGTCCTATTAGGGAAATGGAGTCTTAACACTGAGAAGAGAATGCCTTCTCAGCCGGCAGGATCCTAGCAGGCTGCTTTAGACCTTCTGCAAGGTAAATGGAGTATGACACTAATAAGAGAATGCCTTCCAGTGGGCAGGGTCTTAGCAGCTGAGCAAGCTACTTTGGGCCTTCTGCAAGCAGTGAGTTTAAGGAAACCTGTTATATGGGTAGCTTGGAGAGGCTGGGACAGCCTGAGCTGATCACACCAGGATTTTTTAATCAAATGAGAATTTAGAATTTCAAAAAGATCAATGGGAGTTGATTTGCCCTTGAATAGAGCTTCTCACATCCTGGGAAGATGGGACCTCTCTAGATACTTTGGAACCTGGGAGATTCTGATCTCTCAGATCAAAAAAGGGACACAATTTAATTTTTTTTTTTTTTTTTGGCATATGTTTATATGTAATATATAATTTTTTTTTTTTATTTAATAGCCTTTTATTTACAGGATTTATACATGGGTAACTTTACAGCATTAACAATTGCCAAACCTCTTGTTCCAATTTTTCACCTCTTACCCCCCCCCCACCCCCTCCCCTAGATGGCAGGATGACCAGTAGATATTAAATATATTAAAATATAACTTAGATACACAATAAGTATACATGACCAAAACATTATTTTGCTGTACAAAAAGAATCAGACTCTGAAATATTGTACAATTAGCTTGTGAAGGAAATCAAAAATGCATGTGTGCATAAATATAGGGATTAGAATTTAATGTAATGGTTTTAGTCATCTCCCAGAGTTATTTTCTGGGCATAGCTAGCTCAGTTCATTACTGCTCCATTAGAAATGATTTAGTTGATCTAGATTTGCGAGGATGGCCTGATCCATCAGAACTGGTCATCATCTAGTATTGTTGTTGAAGTATATAATGATCTCCTGGTCCTGCTCATTTCACTCAGCATCAGTTCGTGTAAGTCTCTCCAGGCCTTTCTGAGACACAATTTAATTTTAAAGGGAACAGTTTCCCTCCCCCTTCAGGTATGACGAAGAAAGAAATGAGATCTGGTTAGGAAGATGACTCCCTTTAGGTTTTCTTTTTGTCTGCTTGAAGTATACTTTGAAGTATACTTTCTTTGGCTTGGAAGTTCTAGATTTTGGTTACATATTCCTGGGAATTTCGATTTTTTTTTTTTTTTTTTTTTTTCAAAAGGTGGCATTTTCTACATTGCCCTAGAGTTCTCAGAAATTTAGCAGTTTTCTTTTGTGTAATTTTTAAAAATATAAAAATGCCATTCCTCCTCCTTTGGGGGGAGAGAGAATGTAAAGATGAAGAAAGCAATAACAATTAATAGGATCTGGAAGAACTTGTGATATACAACCTCAAACTTGAAGGAATTTGTCTCTTAGAGATAGAAATATAGAGGGTGTGCATTCTTAATGCACAGTAGGCCAGTACATTACTGGCCAGTCTGTGCAAAAGCATTGAGGCAGGAGATGGAGCTCCAAATTCAAGGAAGAGCAAGTAGGAAGGCCAGTTTGTCTGAAATTAGATTATATGAAGGACTGTGATGTACTATAAGTTTGGGAGGGAGGCTTGATATCATATATAAGAGACTTTAAATTCCAAATTGATTCTGCATTTACCCTACAGACAAAGCAGTAAGAAGACACTGAATGTTGAGCTGGGAATAGTGACACTCGGCCTGTAATGTGCTTTTAGGAAGATTATTTTGGCAATTATGTGGAGGAGGCTAGATTTGAATGAGCCTATTTAAGAAATTTTTGATGGGAGAAGTAGGAGCCTTAAGCCAAGGTGAATAAAGAAAAAGGGATAAATTTGAGAAATCTTGTAAAGGCAAGAATGGTGATCCTTGTTTTTCTTTCAGTTTTATTTATCCACAGAACAGTTCTGTGGATTTCTGGATCTTAAACCAAGCTTTCTCAATTCAGTAAATATTAATTGTATACTGTGTGAAAGGCATTCTGCTTAAGTGCTAGAGATAGAAATAAGAAAAAAGGACAGTATTTGTCCTCAGTGAGCTTACAAATTTAGTGAGAGAAAATATTGCATGAATGTCCATTTTTATTGTTATCTTTAGTCAGACTACATGTGGAATATTCCGTTCTGTTCTCTCAACACTATATTGATTATTGGACCATTGACAAGCTGGAACATGTGCAGAGGAAGATGACCAGAATGGTGAGGGAATTAAAAGTCATTGGGTAAAAGAATTGGGAATGTCCAGCTTGGAGAAGAGAGAACTTAAGGGGCAAAAGAAAGTTAGTTGTGTTTAAGTATCTGAAGGAATGTCACCTGGAAAAAAGATGAAAGCTACAACAAGCTAAATGGAAACTGAAGCAAAATCTGAGTGTTGAAGTTTTTCTAGATAATGCAACATCTTTTTCCTCATAAGTTATATGATTACTAGGACAGAATTTTTTTAAATCTACTGTCAGAAATTGTCATTATGTAGAATATTTTTCTTTTAAAAATTGTTTTTCTTCGTCTTAAAAGTGTTTATTGTGTGGGGAGGGGATATAAAAATAAAAGGCATCAATAAAGTGCATTTTTAAGGGATTTAGCTTTGTTTTATTTGGCACTAAAAGGCTGAATTCAAAACAGTGAATGGAAGTGACAGATTTTGACTTGAAATAAGGAAAAATTTCCTAGTATTCAGTGGGGGACTGGGCTGATATGTAAATTGGCAACTTCTCCCTCAGTGGAAATCTTTAGACTGAGTGGATGCTTACTACTACTACTTCTCCTTCTCCTTCTCCTTCCTTCCTCCTTCCTCCTTTCTCCTTCTTCATAGAGCTTTTTATTTACAAGATATATGCATGTGTAATTTTTCAGCATTGACAATTGCAAAACCTTTTGTTCCAATTTTTCCCCTCCTTTCTCCCACCCCCTCCCCCAGATGGCAGGTTGACCGATACATGCTAAATATGTTAAAGTATAAGTTAAATACAATATATGTATACATGTCCATATAGTTATTTTGCTGTACAAAAAGAATTGGACTTTGAAACAGTGTACAATTAACCTATAAAGGAAATAAAAAGTGAAGGCGGATAAAAATAGAGGGATTGGGAATTCTATGTAGTGGTTCATAGTCATCTCCCAGAATTCTTTCGCTAGGTGTAGCTGTTCAATTCATTACTGCTCTATTAGAACTGATTTGGCTCATCTCATTGTTGAAGAGGGTCACGTCCATCAGAATTGATCATCATATAGTATTGTTGTTTAGGTATATAATGATCTCCTGGTCCTGCTCATTTCACTCAGCATCAGTTCATGCAAGTCGCTCCAGGCCTTTCTGAAATTGGATGATTACTTCTTGCAGGTTTGGTAGAAAAGACTGTTTTTGTTAGCCTAGGCGAACAGTACAACATTGTAGAAAGAGTATTGATTTAAAAGAAAGAAAAAAAGAAATAGTATTGATTTAGAGTCAGAAGACTTTGTACTACTGGATATGTAATCTTAGGAAAACTCCTTGCCCTTTCTGATACTGTTTCCTGTAAAAGAAGAGAATAATAAATGATTTAAGGTCCCTTCCAGCCTAATATCTTGTGAACTCCAAGATCTGGTCTAACACAAATATTCTCCGATCTGGAACTTTGGGGTTTTGTGGCAGCAACTTGTCAAAAGCTTCTGCAGGCAGTTTTTTTTTTTAATTACAGTTGATTTTTTTTTTATTATTATTATTATAACTTTTTATTGACAAAACATATGCATAGGTAATTTTTAAATGTTGACCCTTGCAAAAACTTCTGTTCCAACTTTTCCCCTTCTTCCCCCACCCCCTCCTCTAGATGGCAGGTAGTCCCATACATGTTAAATAATATTCAATACAATATATGTATACATATTTATACAGTTGTCTTGCTACACAAGAAAAATTAGATTTAGAAAGAAGGTACAAATTAACCTGGGAAGAAAAACAAAAATGCAAGCAAATAGTAACAGCAAGAGTGTAAATGCTATATTGTGGTCCTCACTCATTTCCCAGTGTTCTTTCGCTGGGTATAGCTGGTTCTGTTCATTACTGATCAATTGGAACTGATTTGGATTCTCTCATTGTTGAAGATATTCATGTAGTATTGTTGTTGAAGTGTATAATGATCTCCTGGTTCTGCTCATTTCACTTAGCATCAGTTCATGTAAGTCTCTCCAAGCCTCTTTGTATTCATTCCTGCAGGCAGTTTTGTATTTCAGTATTTTGGTTCTCTCTCTGGAGAATAAACTTCATTTGAGAGAAATTAATTTGTATTCATTGCACAGTCTTATTTTTTTTAAAGGATTTCCTCTCAAAAAAAGCTTTGACTCTTTTCTTAATGGCAAAAACAGAAAATGAAGATCATTTCAAAGCATGAAGTGTTTCATCTTCATAGACATGATATGATTGGTCTTTCCAATCTGAAGGATATTTTAAAGTCATTTTTCTAAAAATTTGTAACTTCTTTCTTTCCCTGTATCTGCATATTCTGTCTTACTAACCATTCTAAAGTCCTGTGGGTATCATCTCCTTGTTTCTGATTCAAACTACACTAAAAAGATTCGTTCCCAGAAGTAAGAATTCTTTCTATGATGGGAGTAAGGAAAACAGTTGCAGAGGAACAGTCATTTGTTGTTGAGAGAAGTGCAGTAACACCAAGCATCCCCATAAAGAATAGGAGGCTGGGGAGTAGTACAGAGGACAGTTTTTCCTGTTTGGATACAAGGTACTAGGAAGACCTCAGTGTGCTAGGACTCAGGTAGGGTGAAAGGAAATATATTTTTCTCTCCAAACTAAACATATATATATATTATGTACTAATTTTAAAAAGATTTTCAGTAGTACTTTAGTTTTTTCAAATATATGTAAAGATAGTTTTCAATATGCACTTTTGTAAGATTTTGAATTCCAAATTTTTCTCCTCCATCTTTTGTCTCTCCCTTCCCCAAGACAGCAAGCAATCTGATAAAGGTTAAATATGTGCAATCCTTTTAAACATATCGCCATATTTGTCATGTTGTGCAAGAAAAAGCAGACCAAAAGGGGGAAAAAATGATGAGAAAGGAAAAAACCAAACCAAAACAAAAAGGTCTGTTTCAATCTTCAGTCAGACTCCATAGTTCTCTTTGCATGTAGATGGCATTTTCCAGCCTAAGTCTTATTAGAATTGGTTTGAACACTTCATTGCTGAGAAGAGCCAAGTCCAACACAGTTGATCATCATATAATCTTGCTGATACTATTTACAGTGTTCTCTTGGTTCTGCTTATTTCATTCAGCATCAACTTATGTAAGTCTTTCCAGGATTTTATGAAATTAAACTGCTCATCATTTCTTAAAGAACAATAACATTTCATTACATTCATATAGCATAACTTACAGCCATTCCCCAAATGATGGATATCCACCTAATTTCCAGTTTCTTGCCATTATAAAATGTTTTTGCACATATGAGTTCTTTCTCCTTTTTGAGATACAGACCCAGTAGTGAGACTGATGAATCAAAGGGTATGCACAATTTTATAACCCTTTGGCCATAGTTCCAAATTGCTTTCCACAATGGTTGGATCAGTTCACAACTCCACTAACAATGTAGTAGTGTCCCAGTTTTCCCACACGTGCTCTAGCATTCATTGTTATCTTATTCTATCATCCTATCCAAACTGAGAGGTATGTAGTGGTACCTCAGAGATGTCTTAATTTACATTTCCTCTGATCAATAATGGTTTAGAGCATTGTTTTCATATGGCTATAAGTGATTTTAATTTCATCATCTGAAAATTGTTCATATATCAAGGAATGTTTAAAGATGTTCAGATGTTAAAAGGATAGACAATGAAGGCTGATAGAGATGGAAAGTCATGATCATTTGAAAAAGTTCATGTGAACATGTTCATGTGAAAAAGAACTGAGAGTTGTAGTTAATTTCAAGCTCATTATGGGTCAGCAATGTAGTTTGACTATATCTAGTCAATAAATCTTTATCTTTCACACACATATACATATGTATATATCTAAATGTAACATTATCCTGGTAACATATCCATCAGGAAGTTCTTCCAACTCAAGAAGCCTTAAACTTTGTTAAAAAAAAATTTCTGATAGTTACTTTAGATCTACTATAGGATTTCCAAAGTTCTGTACAAAAACATTCCTATTTCTATCTCATATTTTTATCATGATCATTTTCAACATGATTTAAATTATTCTCTTGAAGACAAGAAAGACAAATGGTATGGTTAATACTAACATTGTCTGGTAATGAGAAAGCCAGAGGTATAGCACTATATATTTAACTATAGCTCTCTTCATATTTATAATATAATAATTAAATCCATTCCAACCTTGCTTCATGTTCTACATTGGCCATCTTTTTATCTGCCCATTCTGGACTACCAGAACTCTAAAGATCTTTCCTGTCCTGTAAGACTTAACTCCCTCAATTCTTGTACTTTTACCCTGTAGCTTTCACTTTTTCTTCTTAGTGATGAATAGGTAAGAACAAAAATTAAATGACTAGATGACCCACTTTATCTAACTTTCCTTAGAGTTTCTTCACATTCCACTGGTCCTATTTCTTACTATCAACCCCCCTACCACATTCATCCAGAATTGGTAATTCTGACTTAGATTTCATTAAGAGAAGAATGAATCCAGAACAGGAAGAGAATGAGTCTGTCATATTCAGCTCTCGTTAGTTCAGTTTTATTAAGTTCTCAATATCATATTTTGAGAATGACCAGGAAGGTGAAGGGAAATGGATACCATACCATTTAAGTTAGTTGAAGGAACTGGAAATGGAGACATAGGAAGGAACAAAATCTCTTTTTAGATTTACTTTACCTGCTTTAGAGGGCAGAACTTGAACAGTGAATGTAAAACTGCTGAGGCATTTAGAGGAAAAAGAAGTAACTAGGAAAATATCTTTATGGCATATTTCTTAGTTAAAGAGATCTAAAAGGAACATTCCTCAATAGATAGATGGTCAGAGGATATAAAAAGTCAGTTTTCAAAGAAACCAATCAGTAGCCATATGAAAAAATGCTTCCCATTACTAATAATTAGAGAAATGCAAATCGAGACAACTTCATGTTTTCACCTTTTACCTGTCAGACCAATGTTGGAAGAGCTATTAGCAGTTCTGTCACTAGTTTTTCTCCCAAATCAGTTCTGAAAGATCCCAAAAAATTTATAAGTTCGGTTTAGACATGTTGGCAGTTTTAGACATGAAATAGACATCCAGTTCAAAATATTTAGTAAGGAGATATGTATCTAGGGGTTAGTATAAAAGTTAATACTGGATTAATAGATCTGAGAATCCTCAGGATAGAGTTAAAAATGGAAGACTTTAAACTTATGGATCACAGGGTGAAAAGAAGGCCTGTAGAGAAAAGAGGGCCTGGAACAGAGCCTTGGGGGATACCATGATTAGGAGGCCTAACTTGCATGAAAATCTAGCAAAAACAAAAATAAAAACTAAGGAGGAGTGGCCAGACAGGAAGAGAACCCAGATGAAAAGGAGAGAAAATAATATCAAGATCAGAGCAATTGATGTTATTAGAAACTGAAGTTTGTTTTGAAATTATATCTGGTTCTGGTCTTCCTTACTCTCCCCCAACCCCTGCCCTAATTAATATAGTAAGTTTATAAAGAGCTAAAATAAGGTAGTAGTAAGAAATAAAATGGCAAAAGGAAGCATAAAAGTCACATACCATCCCATAAATTAAGTAAGCATAGCAACTATTCATAAACTGTTTCATAAATTAGGGGCATATAGGAGCCACTGGCAATCATATCATAAATTAATTTGGGCCCTTTCCTGAGACCGTGCTAAATTAGGGGAAGTCAGCTACACACTGAAGTACTGACTGGTAGATGCTACTAATTGGCCTGTGTGTAACTGTAGATATGCTCCTGACATGTATAGTAAGAGCAGAATAAGACCAGCAAAGAACCAACAAAACGATTATGCTAATGACCTGTCAGTGATGCTAATAACTTTGAAGTCATGTTGATATGTTAATGAACTCAACCAGAGGTGGGTTGGGTAATTCAATCTATTAATCTTTTTCTGTTTTGTTTATTATGGACATGGTTTTTCTTAAGGTTGCTTAAGTTACAAACCAGAAATTGTCATATTTCTTCATTATTTTCTTTCACATAATTATTTTTATGATTTATTTGTAAGCTCATTTATTGTTTAGATTTCACTGTTAGTTGATTATTTGGGTTTGTGAATTTTGTTTATAGTCTTGTTAACATTTACTATTTTTATTGCATTGTCTACAAAAAGTAAATTTACTATTTCTGCTTTTTTATGTTTTCCTTCAATAACTTCGTTTTCCTCATCCTTAATACTTTCTTCTGTATAGAGAAAATTGTTGTGGGAAGGGAGTTTTCTCAGAACTAGTACTCTAGGATTGTTACAATTAGCTTAAACTTCCCTGTTCTTTTCTTCCTGTAGTCCAGACTCCAATCACAGGTTGGGGGGTGGAGGTAGAAAAAAAGAGAAGGGGAGAGGGGAGAAAGGAAAGGAAGGGGAGAGAGAGGGAGAATAAAATGAAACCATGAAACAAGCTGGTCTTGATATAGAAATTGTACTGGTGGCTATAGGAACCAAGAAAGGGCCTATTAAGAATATAGTGATTGATCTGAAACCAGGAATTCCAAAAAATTGGGAAAAAAATTCCAAATGAGGAAAGATTCTAGACATAGAGAATAGCTAGTGCAAAGGCACAGTTAATGGGACATGTATGTAACAGTGAATAGACCTTATGGATAGTCAAGTTGTACAATTCAAAGGGGGGAAAGTGTAAAAATACTAAAAAGGTCAAAAGAAGCTTTAAATGTCAAATGCTACTGTAGAAATCCTGATAAGAGATGATGTGTGAAACTAGGAAAGATTAGACATCTGATTTGATAAATAGTTTGAGCCAAAGTGAGAAGTTAATAACCAAGGTAATTGGAAAGATGATGGTGCATGCCTTTTACTGTAATAAGGGATTTTGAAATATAGATTTTGAGGGCAAGGCAGGGGACAAAATGGGTTTTGCTTTGGATATGTTGAGTGTGAGTGCCTATAGGATATTCAGTTTGAAATGTTCAACAGACATTTGGTAATGTGCAGAATTGGAGTCCTAAAAGCAGAATATGACTGATTGAATATACAGATCTGAATTGAATTCATTGTAATTGAGATCACTAAGTGAGATAGTTTAAAGAGATTTGAGGCCAGAACCTTATGATATACACATAACCGTCACATACATGATGAATCAGCAGTGACTGAGAAGAAGTGGTTGAGAAAGTGTGCATTAGAAAAGAGTGATCCAAAGTGTCAAATATAGCAGCGAGGTCAAGATGAATGAGAATTGAAAAGAGGCTGTTCAATTTGAAATTAGAAAATCTTTGGTAACTTTATAAAGAGCAAGTTTCATTTGAATGATGAGATTGGAAATCATTGCAGAAGGTTAAGAAAAGTGTGAAAGGAAAATTGGATGCACTGATTCTAGTCATTTTGTAGACTACATTGTTAAGCATTCAAGAACATTTATACTCTTGACTCCAACATTACTTTATGCTGTTCTCCTTTACCTGTTCTATATTGCAGCCAAACTGTGAGTTGTTGCTCTTAGCATTTAATATTCATGCCTTTGGTCATGCTTTATATAACATGATGTGATTGAAGGCATCAAATGTTGGGGTTTGATGTGAAGAATTCACAATGGCCATTCTCTATGGCAAAAGGTACGTTTATTTTGGATAAGAGGTTACAGACAAAATGAAGAGATACAAGAGACACTGGGAATGGTAAATATGAAATAGAGTGGAACAAAAAATAAAAGACAAATTCCTCAGTGGAACTCACAATTACCAAGTAGAAAGGGAGCACCCTAGGGTGTGCCCTTGGCTGGCAGGTTAAATCCTAAAAGAGATTTGGTACCCTCAGAGTTGGCTGTCAGAAGGCGAAAGACGTCATAAGACACGTTGAGGAGTTGAGAGGAGAAAAACCTCAAAGCAAAGTTCTATGGTAGGCTATAACCCAAAGAGGGAACAAAGGTGGCAAGAGCCATGAACACATTTATAAGGGCAATTTAACCTAAAGGGTTTGATATAGCGATATAGCTCTGATTTTTTATCAGAGCGAGCAGAGTGGGGCCACCTACAGAAGAGGGGGCCTCCACTGAGGGTGAGACCATGAAGCTAAAAGTGATCTCCATCAGCGCCTACCCCAAGTAGGTAATTCTATCAAGGCTTCAGCCTTTCTGCCAACTGCACCCAGTGATAACTCAGTATAACATGTCTGAAACTTTTTTGTTGTTTTATCCTTCTGTTTGACCTGTAATGCCTTTTGAAAAATCATCTTCTCTTCAAAGACCAAATCCCCCATCCCTAGAATGCTTTCCTTTTGTGTGGACAAAGTGCTGGATCCCCTTACCCAAAATGAACACTTCAGATACAAACAGAAAGCATTTTTTCAGTCCTTGCAAGAAGTCCAAGCATGAATGTGGAGACCAATTGGGCAGCCCAGCATGATATGTGGCACGTAGCGGAAAACAGGGAGTGAATTATTTAGCCAAATGACTTGGGTTCATTGGATGAATTGAAAAGGAAGGAATGCTGATTATTGACCAATGGTCAGCAATGAGGTCTACTTCCTAAAAGTAGAGAGGAAGTTACATGACTTTCCAGGAAGTCACATGATTTCCTGAAATTTAAGCCCAGGGTTTGGCCTTTTCTGCCCTACAACCCTCTGAGAATAGAGATCATGTGACTTCCTGAAACTTAGGCCTAAGGTCTGACCCATTCCATCTCATAGACTTTCTGAGTCCCATTCAGTCCCTCCTCTTTATTTCATACCTTTTAAGTTTTCTCACACCAATCCTGATACATGCCTTCTAATAGGACATCCTTGTTATCTAAACCTTCTGCTCGTTGCTCTCTTCAGCATTAACTATAACCTCCCCTCTGCCATTTAGAACCAATACCTGCACATCAGTGGAAGCTTTCAAGAACCATTTTAAGCTAAGAAATCTGAAATATTCTAGTGCTATAAGCAAGCAGGTGATAAAATATTGCTGCTTAAAGCAATGAGCAAGAATCAGAGATCCTGCTTCTGTTGAGGTCTAGACCAAAGGTTGAGATCTACATTTGGGGTACCTAAATGAAATTAGGGTTTAATTAAGGTCTAGTGGCAGGTTTGGGGTACAGGGAGTCAAACAGAGTTCCCCTGCAACCCCCTTGGATTCGGTGCAAGGACACAGCGGTAAATGAGGTCTAGTAGTGGCCCGAGTCCCCAATAAAAGCATTTATTAGCCCGAGAACTAGATTGATAAAAGAGGTTTATTATTGAGTTTAGAAGTAGGAGATAGGTGAGGATAGGAATAAGGAGGGTACTGGACAGAGGGTCCAGTGGACAGAGGGTCCCCACATGGCTAGCATGTTTGTAATCTCTGCAAAGAGGGGTTCCCAGCATGGCCCTTTTATAGTAGGAGACTTAGCTGGAGGGGCTTTTGGGTGTAGCCCCAAAGTTGGCTCAGATCCGGGTGGGGCTGGGACAGGTCCTGATCTTCTATTGGAATTCAAAGGGACCAGGATTTGTGAGTCAAAGGGTAATTTACATTATTAACTAGGAGGGGGTAGGAATCTAGAAAGGAATCTTTCCCACATCACTTCCATCAACTTCCACTCTCTGTCTTGGAAATCTTGTCGTCACAGACCAACAGAATGGCATCTGGCAGCCAGTGTTATCCATGGAACTACAGCACTGTCCAGACCCAGAGGCATCATTCCCACCTCAAGCAGTCCAGACCCAAATTCACTGGGACAAGGGATGAAGGTCTCATCTTATGGAGCTGTTTCAGGTTGATAAGGGGCATAAGCTGGCCCTGTCTAATGGGTCCAGACTGAGGAGAGGAGACAAATGACTTGTAGCATCAGCAGCATTTGGGGGCCAAAAATGTCAGAATCAGGTATTGGGTAATTTCAGTTTGACCAAGTAGTTGGAATTTCATGGCCTGAAGTCTGGAAGAAACAACTCTCACCAAAAAAAAAAAAAAAAAGTGGAGTTAGTATGGAGGTTACTAGGGGACTCCAGGAACCCCATCCAGAGGAAGACTGGGGGGTGGGAGGAGATGAGGCTATCATGAATGTCTCCAATCCAGATACCTTTTCCTAGAATAAATAACAAAGAACATATTCCCCAAATTCCTAGTTTTGTTTTCTTGAAGGAGTCAAGGCATTAGGTGGAACAGTGTGGCCTTAAGTGAGTATGATCTTCTTTAGCAAAAACTCTAGAGCCTTTTCAGTCTTACAGAGGAAGGCTTTTACCCAGTTAGTACAGGTGTCAACAAAAACCAAAAGTAGTTTAAAACCCCTTCCAGGGTATGTGTGCAAAATCTATCTGCCAATCCTCCTCTATGTATGTACCCTTCCTCCAGATATGTTGTGTCCTGCTTTCTAGAATCCCCATGTCTGGGTGATTGAAATATATCTTCCTAGTGGAGAAGTGATGAGGCGGTACTCCTGAAGATGGTGGAAAAATGGAGTCAATTTATTTCACGGACTTTCCTCTTTTTATAATGTAACAAAAACAACACTGTGCACGCGGAACCACATAAACAACTTGCTATTGTATGTAGTTTGCCACCTGGTATCACTTTTCTACCTTGTATCACTGCTTCAATCTCAACCCAGGTTGTCATTGTCCCCATCTTCTCAGGAAGGCCGAGAGCCCTTAGGGGAGATGGGGAGCTGGATCAGACATTGTTAGCAGGTTCCCTCTAGGCTAAAGGGTCTTATACCTTACCCAGAGTTTTCCCACTGACTGTGACCTTCTATACAGATAGGCCATTTTAAACAATCCTTTCAGGGGGCAGCTAGGTGGCACAGTGAATAGAGCACCAGCCCTGAAATCAGGAGGACCTGAATTCAAATCTGGTCTCACATGCTTAACACTTGCTACCTGTGTGATCCTGGGCAAGTGACTTAACCCTAATCACCTCAGCAAAAAACAAAACAAAACGAAAAAGCAAAAAATTCTTTCAGAATTTACTTGCCTGGGAGCTATATGAAGGAATGTAGGAGTCAGGAGTTGAGGAATTAAAATGCCATGCTTAGGGGCAAACAGGCAGCTGTATGAGCAGCTGAATCTGCAAGCCTGTTTCCCTTGGCCCGAAGTCCTCTCTTCTGTTGTCCTTTACAAAACGTAACAGAAACTGCTCTGGATCCATGGATAGCTTGCAATAATTTTGTTCCCCTGCATACTTAATGCAAAAATCCCCTTTCTTGCCATATATGAAAACATGCAAAACATGAAAGGCTTATTTGGAGTGGTCATAGATACTCTCATTCCTTTCCCCAATTCTAAAGCTTTGATGAGGGTAAAAATGCTCCAAACCTGGAGGGGAGCCAGCATCTCCAATAATGGGCTCAAGATGGCTTTAGAGGCTTCCTCAATTAGAAGGACCTATGGAAGCCACTGTTCTAAGGCAGGAGGGTCACCCCAAACACACCAAGTTTCTTTGAGACCTTTTCAGGTCTTAAAAAGCTGTGGCTTGTCTCCTTCTTCAGCTGTGACCAAAAGGGAGGTGAGAATTAATTCTTGGTCCAAATACTTAACAGACTGATAGGGAAAATGAGCCTTCAGATAAAGACACTGGAAGCCAGAAAGCTAAGGGTTTTTATGGCAGCAGCCAGAGAAGTCTCCAGGACTGGGCTGCAGTTCAAGATATCATCTACATACTTGTATTGTGCTCATGTTTTCTATTGACCACTTGCTCTGATTACAGAAATTTGCTACAAGAGGAAAAAGCAGGGACATGATTATAATATAATCAGTCAAAACTGATCCTTCAGGCCACAGCCTGAGAGCACTACATGACAGTCCTTAGCTCTGCCAACCAATAATTCAGTAACAATTCTACCTCATAGCCAGACTCAGGAATAACGATGGGAAACAAACAATCAGGAAACTGAATCAGAAGATCCCACCTTAAGCAGAGGCTAATGTAGTCCTCCCAGCTCTTGCCCAGATAAGACATCCATCTGTAACAGTTCAGGAAGGCATCCCTCTGAGTAACAAGGCATTTCTCAGAAATGGTGGGTTACTGACTTAATAATCAGGCAATCATATCCAAATTTGAAACTCAAAACAATATTAGTTACAATCCCAAGAGATTTCATCTCAGCAAGTTTCACTAATCAGAGACTTCAGGTCTATAAAAACAGATCAAAAAAATTTTACAAACCATTGTATATATCCTGTTAAATACGCTTGTAAGACAGTCAAAACAAATGCAGGGATATCAGGATAAAATTCTGCTCTGGGTACTTCAATAAAGTTATAGATCATATTTGGTATCATTCATTAAATAAGGAGACCATTATCCACTTAAATAAATATTAAATAATCTGCTGAAGGCAGATGGAGACCTTAGTAGAAATAACCCTTTTCAGAGGATTTGGAGTTCTAACAATTCTCCTAAAAGTTTCTTGAATTGCTAAGCAGTGGAATCTTTGAAACAGCATCAAAAAGAACCTTGCCTTCATGCAAATAATACGCAATTTTCAATCCTAAATTTTAGATTAACTACTAAAAATCCCAATCAAAAAACTTCCAGAAAACTAAAGGTAAAGAGATTAGAACTCCACACCCAGAACCAAGTCTTTTTCCAAACCTGGCAAATTCAGAAAGAAGGGGCTGAAGTCTTTTTCCCCTGCCTCTCTAACCCCCGAAACTCCTGTCATGTCCCTGGGGCCAAATCCTCCTCACAAAATCTGTCTATAGGCTATCCCATGGCTGCTGCCCTCCCTTGAGTCAGCCTACCTAGGCACTCCATCTCATGGTATCTTTCCCCTTTCCATGCAATGTAGTATCTCTACTAACTCCTCTATGCTCCTCAACCCCACTTCTCTTCCTTATAGCTAACTCTTTTAGGGTGCTAAGCCCTTTTCAGGATTTAGCCTACCAATTAAAAACATACCTCAACCTCATGGTATGTTTCCTTTCTCCTGGCAAATGATAAGTTCATTAAAGAACTTCCTCTTTCTTTCCCTCATTAATTATTAAAATCCCTTTCTATGTTCTCCCATCTCATATCTACCACCTCTGGTGTCCATTCTGTCCCTCCATTTTCGGGTCCTGGAACCACCTTTTGGTACCAGGTAGAACATCCTCTGCCCTCACACCTCTCTCTCCCTCCCTCCCTACCCCTGTCACATCAAGAATGTTTGGCAATTTTAGGTTGCAATATTATAACCCCTACTTAATTAACAATTTCACAATTTTTATAAGCGATAACCAAATAAACATCACAAAAGTGTATAAGAATCTCAGTAATTTACAGTCATTTCCAATTTTAATATACATATCAATTTTAAAAAGTTATTTTAAAAATAAATACTTTATCTTGTGATATTCAAATTATCAATTGTTTTTGCAAGCCAATCTTTCTTGGTCTTTGTTTTTTAAATCACTTTTTTTAAACTTTAAGATTCACAGTATAGCTAATATCTAACTTTGGACCAAATTTCATAAAACTTACACATATGTCTAACAGAACTGACAAAATTTTAAGGCATTGCTCATAATTTTTACAAATTATCCAATATACATTTTAGAAAGCAAAATATTTCATCTAATTAGAGATACAAACATGTGAACCTCTTAGAGTAAGTTACCAGAACTTTGTTTTAATAACCTGTTTTTATGACTTAAGATCAAATCAAATATAGATTTAAATTTCCAGTAGTAATATTTCAATATTTGCATACAAATTTCTAAGATCTTTTGCTTAAAGTAAATAAACTCACAAGTCTAGCATATATCAGTTAATAGTGATTGTCTCATGTTAGCAATAGTAAGAAATCCCTCATATCAAATTTACAATTCATCTTGCTATCTAAGGTGTCCTTTAAGCTCAACTTTCCTAGTGTAAAAGCTAATTATTAGAAAGTGTTCCTACTTAATAAAGTTGTAGTCTGTAAATTCATCCTTCATTGGGACCTATGTAACTCAAACAAGTTATTTCTCGGGGATAACAATCTTACTCACAAGGTAGTTTTTTTTTTTTCTTTCTTTTTTTTTTTTATTTAATAGCCTTTTATTTACAGGATATATGCATGGGTAACTTTACAGCATTAACAATTGCCAAACCTCTTGTTCCATCTCTTCACCTCTTATCCCCCACCCTCTCCCCCAGATGGCAGGATGACCAGTAGATGTTAAGTACATTAAAATATAAATTAGATACACAATAAGTATACATGACCAAAATGTTATTTTGCTGTACAAAAAGAATCAGACTCTGAAATATTGTATAATTAACTTACTCACAAGGTAGTTTTAAGAAGCCTAACAAACTTACAGTTTAAGAGGAATTCCAAAAAAAAAAAAAAAAAAAAAAAGACTCCTTCCTGTTTTCTTTCTTTGATTGACATCTGCTTTCTTTGTTCTCTTTTACCTCCCCCCAATTCAGAACTGAATACTCTCAGGTCTCTAGGCTTTTAAAGTGCAAACCTGATCCAGATAAGATTTGGCTTTTTTTTTTTTTTTTTTTTTTTTAGATACAAGAGAAATCTCAGTTCTACAATTTTAGAAACCATTACCTTTTGATTGTTTTTGCCAGTCCATACAAATCTTTTTCTCTTTCCTCTGTGAACCAGAAAAAGCTTGCAGCCTAGGCTGTTTACTGCCAGGTTTTAAAGCAGTCAAGCTCTTTTCTGTTTTCTCTAAAATTTCCAAACACTTAAATCTTCTGTTAACACAATCGGTGCAAACAGATTACAATTTACATAAAACTACTTTTACTATCATATCACAAATAACAAATTTCACTGAACTGAGTGAGTATATTTTAATTCTCTCCCTCTGATCCCTTCATCCATGTGTCCTGCTGTGGTTAGGGACTGAGGAAAGGAGGAAGAAAGAAAAAGAGACCATCTTTACTCTATGCATTATACTCCTTGTAGCGAGGATTTAGTTGAATTTGCTTCCAAATTACTTTACACACACAGAAAAATCATTTATCTCAACATTGATATTCTATGTTGATAACATCGAAAAACCCAAGCAATTAACTTCAATAGAGAATTTAAAACATATAGCATTTGTTTTATGCTAAGTACTTTGGCAATCTTGAAATGACCAATTGCCAAACTTCCCAATCATTGTTTCAAAAATTAGCTAACTTTATTTCTGTAGCCCCAAGTTTGGCCAGAGCTGGGATCCACAGGAAAAAGTCAGGTTTTTTTTTTTTCTTTCTAAGGTGGGAGTCAAGGGTGTTAAGAAATCTTTCCCAGTGTTCTAACTGCAGCATAGAAAATTTTCTTCTTGCTGGCAGCATTTTAAATTTTTGCAGGTAACAAAATCTGGTTTACAGAATACACATGACACAGATACAGACAAAAATTACATGGAAGAGGTCCATTCTTTACTCACACAAAACAGCAGTCATCTCATCAAGTGCATTCTTTGGTGGCATTTTAAATTTTTGCTCTGAAGATTTGGTTTGGACTGCTCTTTCCCCTTTCCCTTCTGGGGAAAACAGTTCTAATCTCATGGTTTGTGATCCTGTAATGCAGAGAGCCAACCTCTTGACTTGGATCTTCAAGTCCAAAGGGGTCGTCCCCATCTAGCAGTGATCCAGAGCACCCCTGCTCTGTGTTGTTTATCAGGATTTCCTTTTGGCTTACTAGGCACCACCCCTTAAACTTGAATCACCAATCCTTGATGATCCCAAGGTCCCATTCAGCCCAAGTGCACAGGCAGTGACTATTACCTCTGGATTATGCACTTAAAAGTTACCTGACTTGTCTCCTTGCTTCTTTGAAGACTTGTATTTCTGTCTGTATTTGAATGCCTCTCTTCAGACTCATGGAGAGGTAGGCTGAGTCCCATCTCAGGGATGGTTAGAGAAAACCCAACCTGGCACCTGCCTTATATCAAAACCCCAGCCATCTCTAGGAAGTCACAGATCCCAGATGGGCCCCTCAAAACTTACCCAAATTGACTACTCAGAGGCATCTTCAGATACAAATAGGAGAAAATTGATTTGGTCCTTGCAAGGAAAGGTCCAAGCACACCAGTTGAGCAGCCCTATATAATGTTTTACACATGGCAGAAAACAGTTTTTCTATAAACAGTAAACAGTTTTACTATAGTAAAAAGACTTGGGTTCATTGGATGGATTGAAAAGGATGTTACTATTGATCAGTAGTCAACAATGCTGTCCACTTCCTGTAGGTCATGTGACTTCCTGAAGCTTAAACCTCGGGTTTGACCTTTTCTGCTCTACAGCCCTCTGAGAATATGGATTATGGGACTTCCTGAAACTTAGGCTCAAGGTCTGACCCATGCTATCCCATAGACTTTTTGAGAAATCTTTTTCTGGTCCCATTCACCTTTTCTGCTCTTGACTATTGGGTAATGTGGTTTTCTTTTAAGTTCCAACTAAAATCCCATTTTCTACTGGAAACTCTTCCCATGCCTTTTCTTGGTTAAATGTTTCTTATTTATCCTGTATGTAGTTTGCTTTGTATATATGTATTTGCATATTGTCTCATTAGATTGTAAATTCCTTCAGGGCTGGGACTGTCTTACCTCTTTTTGTATTCCCAGCTCTTAGCACTGTGCTTAGCAATTAATAGGTAATTATAAATGTCCATTGATTACTTTTTCCTTTCTTCCTTCTCATAAACAGCTGACTCATACACCCTTGTAGTTCCTAAACTCTCATTGCATTTTGCTTGTGTTCTCTAATACACTTACTTCTTACTTGTAAGAATTTGGGTATCAAATTCCTTAAGAAATGGCAATTGCAAGTGTCTCTTGATTTATCTAAGCTTTTTATCTCTCCCAGTATTGAGGGAAAAGATACCCAACAAGATTAGGATTCCCCTAGGTCGGTGTCATGGGTTTGGCGAAAGAATTAGCACCCTCAGTTTATCTCCAAGTTAAGGGGCAAAGAGTTATAATTGTGACACTGAGTGATACAAGCTAAATTTCTAAAGAAATTTAGCAAAAAAACAAAAATAAGAGGATATTACACTGCTCGACAGCAGACTAATTCCAAAGGAATTTAGTAAAGAGTCAAAATCAAGGAGGTAATTTTATAAGAAGGAGAAACAAAGATTAGTTGATATGTTAATATGATGGTAAACATGTATTAAATATAAAAATTACATAAATACTTAAAACATTTTATTTATCATTGTATTAATATATTGTGTACAAATTATTTGGAAGATTAAAGAATCTGCACTAGGATTTTGACCCAGAAATCAGTTGTCATATAAAAACTTGTGAAATCATAACACATTTCTAAGAAAACAATTATTATATCTGTTTTTTTTGATCTAATGAAATTTATGTCAATTTTAAATACACACTTAAATTGAATTGCTAATTTGTTTTTGTTCTGCCAATTGAATCCTGTTTTTTTTTAAACTTTATAACTGTTATAACTTTCCTAAGAATGTTTCTTAATTTTCACATCTTTATTTATTTATTTATTTTACAGACTGGCTATTTTAAAAATTCAACAAATGTATTCCACACTTGAAATCTGCTGTTTTCTTCTACTACCACCTCCTTTAGAAATCTGACTTCTTAAACAAAAGGTAAAGTTATATAAGGTTACCTTTAAATAAAAATGTATATTTAAATAAGTGTACTTATGTACCTTACTCTGCTCATCTAAGACTGTTAAAATTTTTGTAATCTGAAGTTCCTTATTAAACAATTTTACTTGAGCTTCCCCCCAAAATAGCATCATAATCTAAACAGTAACAATCTTAAGCATAACTTTTTTTATTTTTAGTAGTATTTGCATTTCATAAAAAAAAATTTTTTTTTGCCTAAATTTTCATTTCAAGACAATATTCTAGATATTGAACAGTTATTTAATTTATACTGAACATAGTAATATTTGAGTGTTTACTTCTGGTACTATTATAAGCTATTTCTGATACTTTTGCAACTTTTAATAACAGCAAAAGATTTTAGTGCCTGTATGTCATTATTATGTCTTTTAAGTAAAAATTTTATTTTGACTTATGTTGACAAACATAGATATTCCAATGTTAAGCAAGGTTATAAAATAGAAATGAAGAAAAATATGTCAGGAAAATAAAATAACAATAAGATACCAGGAATAGTAAATATAAAATAGAGTGGGAGAGCATATGAAAGTCTAGTTACTCAGTAGAACTCAACAGTTACTCAGTACAAAGGGAACATCCCTTGAGGTTGGGTATGCCCTTACCTAGCAAGTTAAATGTAGAAAGAGACTCACACCTCAAGGTTGGGAAGAATAGTGGAGTTAAGGGAGGTTTCATGTGGCATGGGGAAAGAGAGAAGGAGAAATTCCACAATGCAATATGTCATGGCAAACTGACCCAAAGGAAGACAGTAGTCATGGAATGGCCTATAAGTAGATTTTATAGAAAAAATTTAACTTCAGAGACATGACTGGGATTTCTGACAGAGTATAGCAACATGAGACTGCTCAAGACCTCCCCAGAGCGTGATACCTTGGAACTAAATTGATTGATCTCTATCAGTGTCTCTCCCCCTTACTTGCCTCAGGGATCAATTCTTTACTTTCTCTCTTTCTAACACCCTATTTAAGACCTTATCAATAACTATATAGTTAAAGTTAATGATTATATTCTTCATTTTTTGTTTTTTTCATTCTACATCACTTGATGTGAGTTGTTGGATATTCCCTTGAACTATTTCTAATCATTGGTATGATACAATAATCCATTACATAATGTCTTGATTTCTATTTTTTTCTATTATAAATAGTGCTGCTAGTAATGTTTTGTCTTTTTTCCAGTCAATAACTACTTTAGTAGGATAGTAAATTGTAATAGATCACTAGATCAAGGGATATGCATATATTTGCATAGTGGGATGAACATAGGAATGTGACCTTGAACTATGCCCTAACTGTGCCTTAAGACTTTGCAATAAATTGAGCTATACTTAAAAGCTGCAGGCATTTGATTATCTTAAACTTACATTCCCCTACTGTCCCTGTCTCCTTTCCCCACCTTTTCATTAGAATTGAAATACTTAATATTGTTTTTTTTTTTTTTTTTTCTTAGACATATCCCTGAGACTTTATTAGGTAAAATCCTTTTTTTTTTTAATTTATTTATTTTTTTTTATTTAATAGCCTTTAATTTACAGGATATATACATGGGTAACTTTACAGCATTAACAATTGCCAAACCTCTTGTTCCAATTTTTCACCTCTTACCCCCCCCCTCCCTAAATGGCAGGATGACCAGTAGATGTTAAATATATTAAAATATAACTTAGATACACAATAAGTATACATGACCAAAACATTATTTTGCTGTACAAAAAGAATCAGACTCTGAATTATTGGAAATACTTAATATTGTAAAAAGTGTGTTATTGACTAGTATTCTTTGTTTCTGGAGTAGATTTTTTTATCAAATTGGGAGTCCAGATTCCTAGCCAATGGAAAGAAGGGCCAGGAAAAGTGGAGGTGTTTCTGCATTAGAGTCTGTATAATCTTGTTTTTGTAGTTTATGCTTTCCACTCCTTTACTGGTGACACCTTGTCTGTTAGGAATTGCCCTTTCTCATGAGATCATGATAAATCCTTTTTTGTTTTTCTGCCTTGAGAGTCTCTGAATTTAATTTGGGTAGGGGTTATAGCTGACCCACACAGTTTGGGGGGCTTGTTCCAGAATATTTCCTATTCATGAGGGATCTCTCCTGTATCAAATCTTTGGGCAGTCCCCCTCCAGAGAATTTCCTGTGGTCTTTGAATTCAGCTTGGAAACCTCCGTTCTAATGGGGTAAATTCCTAAAGAGACACTTGAAAAAAGCAAAAACAGAAATAAGTGGGCTGACGAAGGTAAAGGATTAATTCAGCTCAAGAGATAAGCCAGGTGGGAGAAGTTTGGAATCAGTCAGATAAATTGTGCATAATCCAGGTGGGCAAGAAACTGGTGAAGAGAGATGGAGAGATTCTAAGCGGTTTAGAGTCCATAAGAGTACTTTCTCTTTGACAAGGAGTGGTAAACTTCTTGGTGACTGGAACTGGGATTGGGATTGGGAGACTTTAAGCAGTTAGAGTCCATTAGAGTTCTAGATAGCCCTTTAGGAAGCATTGGAATGAAGCATCAAAATTTACAGGGAAAGACAAAAAGAAAAATGATTAAATACTTTGTTTTATCTTTTGGCCAAAGTACAGATCTCTCTTCCTCCTCCTGCTAGGTTTAAATTCAAAGAGGAGTCTTTAGAATGACTATGCAGCCTTGTGGTTGCCAACTGTGGGACAATTTGTATGCTTTCCAGGCAGCCAGCTCCTATGGCTGTGGCTCCCAAAAAGGGGCTAAGAAGAGGAGCTTGATTGATTTAGAAAAGGGGTGTGTGTGTGTGTGTGTGTGTCTCCTATGTTTCTCTCAGTCAGATGAATTACAAAGGAAAAGATCTGGCCCTTTGGGATTTAGAAGTACTTATTTTATGCATAATTGGACTTATGCAAATACCTTTTACCTTAAAGAAAAACTAATTCTGAGACAGGAAAAGTTTTTAACTGCCACATCAAAAAGAAAAAAAAAACCAACCTGATGTTTCTGTAGACCTAGAATTGGCCAATTTGGGTCTGCTGAAATAATTGGTTAAGTTTATACAACTGCTAAAGCATTTTAACAGATTCTAGGCTTTTTGAGACTAATCATTAAGTTGCTTGGCACTCTCTCAATCAGCTAACTAGAGTTAGTCTATTGTATTTTTAAGTAGGCTTAAATTATATGACTAAAAGCCTTCTGAGGTCCTTAACCTGAAAAGTACAGAAAAACTGAAGGAAAAAAAATTGCTTTGATCCCTTGGAGAAGCTTGTGGAACCTGTCCTAACTAGGCTGATGTTCCTGATTAGTCTGGGTTCTGGGGTTTCTACTGGTGCCTCAATATCTTCCCTGAATTTGAACACTGAGTTTTGTTTTTTGGGGTTTGTTTTGTTTGTATGTGTTTGTAAATTTTTTATTCATTTAAACTTAAATACAAAACAAGAAAAGGAAAAAAAAATTCCATATATACAGCAAAACATAGGAGGATTCATTATAAAACAATACATTTCCTATTCCAGAAAACGTACATAATAAATATTATACATTGTTTTTAAAGCTGCATAGCTTTTGTTTGCTACCTTTGATGTTTTCTTTTGTTCTCTGCTGTAAACTTTTTATATTTTTTCTTTCCCTCTCTCCAGCACTGAATTTTGTTATCTTGAATTATCTTTACTAGTTTTGTTGAGGGGTGAGAAATGCCCTAATAGTGATAGGGTCCCCAGGTCGTGTTGCAGTTTTTTCTGAAAGACTTCACTGTCAAGATTTCCAGGTGAGGTTTTTGGCAAAAAGTGGGTTTATTACCCTGAGAAACAACTTCCCTTGGTGACCTATTCCTGAGGTTTGGATTTCACAATCTTGATTATATTTAGGTTTCTATGGCCTGGGACTAGGGAGCATTCTCTAAATGAATTGTGAGACTAATCAGTAAAGGGTAGTAATTATGCCCTAGGCAAGATCTCCAATTGAATTGAAGGTGGAGATTATTATGGGAGTTTCCCTTAGGAATAGGAAGGTGGGATTGCTTCAAAAGGTCCTGAGGGGTTAAGTTTTAGGGTTTTTCCAACTCGGGTCCCCCTCTCCCCCCCAAAAAAAAAGATCAGGGGAACATAGTTCCTATTTGATGTTGGTCAGCTGAAGTCTAGTTTGTTTTAATTTGCATTTTCCGATTATTAATTTTTGAACTTCTTTTTATGTGAAGATTGCTATTTTGTGTTTCAAGTATTGTCTGTTCATATCCTTTTACCGTTTATTTATGGAATGACTATTACTTTGATAAATTTTTCTCTTATTTTTTAGATGTCATTCTTTTATCAAAAACAAGTGATGTCATAATTTTTCTCCTAGTTTGTATCTTGACTTACTTTTTTTTAGATGTACTGCTTTGTCTTGGTAGAAACTTTTTCCTTTTCTAATGGTCATATTTATCTGTTTTTAATGTCAATTTTTCTCTAAATCAATGTTTATAAAGAAGTTTGGGAAAATTATAAAGATTTAAAATAAAATTTAATATAGTTATGCTATTTGGAGTTTCATATTAGCCAGTTCTTGTTATAGTTCTCATTTGTACTAACACTCTGTGAAAAGTGTTTTTAGTAACCTTGTATATTATCTAGGATAAAGTTTAGTCCAAATATATTTCCTGACCATGCCCAGTTATTTGTGAATTTATTGTTACTTGCAACAAGTATAGGTCAGCTTCCTACAGCTTAAAGCCAAATCTTTGAAATCTGTTTTATTATAGCTAGGAGCTGAAAATGGTTTAAACACTTTTACATATGCTAAGATGTTATTTAACAATGGGGGGAAACATTCTTATCTCATGGGGTGCCCTTTGGTGTAGTATAGAAGATGAGTCCGATTTAGAGTCAAAAAAGACTTGGTTCTAATTTTACTTCAGACATTCATTAACTGTACTTTTATATCTCCTGCCCTCATTCCTTATCTGTAAAATAGCAATGGTGCCTGCAGTACACAAAGTTGTCAGGAAGCTCAAGTTAGGTAACACATGTAAAGCAGTTAAATGCTACATATTTTTTTTTTATTCATGTTTAGATAAGGATACCACTCCTCTAGGTTTTGACTTTGATATTACATAACCCTGAGCATATCAGTAACCTTTCTCTGCCCCTATTTAAGACTAATAGTTCATTACTTGAAATAACTATCTAATAATACTTTGTAGAGTTATGGAGAAAGAATTTTGTCAACCTTAAAACAATATACAAATGTGGGATGCTATTTTTTTTAAAGCAGCAGAAGGTACATAATATTGAGTTGGTTTATTTAATTGGGACCTATGATTTCATAAAAAGCTCCAGGTGAGGAAACTCCCTCTATTGCAGGTGAGCATCAATTTGCATTTTACTTTGATGCTGATTTTGATCAACCTTAACTGTCACTTCCACTCCTTATTCAGTATATAATAATATTCTGTTAGTATCATCCATCTGAATAATCAAGCATAGATTTAGCATAGATTATGTTAAGGTTATTTTTCAAAAATGTTTTTATTTTATTAAATATTTCCTAATTACATGTAAAATAAAATTTAACATCAGTTTTTTAAAAATTTTGATTTCCAAATTTTTTTTCCTTCTCACTCCCCCTCTTTGAGAAAGCAAGCGATTTGATATTGATTATGTGAGATCACGTAAAACACATTTCATATTAGCCAGTTTTTGTTCTTTTAATTTATACTAATGATGAGATTAGATTCAGGGAACCAAAATGATGAGATTAGGGTTCCTGGTGGTCAGGGAGTTAAATGATGAGGTTAACTAACACCAAGTTTGGGGTTCAGGGAACCAAATGAAAAGATTTGGCTCCCCTAAATCCCCTTTTGGATTCTACACAAGGTAGGGAGTTGTGGGAACCCCATTCTGGCGGCGCAGAGGTCCTTCGTAAAGGAATTTACAAACCTGAAAAGCTAGACTGATTAAAAAAAAGTTTATTATTGGCATTGGGAAGTCAGCCTTGGCTATGCATGAATAGAAAGACTGAATCCCTTAGTGGCAAGTTCTGACAGAAGTAAAGTTTCTAGTGGAGAGAACCCGACAGAAATATAAAATTTCATTGGGGAAATAGGTGAGAATAAAGAAAGGATAGCATTGAAAGAGAATATCATCCAGTGGGCAGAGGCTTGTTCCTATGCCAGGAAGAGAGAGACTTTCCTTGGCATGGTATATTGGGTCCTCTGCAAGGACTGAGTCCCAAGTTGGCTCTTTTTATCTACAAGCTGGGGGCAGTTCTGGATTGGGCTGGATACAGCTTGAGCTGAATTGAATAGAAAATCTTAGAAATGAATGGGTGTCTCTTCAATTCAACAGAGTTGGAATTCTCCTGCTCAGGACTCAACCAGCCCCAACAGAATGAAGCTGTTTGTCCTCCAACAGGTTCCCCTACAGAGAGGCAGGATTCAAGGAGATTTTTTCCTTGAAGGAGTTTTAGAGAGTTTCAGGGCTCCCTTATTACTAACACTCTCTGAAAATTGTTATAATAACCTTATTATCTAGGATAAAGTTTAGCCCAAATATATTTTCTGACTATGCTCAGTTACTGGTGAGTTTATTGTTCCTTGAAAGATGCCATACTTTTAGTCTTTGTGAAAGAAATGTGCTTCTTGGCTAGAGATAAGTTATTGAGCCATTCTGGTGGAATGTGCTGTCCTTGTACTGCCATATAGGCATACCTTATTTTATTGTGCTTTGCAGATACTGCATTTTTTAAAAATGTGTTATGGTGATCTTTGATATATAACTATTGTAATTATTTGGAAGCATCACAAACTGTATACACCCTAGAAGAGAATGAATTTATTAATAAATGTTATGTGTGTTCTGACTTGTCTACCGAGTATTTCCTGATCTCTCTCCTTATCTTCAGGCTTCCCTGTTCCCTCAGACAAAAGAATATTGAAAAATATTACATGCACTTAATTTAATAAAGCTGCAGCAAGGTTTGAGAATATCGACTAATTTTTTTTTTACTTATTAGTATTTTTTCTCAATTATATGTAAAGATAATTTTCAACATTTATCTTTGTAAGATTTTGAGCTTTAAATTTTTCTATCCATTGTTTCTCCCTCCAAAAGACAGCAAGCAGTCTGATAAGTTATACATGTACAATCATGCCAAGCATATTTCTGCATTAATCATGTTGCCAAAGAAGACTTAGAACAAAAGAGAAAAACCACAAGAAAGAAGGAAAAACAACAAAAAAACATAAAATAGTATGCTTCAATCTTTATTCAGATTCCATAGTCAACAAGTTCCCATCACAGCATCCAGCATCCCTTGGAATTATCATGGATCATTGCATTGCATCTTGCTATTACTTTGTATAATATTCTCTTATGTCTGCTCACTTCACTCAGTGTAAGTTCATATAAGTCTTTCCAGGTTTTTGTGAAATCTGTATATTCATCATTTCTTATAACACAGTGGTATTCCATTACATTCATATACCAAAACTTGTTCAGTAATTCCCCAATTCATGGACGTTCCCTCAGTTTCCAATTCTTTACCACAACAAAAAGAGCTACTTGAATTACTTTTGTATATATGTGTCCTTTTCCTTTTTTTAATGATCTCTTTAGGATATAGACTTTTACTAGTGTTGTTGCTGTATTAAAGGGTATTCACAGTTTTATAGCCCTTTGGGCATAGTTCCAAATTGCTCTCCAAAATAGTTGGATCAATTCACAACTCTACGGATAATGCATTAGTATTCTAACTTTTTCACATGTTCTCCAGTATTTATACTTATCTTTTTTTCTATCTTAGCCAATCTGATGATAGGTGTGAGGTGCTCCTTTAATTCGCATTTCTCCATTCTTTTTTTTTTTTGCTTAGGCAATTGGGGTTAAGTGACATGCCCAGGGTCACATAGCCAGGCAGTGCTAAGTATCTAAGGCAAGTATCTCGGGCCAGATTCGGCAGCTGAGGACATTTATCCCCCTCACCCAGGGCTATGAAGTTTCTTTATTTAAAGGCCCACAAAACAAAGTTTTTGTTTTTACTATAGTCTGGCCCTCCAACAGTTTGAGGGACAGTGAACTAGCCCCCTATTTAAAAAGTTTGAGGACCCCGGTATGGTTACATTTGAACTCAGGTCGTCCTGACTTCAGTGCTCTATACACTGAACCTCCTAGCTGCCCCTTATTTTCTTGATTCTGCTTTTTTTTTTTTTTTTTTAAATTTGCATTTCTCTACTCAAAAGTGATTTAAGGCACTCCTTCATATATCTGTAGATAGTTTTAATTTCCTCATCTGAAAACTACCTGTTCATATTCTTTGACCATTTACCAATTGGGTAATGACTTCTATTATAAATTTGATTCAATTCTCTGTTTTAGAAATGAGGAACATTTGACTTTATCAGGAATGTTGACTTTAAAATTTTTCCAGCTTTCTGCTTTCCTTCTAATCTTGGTTGCATTGGTTTTATTTGTATAATCTCTTTAATTTAATTAAAATGATCTGTTTTGCATTTTGTAATATTCTCTATTTCTTGTTTGGTTATAAATTCTTCTGTTCCTTATAGATCTGACAATTAAGCTATTCCTTGCTTTTCTAGTTTTCTAATGGTATCACCATTTATGCTTAATCATATACTCACTTTGACTTAATTTTAATATGCAGTGAGATGTTGGTCCTTGCCTTGTTTTCTCCTATATTGTTTTCTGGTTGTCTCAGCATTTTTTATCATATAATGAGTTACTGCAGAAATTAGAATCTTTTGGTTTATCAAATAGTAGATTGCTATAGTCATTTACTACTATGACTTGTGTTCCTAACTTTTCCACTGATCCACCACTCTGTTTCTTAATCAGTACCAAATAGTTTAGATGATTACTGTTTTACACTATAGTTTTAGATTTGATACAGTGGGACCACCTTCCCTTGTGAGTTTCTTTTCATGAATTCCCATAATGTTCTTTTTATTCTTCCAGGTGAATTTTGTTGTTATTTTTTCTATCTCTGTAAAATAATTTTTTGTTAGTTTTCTTGGTATGAAACTAAATAAATTTAGGTAGAATTGTAAATTTTTTTTATATTAGCTCTGCTTTAACTCACTAGCAATTGACATTTTCCCATTTGTTTATATCTGACTTTATTTGCATGAAAAGTGTTTTGTAATTGTGTTCATATAGTTTCTGGATTTTTCTTGGCAGATAGACTCACAAGTATCTTTTGATTATCTAAAGTTGTTTTAAATAAAATATATCTGTCATGCTGCTGAGCTTTGTTGGTAATAAGTAGAAATGCTGATGATTTATGTGGGTTTATTTTATAACTTGTAACTTTGCCAAAGTTAATTGTTTCAAAGTAGTTTTTTTAGATTATTATCTAAGTATACTATCATATCATTTGCAAAGAATGATAGTTTTGTTTCCTTATTGCCTGTATTAATTTCTTCAATTTCTTCTTCTTTTCTTTTGTGCTAAAGTTAACCTTTTTAGTACAATACTGAATAATAGTGGTGATAATGGGCATGCTTGGTTTATCCCTGGTCTTACTGAGAAGGTTAGCTTATCCCCATTATATATGATGTTTGCTGATAGTTTTAGATCCTGCTTATCATTTAAAGAAAAACAACACTTATTATTAAGCTTTCTGGTATTTTTAATAGGAATGGATAGTGTGTTTTGTCAAAAAGCTTTTTCTACATTTGTTGAAATAATCTTATGATTTCTATTGGTTTTGTTATTGACTTGGTACATTATGCTCATAGTTTTATTTTTCCCCTTTTTTTAATAATAGATTTTTATTTTTCAAAATACATGCAAAGATAGTTTTCAACATTCACCCTTGAAAAACCTTGTGTTCCAAATTTTTCTCTCTCCCTCCTCATCTCTCCCCTCTTAGATAGCAGCTAATTCAATATAGGTTGAACATCTGCGATTCTTCTAAAGATATTTCCACATTATCATGCTCATAATTTTCTGACATTGAACTAACCTTGAATTCCTGTTATAAATCCCATCTGTATTGTCTATTACTGATAATAAATTGCTATAATCTTTTAGCTAATACTTTATTCAATATTCATTAGGAAATTTGGTCTATAATTTTCTTTCTCTATTTTAACCCTTCCTGTTTAGACATCAGTAACATATTTGTGTCATAAAAGGAATTTTGTGGGGCTCCATTGCCATTTTCCCAGATGGTTTATATAGTATTGGAATTAAGTGTTCTTTAAATGTTAGGTAGATTTCACTTGTAAATCCATCTGGCCTGGGAACAGGAGCTAGCTCATTGATGACTTGTTCAGTTTCTTTTTTTTTTTTTTTTTCTTTTTTCTTTTTATTTATTTATTTATTTTATTATTGTTATAGTAACTTTTTATTGACAGAATCCATGCCAGGGTAATTTTTTTTACAACATTATCCCTTGCACTCACTTCTGTTCCGATTTTTCCCTCCCACCCTCTACCCCCTCCCCTAGATGGCAAGCACAGTTTCTTTTTCTAAAATGGGGTTATTTAAGTGTTTTATTAACTCTTCTTTTAATGTGGGCAATTTACATATTTTAAAAATACTCGTCCATTTCATTTAGATTGTCACATTTATTGGCATACAATTGGGCAAAATAACTCCTTTAATTTCTTTAATTAATTGCTTTAATTTCTCCCTCATTGATTGGTGAATTCACCATTTTCATTCTCCACTTCCTCCACCCCTCATCCCACCCCCCAGGCATTTGGGGTTAAGTAACTTGCCCAGGGTCACATAGTTAGAAAGTGTTAAGTGTCTGAGGTCAAATTTGAACTCCTGACTTCTGGATTGGTGTTCTATCTACTGTACTGTCTCACTGCCCCCCACCCTTTTCATTTTTGATACTGATAATTTGGTTTTCTTCTTTCTTTTTTCTAATTAACGAAAGGTTTATCTATTTTATTTATTTTTCATAAAATCTGCTGTAGATATTATTTATTAGTTAATAATTGTCTCACTTTCCATTTTATTAAAGTCTCCTTTGATTTTCAGAATTTCTATTTGAATTTAATTGAGGATTTTAAATTTGTTCTTTTTCTTTTTTTGTTGTTGCATACTTAGATTCGTTGATCTCTTCTTTTTCAATTATATTCATGTAAGCATTTAGGACATTCAAAATTATCCCTAAGAACTGCTTTACCTGCATCTCATAAATTTTGGTATTTTGCCTCATAACTGTCATTCTCTTGGATAAAATTATTGATTGTTTCTTATTTGTTGTTTGATTCACTCATTCTTTAGCATTGGTTTTCAGTTACTTTTTAGTCTGTCTTTCCATGGCCCTTTATTACATGGAACTTTTATTGCATCATGATCTGAAAAGGATGCATTTTATATTTTTGCCTTTCTGTATTAGACTGTTAGATTTTTATGCTCTAATAACATGGTCAGTTTTTGAGGACCGCTAGAAAAATGTATATTCCTTTCTATTCCTATTCAATTTTCACTAGAAATCTGTCATATTTAACTCTTCTAAAATTTGATTTACCTCCTTAACTTTTTTCTTGTTTATTTTTTAGTTAGATTTATCTTCTAAGAGGGGGAGGTTGAGGTCCCCCAGCAGTAATAGTTTTGCCATCTTTTTCCTGTAACTTACTTGTTAAAGTTTCTTTGATTTATATTTGCATTATGGGGTATTTACTTCATTATTTGTGTTTTGAATTAGTCATAAAAGAATGTGTTCAATTTGGGAGAAAATTAGGACAATAAATTTTTGAGCCCAAAATCTGTTTTTAAAGTGACTTATATTTTAGATTGAACATCGAGCATGTTTTTCTGTGTGCACGTGCATGTACACATATGTATGTACAAAAAAACTTGCTCAATATTAGTAATCTTTGTAACATATTTAGTATAATTTCTGCTTTGTTCCATAATATTTAATTTGTTCCACTTGGTTTTTCTTCATATCATATTTGTAAGAACATGAATCACGGATTATTTGATTTACATAGTGCTACTGTTTTTACCTTGATAAAGTGAGCTTTCCCTGATAGTCTAAGATACAGTAATTAAGAATAATCTGAAAGCCTTACTTGATAAGATTTTGAAAGCACCATTAAAATATATAGCTTATTTCTGAAAGTAGTATTTATTGGATTTTGCAGTGGAAACCTTCATATCTATAAGAACAATTCTTTGTAAAAAATTTTATTATAGTATTTATTTTTCCAAATGCATGCAAAGATAGCTTTCAGTGTTCATCTTTGCAAAACCTTGTGTGTAATATCCAGGCTAGCTTTCTCGAGGGTCTCTGGATGGGCCTTGGTCTTAGCAGGAGAGTCACCACAAAGATAGGCAGGGATAGAATCTGGAGTCTGGAGTCTGAGCTCGAGCTCACACACTCATTGGAGTCTGTTTATTTAAAGTCCTCTCAGCCCTTAAATACCTTAGTATAATTACATCACTACAGCACACTTAGCATTTGCCAACTACCATTATTACATTACCATATCACCCTAAGTACTAAATATGTGAACTAGAGAACCATTATATCATCAGTTACACTGAGTAAATACCCTGCTGTAACAAGTATCTTTGCTTCAAGTAGACTTTTCTCAAGATTTCTCGGCCCTCTACACTTGGCGGTCCAAATTTTTCTCCCTCTCTTTTCCTGCCCTCCTTCCTCAAACAAATAACAACAACAAAAAAGGTGAAAATACTCTGCCCTGATTCAGTCTCCAAGACCTCTCTCTGGATAGGGATGGCACTTTTCCATCACAAGTCTATTAGAATGGCCTTGAATCACCTGATTGAAAAGAGCCAAATCCATCACAGTTGATCATCATGTAATCTTGTTATTGTATATGATTTTCTCTTGGTTCTACTTGCTTAACTCATTATCATTTCATGTAAGTCTTTCCAGGCTTTTTGGAAATCAGTCTGCTAAGTTTTTCATATGTTTACCACAGATAATTGGATTAATTTTTTTTTCTTTTTAATATAAGGCTTAAAATGTTGGGATTTAGTACTTGTGAAAATTTTGTATTGCATTTCAGTTATAAGGCTTTTCTTTTCCACAGATAAAAAAGGAATCAACGGTATAAGAAGATGTTGGGATCTGAACGTGGTGTAGTGGAAGAATGGCTTTCAGAATTCAAGGTAAATTGGGATAAATGATTGGAGAGAGGTGTTAATGAGAGTGTATGTCATTAATATTCAGACTAAAAGTAATTCAAGCATTCAACTTTATTTTTAAGTTACCAATTTTAAAAGGGCAGACTAAATACTCAATGTGTTATATAGATAACTTTACAAGAAAATTTACAGTTACAAAAGTACTTAACAAAAACACTTGGGAATTATTGGCACTGTTTCTAAAAGTTAAAATTAAAGAATTAAAAATTACTTATTGATTTTCTTTGAAACTAGGTCAATTAATAGTTTCTCATGACTATACATTTATATGTGATTTGTGAGTTCTAATTTTTTTAATTGAAAATATATTTTGTTCATGTCACAGATTTTCAGATACTGCAACTTGAAATTTTTCACTCACCCTCCAAAGTTAGTTTAATTAATGTTAAACTATTTTCATTTTTGAAAATAAATCCTTCATTATTTTTCCTGCAGTAGCTAATATGTAGAAACTTTTGGGTTTCCAAATATTAATCCATTCATCTTTCTCTCTTCCTTTTGATCTTTTAGGCATTACCTGAAACTCAAATCACCAACTATGCAGCAACTCTGCACAGGAAAAAAACACTGGTACCTGCTCTCTATAAAGTCATTCAAGACTCAAATAATGAGGTAGGGGAGTTCATAAAAAATACAGTTTTGATATGTGACAGTGCATGTGTTAATATATGCATAAGTGTTTAATATTTGAAGGTTTTATTTCCTTTTTTATTACTTGTACTATTATTACTGTTTTTACTTTGGGGAATGAAAATCTTTCTTTCTCTTTTTTTTTCTCATTCTTATAATTGCTTTTTTCTCCTTGTGCAAGTAAACTAAAGTTTCTGGAATACATTTAAAATCAGAAAAAAGGTGTGTCCATTTATCTTTTAATCTCTCCATTTTAATACCCATTTTCACTGTAGACTATTTAGATTTGAGAAATGAAAATGTTTCATTTTCTATAAGCCCAAGTGTTAATGATATCTAGATCAACATATTCATTAAAATTTGTATGATCATTCTTTAATATTCATTGACTTATAATGACATATAACTGCAGTTTATTCAAATTAATCAGTAAAATTAAATTAATAAATTAATGGTTTTCTTTTAACAAAGATTGCAATACCCTAGTGGTAAAATATTAAAGTAAAAAGAGGAAACATATTTCAATTCTAATCACTCAAAACCATAAAATTAGAGTAATATTTTCTTAATACTCAGAATTTTAGAGTATAAAATAGGGGAAAGGGAAAGATTTCTTAAATTTCATTATAATCTCCTGGAAATATACTCGCATCACTTTTCTACTGAATGTTAAACTAATATAATGTGACACAAGTTGTCGGGAAAACTTTGATCACCGCTGGTTTCTTGTGTGCTTTAAAATGAAAATAAAAGGAACACACAGGAAAGTAGCTTCTTATTTTCCCAGATACAGCCTCCTCGATGTCTCTGCTGTTTACTGGAGTGAGTTTGAAGAATTTCAGGTAATCTTCTCTTAACAAGCAGCTTGACTTAAAAGTGCTTCTTTGTTTTCCCTATATCACTAAAAATTTGCTTACTGACCTATTGCTACCTTCAGTCTTTTTGTTCCCTCTCTTTCAACCCTCGTCACCTAATCTTGGTATGACTTAGAATTGGTCTTGTGCTTCTTATAAGTGGTAGCAGCAATTACATTTATACTTAATGGTCTCTTTTTTCTTTGCAATATATATATATATATATATTTTTTTTTTAAATTTAATAGCCTTTTATTTACAGGATATATACATGGGTAACTTTACAGCATTAACAATTGCCAAACCTCTTGTTCCAATTTTTCACCTCTTGCCCCCCCCACCCCCTCCCCTAGATGGCAGGATGACTAGTAGATGTTAAATATATTAAAATATAAATTAGATACACAATAAGTATACCTGACCAAAAAGTTATTTCTTTGCAATATATTTCTAGTGTTTCCAAGATTTACCATTAGAGCTGCAATTAGAGCATATATACTTGCCTGAGTCACAGTTTTCAGAATCCCAGACTCAAAAGTTCTATTTCCATCATCTCTTGTTGTTTTGTGCTGTTTTAATGTTTAAAGTTTACTTAGTATTAAAAATTAATTTATGTCGACCTCTTTTTATGGTGTATTCTTTTCATGGGCAGTCATTCCCGTGAAAATTTGTAATTTCCTCAAAATTACCGTTATGCCATGTATATATATACTAGATGGATAAACCAAGTGGATGGAAAACCAGTCTCCAAATATTTGCATTAGGAGTTAAATTGTTTAAAGGTAGCTTAAAAAAACCTAATCAGTTACATAAAACATTTGCTTTCATGGATTTTCAGTAGAAATGTTATTTTACCATCTTTATATTTCTTCCCATAGAAGGAACTAATGATTATGATATTCACTGGAAAGAATGTTTCTGATAGTATGGTTTTGTAACAAAGTCCTTTCTAGTGATGAAAATCTTCTGGTGGGATAGACCATGGTTGTATAGTTGGAACATGGGAAGTTTTTAATATTAAAAATATTTTTCTCATGCTTACTTATGAAAAATGAAATACTCTGAACCTTTCCAAGATTTAAAGCTTCTTTTCAATTGGTAGAAAACTAATTTGAGGGCAAAGATATTAAGGAAAAAAGCTGGACCACTTTTTCTTTGTCACATGCTAACAGCATCAATTGTAATAATTTTTATAGAACTTTAAAATACTTGCAAAATATTCTTCCAAATATCTCATTTTATACTCACAACAATCCTGGGGTATAGTGGCTATTATTATCCCCACTTTATAAATGAGAAATCTGTGGCAAAGAGAGGTTAACTGACTTGCCGAAGGTCACACACCTTGTTAGTGTCTAAAGCTGGATTTAGACTCAAAGCAAAAGTTAAGCCTTGAAAATTCCCAAAAGGATTTCATTTACATGGAGACCTTTGATGAGAAACTTCTTCCATCAATGCAGATCAACTACCTTATCTGCAGTTTAGTATTTGAGAATTGTTCAGAGCAGAGCTGTCAAACTCTTCTTCCTCTTTAGAGTAGCCAAACCATATCAAAAAGTATTTGGCAATGTAATTTTTGAGGTTATCAACATGTTGCTGCCAGGAAAACTTTTCAGTATAAGTTCAATACTATGGTTTAGAACACTGAGAAATAAAGTGACTTGCTCAGTCACACAATCTGTATGTGTCTGAGGTGGATGGGACTTGAGCCCTAAATTCCCAAACCGGCTCTTTCTGTTTGTTACAACACAGGCTGCCTCTAACAGTGCCAAGGATAAATTTTTAAAGTCTTTTTGGATTACAAAATATCTTTTAAGAGGGCATACTCATTTAAATAATTTAGATTCATAATCATCTTTAAACTTTTTTTTTTTTTTTTGCTGAGGCAGTTGGGGTAAAGTGACTTGCCCAGGGTCACATAGCTAGGCACTGTTAAGTGTCTGAGACTAGATTTGAACCTCGGGTCCTCCTGACTTCAGGGCTGGTGCTCCCACCTAGCTGCCCCAGTCTTATTTTGCTGTTACAAAGATACTGGCTCTCAAGCTTCCCCTCTCTCTCTTCCTCAAAAAAGCTTATTCCTTTAGGGGGAATCCTTGTATCTTTTCCATTGTTAATTAAAATATAATTGTTCAGCTGTTTTAAAAGAAGAAAAAAGTCCTCTTAGATAAAAATTTTTACAAGGCAAATTGAACTTCTCGAACTCTTGACTCATTCCATCTCATCTTCCCTAACAGATAATCCCTCTTACTTGAGAAGTTTCAGTCTCCTAGCTATCTTCCTAAATCACAATGCCCTGATAATCAGTGTCTCTTCTTCCTCACCTCTCACCCTCTTTAAACACTCTGTACTTTACCTTCAGACTTCATCAGTCAACTGAAACTGCCTCCTAATTTACTAAAGCTCTCTTAATTCCCAAACCTAATATCCTCATTTTTTGTCCTTCTTGATCTCTCTGCAGCCTTTAACACTGTTAATCTTCTACTCCTGAATGTTCTTTCTTCTCTAAGTTTTCATAATATTTCTCTTTCCTGATTCTTCTCTACCTGTCTTTATAGTTCTACTTCCAGACACTGTCCTTTTTCACTGGTTGTTGACAGGCCAAAAATGCCTTCTTCATTTCCCTTTCCTAGTTTCCTTCAAGAGTCAACTCAAATATCACTGTGTGCAAGAGGCCTTTATTGGTTTCTCCCACTCCTATTTTCCTCTCCCCTGAGATTGCCTTCTAGTCATATTGCTTATGATATTTATAGACATAGTTATATGTTGTCTCCCACATTAGAATGAGAACTATGTGAACTACTTGAGGATAGAGAAAATGATTTTGCCACTCTTTGTGTCCAGCAATTGCTACAGTGCTTGACATATATTAAGCAGTTAATAAATGCTTGTTGACTGACTACTAATTTTTTCTTTTCCCAAATAAAACTTCGTGAAGACAGATTGTTTGGAAATGTTTCATTAGTGAAGACATACAACAATATTTCTCCTTTAAAATGACTTCAGAATTTGCATCAAATTCTTATGACTGTTCTTACTTTACCTTTTAAGGGTGGAAAGTTAATCTTTAATATTTGTTTTCACAAAATATACTTCCAGAAATAACATTGAAATCCTAATTGTCATTTTTGTTTTTGAGACCCTTGGGAAATTACTTGGCTCTTTAGAGCCTTCTGGAAGGTTACTCCATTCTCATCTATAAAATGAAAGAATTAGATTAGATAATTTCTAAATTCTCTTCCAATTCCAACCAAATAGTATTTTCAGAGCTAAGTTCAGAATTAAGACTACTAGTATTAGAAGCTACATACTTGAAAAATCATAGAAAATTTCAAGTTCTTAGAAGAAATGAGAATTTATGCACCATGTGTTTTGGAACAAAAAGCCAGTCATATCACTTTACTTTCCCTTAACATTTCTTTGTTTTTCCTTAAGTATTTTTTATTACTAAATCTTCCTAATTTTTAAAACGGTAAAATGTCTGCTAATGAGTTATCTTTCTCAACTTCATTCCTGATATAAAATCATTTACTTTATAGAAATATTTGAGTCTGACCAAAGATTATCATTTTATACATGTTAATTATCTTTCCTTTTGGTTATATTAGAATTACACTATTAGTTTATATCAATCTGAAGTGTGGAATTATTATAGGATTTAGTGATTCCCAGTTTTAGAAAATATAAATATTGTGATTTTTGTTCCAAAGATTGATAAAAGGTAAAACCATAAAAGAACAAATCTGTAATTTAGCTTAATTTAATAAACTACTTGTTAGGATGTACTTTGTACAGTACTGTGCTAGTCAGTAAGACTTCAAAGATGAAAGATGACAGTTCTTGTCCTCAAGAAATTTACTTTTAAAAATCCAACACTAGAATTGTTAATCAGGGAATTAAAATAAGGATTGAGAAAAGGTCACTAGATTTAGATTTCTCTTCTGAGAGAGCATTATGATGAAGCTAAATTGTAAGGGGGTAAGGAGAGAGCAAGTATAATCTACTTTCTGGAAGTTTACTAGAGAAGGAGAAAATAGACATAGAGTAAAATATTGAATTAAGGCTAGGGTTTTGTTTGTCTTATTTAATTTTTTTAAGTATATAGAAGATCAGAGCACTTTTGTAGGCAGTAAAAGAAGGATCCATTAGAGAGGGAAAGTTTGAAGATAAAGAGAGGGAATGAATCATTAGTCAACTTTCAGATGAAACTGGTAAAAATAGGACCCAAGGACACAAGTGGAATTTTAGCCTTGCTAAGGAAGAAGGGATACCCCACCTCTTTAGTAGAAGATGGGTAGAAAATGGGTATATTCAAGTTATATTTAAGCAGATTCCTAGATATAATTAGAATCATATAGTTTCAATGGAATTATGGGGCATACAAACCACAGGCTTTTCATGTTTAAGTTTTTGATGTTAAATCTTAGTAAAAAGTAAAGAATTGACTACATATCATGTTTAGAAAGCTATTAGATTTACATTTGAAATTCATTGCCAATATATCTATATGTTTTCCAGAAAAGTACAGCAAAATATATCTTACTGATAAAACTTTGCCATGAGTTTCCCTCAGAATAAGTAAAACTGATTTTACAGGGAATTCAGAATTCACGAGAAAGAAAAACAATATTTCTACATTTCTGTCCTTTTAAAAGTTTTGGTATAAAGATAAGTTTTGAAATAAATCACAACTATAAAAATTAATAAATTAATATAATTAAAAGAATTTATAATTGTGATTTATTAATTTATTTTTTATATTAGCAGCTTTTTGTTCTCAAGTATCAAATGATATAACTTTAATTATAATCTTCCTTGAAATATGAGGCAGAGAATAAAGACACTTAAAAATTCAATTTCCAATTATTTGGGTACTTTTTTTTTTTTAACAGACTTTTTGAGGCAAGAGGAAATTAAGGGAAAGGAAAACTTGAAGTATTATTGTACTATATTTGTTAAAAGATCAGTTGCTCTTTGCTCCATTCATAATCTTTAGAACAGTATAATTAAAAGATATGCCAATGTGTTATAACCCTTTTCTTGGGGGACCTCTTTTATTAAAAAAGGATAACACTAGAAAAAACCCTGAATTTTAGAAAACCTCAAAGAACCAAGCTGGTATAGGTAATGAAGGACATTTTTTTTTTTTTAGCCTCAAGGTAAAATGGAGGATGAAAATTTTTATTTCAAAATAAAATTACAACAAAATTTTTGCATCAGTTGAAATCCTGTTTCTTCTTATGCTAGTCTAATTCAGTCTCTTTTTCCTACAGTGGAGTCAGGAGCTAATTTGGTCGATGTTGCTATGTGATTGAAGTGAATTAAAGTTACACAACAATTTAGATACTGAATTTTTTTCTATTCCTTTGTGGATAATTGTTTCATTTCCTCCTATGTAGTTATAACCAAAAAAGGTGGTTGTAATTATCCTGTTTTATTTTTCCTTTAGCTCCTAGAACCTGTCTGTCACCAGCTTTTTGAACTATATCGTAGTTCTGAAGTTCGGCTCAAGAGATTCACTCTGCAATTCTTACCAGAATTGATATGGGTTTATTTACGACTTACTGTTAGCCGGGACAGACAGAGTAATGGTTGCATAGAAGCACTGCTACTAGGGATCTATAATTTGGTAAGTTAAAGGAACTTTGAGAAGTTGTTGGGATGCTTTAAGTGAATTTAAAACAGATCCTCTGAAAATAATGTAATTATTTTATATCCTTGATTAAAATATATATACTTAAGGAAAAATACCGAAATCATAAATTTTTTCATTGAGTTTCTTTAAACTGCTTGTGTGCTAGATATTTAATATACATGTCACAGAATTTTAAAAAAATTTGGAATTTTTTATTTTTTCCTAATATTATGTAAAAACAGTTTTTAACATTTGATGTTTTGTTTTTTGTGGGTTTTTTTTTTTTTTTAATTTTGAGTTCCAAATTCTCTCCCTTCTCATTTTTTCTTTCCTTTCCTTGAGAAAGCAAGTAGTTTTATACAGGTTATACATGTATGTCATACAAAACAATTTCCATGTTAATCATATTGGGTGGGGAAAAAAAAAGTATGCTTTGATCTTCATGTAGACTCCATCAGATCTTTCTCTGGAGGTAAGATAGCATTTTTCATCATGAGTCCTTTGATAGCTAAGGCATTCATAGTTGATCATCATACAATATTGCTGTTATTGTATATAGATTGTTCTCCTAGTTCTCACATCATTTTCCATCAGTTCATATAAGTCTGTTCAGGTTTTTCTGAAAACATCCCAATTATTTCTTTTTTAAAATTTTTTAAAATTTTTAATAGCTTTTTATTTACAAGTTATATGCATGGGTAATTTTACAGCATTGACAGTTGCCAAAACTTTTGTTCCAGTTTTTCCCCTCCTCCCAACCCCCTCCCCTAGATGGCAGAATGACCAATATATTAAAGTATATTATTATACTTTAAATATATTAAAGCTAAATATATTTAAATATATAAAAGTATATTTTATATTATATTAAATATATTAAAGTATAAATTAAATACAAAATAAGTATACATGACCAAACCATTATTTTGTTGTACAAAAAGAATCAGACTTTGAAATAGTGTACAATTAGCCTGTGAAGGAAATAAAAAATGCAGGCAGGCAAAAATATAGGGATTGGGAATTCAACATAATGATTCTTAGTCATCTCCCAGAGTTCTTTCGCTGGGTGTAGCTGGTTCAATTCATTACTGCTCCATTGGAATTGATTTGGTTCATCTCATTGCTGAAGATGGCCAGGTCCATCAGAATTGATCATCATATAGTATTGTTGTTAAAGTATATAATGCTCTCCTGGCCCTGCTCATTTCACTAGCATCAGTTCGTGTAAGTCTCTCCAGGCCTTTCTGAAATCATCCTATTGGTCATTTCTTACCAAACAATAATATTCCGTAATATTCATACCACAATTTATTCAGCCATTCTCCAATTGATGGGCATCCATTTAGTTTCCAGTTTCTGGCCACTACAAAGAGGGCTGCCACAAACATTCTTGCACATACAAGTCCCTTTCCCTTCTTTAAGATCTCTTTGAGATATAAGCCCAGTAGTAACACTGCTGGATCAAAGGGTATGCACAGTTTGATAACTTTTTGAGCATAGTTCCAAATTGCTCTCCAGAATGTTTGGATATATTCACAATTCCACCAACAATGTATTAATGTCCCTGTTTTCCCACATCCCCTCCAACATTCCATATTATCTTTCCCTGTCACTCTACCCAGTCTGACAGGTGTGTAGTGGTACCTCAGAGTTGTCTTAATTTTCATTTCTCTGATTAATAATGACTTGGAGCATCTTTTCATATGGCTAGAAATAGTTTTAATTTCTTTGAGAATTGTCTGTTCATATCCTTTGACCATTTTATCATTTGGAGAATGGCTTGATTTATAAATTAGAATCAATTCTCTATATATTTTGGAAATGAGGCCTTTATCAGAAGCTTTGACTGTAAGAATCTTTTCCCAGTTTATTGCTTCCTTCTAATCTTGTCTGCATTAGTTTTGTTTGTACAAAAACTTTTCAATTTGATATAATCAAAATTTTCTATTTTGTGATCAGTAATGATCTCTAGTTCTTCTTTGGTCATAAATTCCTTCCTCTTCCACAGGTCTGAGAGGTAAACTATCCTGTGTTCCTCTAATTTATTTATAATCTCATTCTTTATGCCTAGGTCATGAACCCATTTTGACCTTATCTTGGTGTATGGCGTTAAGTGTGGGTCAATGCTTAGTCTATTTATTTCTTAATAGAGCAACATTATTCCATTATAATCGTATACCACCACTTGATTAGCCATTCCCCTTGATGGATTTCCCCCCAGTTTCCAATTCTTAGTCATCTCAGAAAGCTATTATAAATACTTTTGTACAAATAGATTCTTTCCCTTTTTCTTTTCCTTTTCCTTTTGATATCTTTGGGATATAGACCTACTAATGATATTGCTGAGTCAGAAGATGTGCACAATTAAATAACCCTTTCGACATAGTTCTAAACTACTCTCCAGAATATTTGGATCGGTTTACAACTCCAGTGCTGTAGTGTCCCAGTTTTCCCACATCCTCTCCAACATTTTATCATTTTCTTTTTCTATCATAGTAGCCAATCTGACAGGTATGAGGTGGTAGCTCAGAGTTGTTTTAGTTTGCACATTTTTTCTTTTTAAATTTATTTATTTATTTTTAATAATTATAACTTTTTTATTGACAGAACCCATGCCTGGGTGATTTTTTTACAATATTATCCCTTGCACTCACTTCTGTTCCTACTTTTCCCCTCCCTTCCTCTACCCCTTCGCCCAGATGGCAAGCAGTTCTATACATGTTAAATATGTCACAGTATATCCTAGATACAATATATGTGTGCAGAACTGAACAGTTCTCTTGTTGCACAGGAAGAATTTGATTCAGAAGGTAAAAATAACCTTGGAAGAAAAACAAAATTGCAAACAGTTTGCATTCATTTCCCAGTGTTCTTTCTTTGGGTATAGCTGCTTCTGTCCATCATTGATCAATTGGAACTGAATTAGATCTTCTCTTTGTTGAAGAAATCCACTTCCATCAGAATACATCCTCATACAGTATTGTTGTTGAAGCATATAATGATCTCCTGGTTCTGCTTATTTTACTTAGCATCAGTTCATGTAAGTCTCTCCAAGCCTCTCTGTATTCATCTTGTAGAGCATTTTTTCAAATAACCATAGTTTTGGTTTTTCATTTGTAAATTGCCTGTTCATATTCTTTGACCATTTATCAATTGAAAAATGACTCATTCTTTTAAATTTGGTTCAGTTTTCTGTATTTGAGAAATGAGGCCTTTATAAGACATTGTTGCTGTAAAGTTTTTCTTAGCTTTCTAATTTCCTTTTAATCTTGATGATGATTTTGTTTTATGTAAAACGTTTTTAATATAATAAAGTCATCCATTTTGCATCTTGTAATGTTCATTATCTCTGAGCAGTATCTTTGATCATATAAATTTCCTTTCTCAATAGATCTGACAGGTAAACCATTCAATGATCTCTTAATTTGCTTATGGCATTACCCTTTGCTTTGAGATCAGGTAAAGCTAGGTGACTCCTTTTTTCTTTTCTTTTTCTTTTTTTTTTTTTTTTGTTAATTCCTGTGATGTTCTTGATCTTATGTTCTTCCAGATGAATTTTATTATTATGTTTTTAAAAAGCTCTATAAACTTTTTTGTTAGTTTGATTGGTATGATTAAATAGAATTGTCGCTTTAATTATATTGATTCAGCCTAACTATGAGTGATGAATATTTCTTGAAATGTTGAGATCTGACTGTTTGAAAATGCATTCCTGGTATAAATCCCACCTGGCTATCCTCAACAATAAATAAATGAATAAGGGAATAAATAAATAAATGAATGAGTGAGTGACTAAATGAATGAATGAATGTGTTTTCATACATTGTCTTATTGTTGTTTTTTCTCTTTAATGAAATTATTGTTTCTATGATTTGTTCTTTGACCTACTTATTCCTTAGGATTAGATTATTGAGTTTCCAGTTAATTTTTAATGTTTCCACAGACTTCTTTTTTTTCCTCCTGTTTTTTCTTCTCCTTTCTTTCATCTTGTCTCTCCTCAAAATCAGCTGATTCCTCCGATCAGCCCTCCTTTCTATCAGCCTTCCTATTTTCCTTATCTGTTTTTTCTCTTTCTTCTCTCAAGGATAAGATAGATTTCCATACACAACTAATTTGTAAGTTGTTCCTTCTTTGACCCTATTGCAGTGAGGGTAACATGCAAGCATTGCCCACTATCTCATCTACCCATCTTCCCCTCCATTGTAAAAACTCTTTCAAGCCTCTTTTATGTGTGATAACTCTTCCCATTAAACCTCTTCCTTTTCCCTTTTCCCAGTACATTTCTTTTTCTCACCCCTTAATTTTATTATTTTTTAAAGATATTCCATCATATTCAACTCACATCAGTGACCTCTGTCTATGTATACTCATTCTCATTGTGCTAACAATTTGAACGTTCTTATGAGTTACAAGTATTATCCTCCTTTGTAGGATATAAACAGTTTAATTTTATTGAATCCCTTATGATTTCTTTTTCCTATTTAATCTTTGAAACAGGAGTTTAAAAGTCTTGTGTTTGAATGTCAGATTTTCTATTGAGCTCTGGTCTTTTCATCAGGAATGCTTAGAAGTTGTCTATTGCATTGAATGCTTATTTTTGCCTATTTTTTCCTCTGAAGAATTATAGTCAGTTTTGCTGGGTAGGTGAATCTTGGTTGTAATCCTAGCTCCGTTGCCTTCCAGAATATCATATTCCAAGCTCTCTGACCGTTTAATGTAGAAGCTGCTAAATCTTGTATTAATTTGACTATGGCTCCATGATATTTGAATTGTTTCTTTCTGGCTGCTTTCAATATTTCCTTCTTGACTGGAGCTCTGGAATTTCACTATTATATTCCTGGAAGTTTTCGTTTTGGGAACTCTTTAGGAGATGATAGATGAATTCTTTCGATTTCTATTCTACTCTCTGGTTCTACAATATTGGGACAATTTTCTTTGATAATTTCCTTGATGTCTATATTCTATAACCCAGAAGCAAGTCTTGGGGGCAACTGAGTCTGCTGTAGCAGCCTTCAAGCGTCTCAGCCCACACATGGTAAGGGAATTGGAAAACTGTTCAGTCATTAGCTTCTACTTGGCCAATTCTGATCTTTAAGGAATGATTTTCTTTAGTGAATTTTTCTGCCTCTTTTCTTATTTAGCCTGTTCTGTTTTTTAAGGTATTATTTTCTTCAGTATAATTTATCAAACTGTTGTTCCTTTCTTGCATTACTTTCATTTTCCCCTCCATTTTTTGACTGTCTCTCTTATTTGATTTTTAAAATCCCTTTTGTCCTCAAGTTCTTTTCTGACCAACTGATTTGACTTGAGAACAATTATTTTTTTTTCTTTTTCTTTTCTTTTTTTTTTGAGGCTTTGCATGTAGCTGCTTTGATCTCATTGTCTTCTGAATTTTTGTCTTCATCTTACCTAACACTATAATAATTTTCTATTGTGATATTCTTTTTTGATGTTCATTTTCTCACCCTTAAATAAAACAAATCTTTTAACTTTATTGAAAATTAAGGTTCCCTCCTGGGGGAGGGGTTACCATCCCAAGCTTTAAGATTTTTTTTGCTGCTTTGTTCAGAACAAGTTCTTTGGATTTATAAGTTTTCAGTTCTTCCAGGGTGGTGTTATCTAAGGAGAGGTATGGTCACTTCTGTCTTGGTCTGTGTTCTGATTTGTGAATGACTACAAGCACTTTTTTTGGGCAACTATGACCAAGGTCCCAGTTCTTGGTAATGATCTTCCACCATGCCTGGGCAATGTAAAAGATTCCAGTACCAGCATAATTTATAACTTTCTTCTGACAAATTTTCCATCTCCCTTGCCATCTGTGGGCTGAGATTTTTGAAGGCTGCTGTTGCAGATACAGCAACTCTAAAGCCCTGCTTCGGGGTTACGTAGAGTATAGTCTGCTACTAACTCTCTAGTGCAGAGGCCTGCTGACTTGTGCCAAGGCTTAGGGCTTCATTGCTGGCTTGTATTAGGGTGTTTTGCCTTGCAGCTAACTTACTGGGGATGGACAAGCCTGCATTGCACTCCATTCTCACTCCAGTGAGGCAGACCTTTCCTGCCTACCTTCTAAATTGTCTTAGGCTGAAAAATTGTTTCATCCATCTTTTGTTGGTTTTGCCACTCCAGAATTCATTTTGAGGCATTCTCTAATATCGTTAGGAGGGGAATTTGGGAGAGGTTGGGCAATTTCCTGCTCTTATTATTCCATCTTCTTTGCTTTGACTTTGTAATTTAAATGATATTATCATGACTTTAGTGTAATGTTAATGTATTTTGTGGCCTCAAATATTTATTATTTCACCTACTGTGTATTGAGTAAGGGCATAAAAAGAGATTGAGCATAACCTCAATTTGTTCATTATATAGTTAAATTAGACATGTACAGAAATAATTGTGCTACAAATTAACATATAACAAATATCATTAAAATAGTTTCTAAAAATTCTGTAACCTTCAGAGATAAGGAAAGGTAATTTGCAACTGAAATGATAAGATAAGATTACGATTTATGCATAAGGTAGTATTTCACCCAGGGATTTGAAAGATGGAGATATTTGGAGTGAAATCTTTTTACCTATAGTATAATTTATTAATCACTCTTACTAGGATTGTGTATGTTTCACAAATACAAAATCATTGGACTTTGACCAATTTTTAACTTTTAGGATTTGGAGAGTATGTGAAAAGTAACATTAAAATTAAACTTGGTCTTAACAGTTTTTATAAGCAGATTTTATGATGTTCCTTTAATTTTTAGAAAACATTTGCCTCTACAGACATAGTTGGCTGGGGAAAGGGCTAGGTTTGTCCAAATGGCCAAAGAATTCCATGATACAACAGTGGTTAAGAAATCCTGCCATTGTGGATCAGAAGATTTAAAAGTAGAAAGGTCTTGAGAATTAGTAATAGACATTCAGCCTGAAATAGTAATAATAGTGCTGAATTTGGAATTACAGGACTTGGTTATGTCCCTTGTTTTGTCATTTGTTCTGCTGACTTCTTTTCCTTTTTCTTTTTTAAAGAAAATGAAGACGTTTAAGCCTTTTTCCATCCCTAAGTCTATGATTCCCTGAATAAGCCAATAGTTGCTTAAAGTTTAAATTTACCTGAAGTGATGCTTAGAGAAATGAGCAGAATTAGGAAAACATTGTATACCGCAGGGTTCCTCAAACTATGGCCCATGGGCCAGATGCAGCTGAGGACGTTTATCCCCCTCACACCAGGGTTATGAAGTTTCTTTATTTAAAGGCCCACAAAACAAAGTTTTTGTTTTTACTAAAGTCCGGCCCTCTAACAGTCTGAGGGGCAGTGAACTGGCCCCCTATTTAAAAAGTTTGAGGACCCCTGGTACCATAATAGCAATATTGTAAAACGATCAGCTACGATTGACTAGGCTCTTTTCAGCAATACAGGTGATCCAAGACAATTCCAACAGTCTCCTGTGTCCCTTTAAAATAGATACTTTTGACTTTTGATTATGTGAAATTAATGGGCTTTGACACAAACAGAATTAATCTTCTAATATAAAAAGGGAAGCAGTCAGCTGTGTTAAAAATCATTGTGTTAAAAATATTCAAGAAGACTTTGATATTCAGAATATATAGAAAATGAACACATATATAAGATGAACAGCCTTTAATAGAGAAGTAGCCAAATGTTACAGATAGTTATCAAAGAATTGTAAACTATTAAAAACATGAAATAATGTTTCAGATTAATAATGATAATAGAATGCAAATAAGATGCAACTTTGAGTTATTTTATCATCAGCAAATTGGCAAAAATTATTTTTTAAAAAACGACTGTGATAATAAATATTGGATGCATTGTGGAAAGATAAACACACTGATATGATACATTATTGATGGAGCTATAAATCTGTACAACATTTGTAATTATGCAAATAAATGACTGGTATCCTTTAACCCAGAGTACTCCACTATTAGGTATATACTTCAAAGATATCACTAATTCAATTATACAAGCCAGAATTCTTATAGCAACATTTGTTGGTGGCAGCAAAAAATCAGAAACAAAGCATAAACCAGTATATTAATAAATGTCTAAAGAAATTATAGTACGTAAAAGTATTGGAATTTTACTATGCTGTAAGAAATGATTAATATGATGAATACCAAGATACACGGAAAGAAAAATTTAGACCAACTCAAAAATGAACTATGAAGAGCCAGGAAAATATTGACTACAGCAATGTAAATACAAAGAATAAAGGACTGAGACTCAATTATAAAATTAAGAGAAGCTTAACAGCTTACAGAAACTTAGCTTTAAAGATATGGAGATACTTCTCCCCAAAATATATGGAGATTTTGCTGATTTTTTTTTTCTTATAAAAATATTCTTTGTTAAAAGTGATGACTCTCAGAGTTGTCAAGAGAGAGATACAAAGGGGAAAACTAGATGATGTGGAAAGATATTAATAAGAATAGGTTTTTAAAAATATATTTAAAATTCACTTTATTCAGCTATCATCTCTGTATATGATTTTCAAATCTATAGTAATAGCCTAGATATTTTTTCAACCTGGAGTCATTCCTCCAGCTACTTATTGAACATATCTACCAGAATATCTCATGGTACCTCAAATGTAATATAATTACATATATATACCTAGCTCTCCCATACCTGTCCTCTCTTCTGACAAACCAGTTTTTTCCCTATGGTGTCATCACTCATCATTCTATCATGTTAAAAATCTTCAGTATTATATTTAAATCTATTTTCTTTCCCATACTTCTTATTGTAAATTGTACCTATTTATTATCTCTGGAATCTGCTTCCTTTGTAGTCCCACTCAGTTCTGCATTACCTAGTTTCTTGATCACTGGAATTGATTCCTTCGTAATTACAATAGCTTTCTAATAGATCTTGCTCCAATCTAATCACCATACTGCTAGTTATATATAGATGTTGTATAATACTTCTTTCTACCTTTCAGTGGCTTCTCATTGCCTTCTAAATGAAGTTTAAGCAAAGTTCTATTATGTCTAAATAAAATTCTCCTCATTTTTCCCTTCAACCAACCTGGATAACTTACAACTTAGAGAAAATGTTTGTATGTTCTAGCTCCATCAAAGGCTACATCATTTCTTAATCTCTCTTTCCCTTGGTAAGGACTTTTCCTCCTCAGACCTTTATAATATTTAATAATATTTCTAATGTATATATCATGTATTATTTTGTATTGTAATTATTTGGGTATGCATTTACAATACTTCAAAATTTATTAGGGCCAAAAATTATCTTTGATCTTTGTGCCTTTCTCAAACTCCTAACAATGCTAAGCATTCAGAAGTAGCCACTTGGTAAATATTTGAGTTCTTTTTTTGTCTCTAGCTTTTCATAGTCTCATGCCATATTTGATAATTCAGTGCGGGACTCGGGTGAAATATACTATTTATAAGTTTTATTGGGAGATTTCATTCACTAAATGAAGCTTAGATTACAAGAACTTTACTAGGATAATTAACATCTTTTTGTATCAGAAATTAGGAGGTAAGAAGTTTATCTCAGCTTTTCAAAATCTCTTCCTGGATAATAGTGTCCCCATAATGAAGAAAATTGTTATTATTCCTTTAATTCCTTTCTTGATTCTTATGTAGATATGTTATATATATATATGTCTTTTATTTAATCTCATAGGAAATTGCTGATAAAGATGGAAACAATAAAGTGCTATCTTTTACTATCCCTTCCTTATCCAAGCCTTCGATATACCACGAGGTGAGTAAAAGTTAGAATAATTGGGTTGTAGGAGTAAATAAAAATCAAATTTCATTCAGTGTAAGAGAGAAACATTGTTATATGTATGTTGTTACAAGATGCATTGTTAATTGCATATTGCTGATGAACAACTTAAGGTAAAATTTTGCAATTGAGTAAGAAATGTATCCTGAGAATGATATAACTTTTTTCAGTTAGATTTTTGTTCCTTTTTATTCTTTTGGTTCATCCTTTTGGGTGTTATTACATATTCTTACATATTGGTTAATGTCAGTGTGACTATCTGTTTGAAGGGAGGAGTTCAGTTTTGAGAATTTTTTTATTTGGGGGGGGTATTTTTTTTAAAATAAATTTTTATTGGCATCTTTTGTTTTATATAACCCAAGAACTCTCAAAGAGTCCTTCTTTCCCCTTTTCTTACCTTTTCTTTCTTTCCTTCCCCTTCTTTTTTTTTTCCTTAGAAAAATAATAGTGATTATAAAATGCTGGTTTTCAGTTTAAAAGAATCTGTTTTAGGATTCAAAAAAAAGAAATGGAGAAGACAAAAAGAAGTCCAAAAAAATCACAGATGAGCAGGATGGCTTTAAGAAATGTGTTTAATTTATTTTACACGTTTTTAAAAATTAGGTTATACATAATAGAAATTTATACTTTCATGAATAGTTTTTGCTGTTCTATGATATATGTGGAGAATAATTATTAATAAAATAAAAATTTGAATCAAATTCTGAACCATTCAAAGATTAAGTTTTTTTCTAGTGGTTTCACGTATTTTTTTTATCTTAGAAACCCAACAAGGAGCTATCCAAACCTTTCAAATAAATAGTTCTTGACACATAATTACTTATTTATTTTGTTAGTAGTAGCTTTCTTTTTGATAATATCAGTTATTTATTATATGATGATCAATTCTGATGGATATGACTTTTCAACAGCAAGATAATTCAGTCCCTTTCCAATAATCTTGTGATGAAGAGAATTTATCTACACCCCAAGAGAGTGTGGATCATACTATAGTATTTTCACTTTTCTTGTTGTTTGTTTCCATTTTTTTCTCATTTTTTCCTTTTTGGTCTGAATTTTCTTGTGCAGCATGATAATTGTGGAAATATGTATAGAAAAATTACACATATTTAACTTTTATTAACTAGATAGCAAGTGTGTCTAGGGAAGGGGATAGAGGAAATGGAGGGGAAAAGCTTTGGAACACAAGATTTTGCAAGGATGAATGTTGAAAGTTATGTATATGTTTTGAAGAAAAGCTTTAATTTAAAAAAAAATCTCTGGGGAAAAAGATATCAGTTATTTCTGAAAAATAGATTTTAATTAAATTATGGGGTTAATGAGGTATAAATTAATAAATGATAGGTATATATAACCAGAAATATGAAATCATTTAAATAGTTTAATATGTTTTGAAACATGATAGTACGTCTACTATTCTTTTCAAAGGGTGCTTATGTGACATACTAGTACACTTTGAACAATTGTTCTTTATATTTTGGACCTCAAAAAGTTACTTTGAGTCAAAACTGTAACTGATATATTCCTATTTTGGTTGTTTTAATAGTTTTCTTGCTCTAAGGACTAGTGTTCTTAACATGGGGACCTGTGAACTTTTTAAAAAATATATCTTGGTATCTGTACTTGGTTACCTTTGTAAGTGTGTGTGTGTGTGTGTGTGTGTGTGTGTGTGTGTGTGTGTGTTTAAAAACACCATTCCAAGAAGTCTATAGGTTTTGCCACATTGCCAAAGATCTCCATGGCACAAAAAAGGTTAAGAATCCTTTTTCTAACAAGTTTCAGAGTAATGACTTATTCCAAAAATTGAAGCTGTGTAATTTTTTTAAAATTGCAGGTGTTTTATTCTTTGAAACATCTTTTCAGAGAAGAATTGTAGAATTTATATATGAAGGAAAATGGGAAGAGGATAGAAGTGATGCTTTGAAAAACCTTTTACAGTTATGTAATGTTGGTGTTTTGCAAATTATTATGGATACCATCTATTGTTTTGGGTTTTTTATTCTTCCTTTATCTAATCTTTCTTCATAATATTTTTTTAATAGCCCTCAACTATTGGATCTATGGCCTTGACAGAGGGAGCACTGTGTCAGCATGACCTCATTAGGGTAGTTTATAGTGATCTTCATCCTCAGAGGGAAACATTTACTGCACAAAACAGGTAATAGTTTAAGCTATTCTGTTAAATCTTTACTTAATACAATTTTTCATTTGCTGAACTGAAATATTTAAAACTGAATCTGATATATCAAGGACCTCAAAACTTAAATATGTCTTACAAAATAGTTGGTATTGTCAGCCTAAATCTTGTGGAAAGGGAAAATACAAAGAAGTTATTATGAATTTGTCTAAAAGTACAATATCACTATGCCATAACAGCCATTATTTAGCCTATAAATTGTTTGTTATTCCTAATAAAACAGTCCATTTGTGAAGTTTGGGAATACTGGGAGCTGGCATTTCAGAGAGATGTGAGTGAAATCCAGTAAACTCAACAAATATCTATTACATACTTGTTGTGTGCTTTCCAAATTATCAACCCTCTCATCTGACTCTTTGGATCTGCAATTGCTGATAATGATTCTCCCTTGAGTATCCTATGGCTTCTTAGGTACTTTCCCTCACAAATTTTCTCTCAATATAGTAATATTAATATGGAGATTTTCTATAGCTCCATCATTTGTATAAGGTCTGAGATTTAGAATTTGTTTCCAGTGAATGAAGAGTGGGAAGAAATACACTCAGACTAACATTAGTAGTTTGATTGCTATTTTTATTAAAATGAAAATCCCCAAATATGTAGAGATGTAATAATGGTGAAACAAAAAGATAATTTTGAAGTTATTTTCCACATCATGGCGGTAGGCACAAGGATAAATTATTTAATAAAAAAAAAAATTCTTAAGAATGTTACTTTAATGGGAGTTACAGATTGGCTTGCCAAAAACAGAAGGAAGAGAGGGTCATTAAAACATTTTTTAATGCACAGAAGAAAATAGAAGGAAAGATAAAAGAAAATACAGATATGCTGGAAAATGCTAAAAGCTTCATGTTGAATTATATCCTTAAAAAAGAAAAAAATCAATACACCATAATAGAGATTAACCATTTCATGTGCAATTCTCTTTTCTATTTTTTATAAGGAAATGCTCATTTTGTGCTAAGTTCAGAATTTTTGAAAAGGATAAGAATACTGTAAACCTTTTTCTTCCTTAATATTCCTTTTGTTTTCATTAGGTTTGAGGTTTTGAGTTTTCTCATGCTCTGCTACAACTCGGCTATTGTTTATATGCCTGCCTCCTCTTATCAGGCACTGTGCCGCATGGGCTCCAGGTAAGCAGTGGGGAAAATTGATTATTAACCTTTATGTAATAGAAATATTTCTTCAGTTATTTAGGAAGCAAAAATGTTGCCAAGCTATGTAACAAATTAAAAAATCAGATATAATTCTTCTTAAGGGATAATTTAATGATGTGCCTAATTGCCCCATGGCAACTAAGTGGCACAGTCTACAGAACACAGACTTGGAATCAAGAAGACTCATCTTCATATGCTCAAATGCAGCCTCAAGACACTTACTAGCTGTGTGACTCTTGGTAGTCACTTTTTGTCTTAACCCTTTTTGTCTTAATTTCCTCATCTGTAAAATGAGCTAGAGAAGGAAATAACAGACTTCTCCAATATATTTGCCCAAAAAACCCCAAATGGGATCATGATGAGCGGAACATGTCTGAAATGACTCAACAACAAAAATCACACTCCATGGATAATAGTTTATAAAACCATGTATAATTTGTTTCAGGAGATGTTGGATAGTAAATAATTTTTTTTCCCTTCAAATATAAGCATATTATATATGATGTGTGTGTGTGTGTGTGTATATATATATATATTTAAATACATAGCATATGTAATATATAATTATATAGTATTGTAGCATAAAAAATATGTTACTAAACTATATTAAAATATCTCGTAAGTCTTTTGATAAATTCCTCATTGCCCTCTTGTAGTGCAATCCAAGAAAGATAATTGTTATATTATCTGGAAGATATTCTAAAGTGAAACTATTAAATGAAGCCTACAAATTTTTAACAAAAATGTTATGTTTTAATATGTTTAAAGGAGAAAATGTCCCAGAGTAATTTTCTTAAGCACTTGGTCTGTGATTTTTTGATTCCCTGTTCACTCCATTTACTATTACACCACCACAGTTTTCCCAGCCCACATTTAGATCTATATATGTATCTCACAATCTAATAATTCCACCATCCATCTATAAAAGTATACCTACTCTTTACTGTTGCTTTCTAGATTAATAAATTCTGCAATTGAACAATAAATTAGCAGTTAAATGTTGATATTTTCTGTTGTTGTAATCCAAGGAACAAATTATCCTTTCAAAACTTTTAGTGAGATTGCCACTGACTTTACTAATTTACACTTTTGTGGCTCAGGATAGCAACCATGGCCAGGTGGATAAAGAGTTAGCCTGAATATCCCCAAAATCTGAGTTCATATTCTGCCTTTGTATTTATTCTTATCTAGCTAAAGATGAAAAGGGGGGGAAAAAAAACAACTTTTCAACTAAAATGAGGTCCGTCCTGCCTATGGAAGAAAACAAACCAGTAGTATATGGAGAACCTATCTCTGCTTCACATTGATTCTCTGCATTATTCTGAAATTTGATACATTGTGTTCTCAGCATGGAGTGAGAATATGTCAAGCAGGGGACAGACTGAGAGATGCTAAGCAGTCAAACATTTACAGTTTTTTATTATTTTGTTTGAAGTTTTATGATCTCCCAGATATACAGGTATTTACATACCCAAATATTGTCCAAGGTTAAATATTTCTTTAAAAAAAAAAAGTTCACAGAATATAATTAAAAGTGTTTTCTGTTGTTTTTAAAAGTATATTGCTTCAGCAAGTTTAGCTTTTAGTATTTATTACCAATACTTTAATTTGGATAAAGTCATTAACAACTAAGCTTAGGAAGAGACTAATTATAATTATGTCACCATCTGGCAGCATAATTCTAATACTAGTAACCTTTTTTGAGGAACTCTTTCAGTATCACTAACATTTTTATATCCCTGAAATATAGTAAACATTTTATATATATATAAAAATAATTTTTTTTTTTTTTTTTTTTTTTTGCTTTTTGGCTCAATAAGGGAAACATATCTGGGCTACTTTAGCCCATCTCCAAGTAATCAACTAAATATTTATAATACTAAGAAATTTTAATTTGAAGTTTATCCAGTACTGTAGAAGACAAATGTTAAATGTGAGCAATTTGGCTTTGTTTAAATATGAAGTGTTTAACATCATGATTTTAACAAAGGTCTGCTGCTAATCCTGATAGTTCTAAACTGGTAGAAATAGTATGTGATTATTTAAATGATTAAATTGGTAACTACATATACAAGTCCAAATTTTAATTTGGTACTTTTACTTAAGTCTTTAGGAATTTTAAAAAGTAATACTTAAAAGTAATAAGTATTGTTAAAGTTTCGAATGAAATGTAAGAACATTTTGTTTTTGTTTAGATAATGATAGTTATATCTCTTAGAAAGGGATATTTCAGGAAAGTAGTTTACTAGTCTAATCCCAAGTAGAATTTCAAGAATATTTTACATATTTGGAGGCTCACAAGAGAAATAACCCTTTATTATCCTACTTTTTTTTGCTACACAGTAACATTTGAGATTATGCTTCAGATAAAATAACTAAAAACTAGAGCTGTTTAAAGTCAAATTTCTGTTTTGCAATTTATAAAAATGGGTCATTTAAAAATGTTTATTTTTAATGTGTCATTTTTAAATGACTCCCCTAACATTCAACAAAATCTTGCTTACAAATTAATAGCTTTAACCTACTCAGTGTTCAGTTTTATTTATAGCTTAATGTTTATTTTCATGTAATTGTGCAAAATAGTCATGAACTGAGACTGATTTTCATATATAAAATTTGGAATTGTTCTCCCAAGTTTTCTGAACTCTAGTGATAAAACATCCTGAAATACCATTTTCAGGTAAATTGAAAATTCTTAGGATTTGCCTTTTGTATCTATCACTTACATTTCCAGTTTGGTTTTTCAACATTTAATATGGTAAGTTTTTATTACACTTTAAGGTACCTAAAATAGTTATTGTGTTAAATTTAAATCATGGGCCAGAAAGTTAAGTAGCTATTTTAATGCTTCTAGGGGTAATACAAGGTAAACACTGTCTTCTAGGCTTTGCGTGAGTGGTTTTCCACGGCAAAATGAAAAACACTGGAAAGAACCCTGTGGCCGAATAGTATTGGATCCTGAATTTATGGTGCAGCTTCTGACAGGGGTCTATTATGCCATGTAAGTAGGTAGAATTTAAAATTAAATGAGTTCTTACTGAACCTTGGAAATTTTTTATGTTTTTCTTTTCTTGTATTGACATGTCTTTATTGTCCTTTGTTTCATAGTACATTTTAATTATCTTGTCTTTCTGATTTTAGTAATCCTTTATTTTAGTTATGGGATGCTTTGAGGGTAGCTAAAAAGCTATTTAATAATCAGTATTGACAGTTGTATAATGGCAGTTTCTCCTAACTAGAAATTGTTAGTATATACCTGCACTAAGAATTAATCGTTACCTAGTTTACCGTGGATGTCATGCAGTAGTCAGCCACTAGAACAGTTTATATACTCTTTCACCAGAAACCTTTATATAAGGAAGCATTAGCATTTAACTTTTTGTATTTTCTTAAGTTATAATTTGAAGTGAAATTAGGAACAAAAGAATTTGAGATCCTTAACTATTTTAAAAATTTACTTAAGATTCATATAATATTGTAAATTGATGTTTTATGTTTCCTTGGTAGATATAATGGACAGTGGGATCTTGGCCAAGAAGTACTGGATGATATTATTTACAGAGCCCAACTAGAACTTTTTTCTCAGCCATTACTGGTAAGGCAGAAGTTAACAGAGATGGAAATTGTATGGTACCCAATAATCTTTACATAAGTAACAATATATGCAACATGAGACCTGTACATTTTTATCTATGATGTTTGATTCTAGTGAACATTATTATCCAAAATAACTATTAATAAATATCCTGATCTTTTAGACTAGTGTTTAAGATGAAGAAAGTTAAATATGACGAGGTTAAAGTATCAAATGTATTGGAAACAAATGACGTAGTGCATAACATGCTGGATTTGAAGAAGGTGACCTGGGTTTGAATCTTAACTCTGGATGCCTAAAAGCACTGTGACATTAGAAAGTCATTTTGCTTCTTGTTGAGCCTTTGATTTTTTGGGGGAAAATATTTGTACTACCCACTTCACAGGGCATTTGTAAGAAAAGTTCAACGTAAACTATAGAGTTCTACATAAATAAATGCAAGTTATTATTTGGTCAGAGTTAGGAAACATTTATTAATCATTTATTACATTCCAGGCACTGAACTGAGCATTGGAGATACAAAGAAAGGCATAAAACAGTTCCTGGCTTTAAAAAATTCTCATTTAATGGAAAACAAATTAAATACAAAGCAGTTTAGGAAGAAAAAGCGCTACCACAAGATCTAGACAAGCTTCATCTAAAAGATAATGTTTAAACTAAATCTTAAAGAAACTAAAGGATTCTTTGAGAATGGGGGAAAAAAAAATCTAGGACTGGGGGTCAGTACAAAGGCCTGGATACAGGAGATGAAATGTTGTTTTGTTTTGTTTTCGGAGATGAAATGTTATGTGTAAGAAGTAATATCTGGGATGGAATATATCTGGGGTGGAATGTTAAATTGGAGCCAAGCGTGAAGAGCCAAGAGTAGCTTACATTTGATTCTACAAACAAAAGGGAACACTGTAGTAGTTTTCTGAGTAGGGATGTACTGTAATTGAACCTTTGCTTAAGGAAAATACTTTTGGCAGCTATATGCAAAAGAAAAAATGAAGTCAGGAAAAACTTGAATCAAGGAGACAAACTGAAGACGATTGCAATAATTTTCAGATTTGGGTCATAAAGACTTGAACTAAGATAGTGGTTGTGTGAATAGTGAAAAGGGGTTGATGCAAGATATTGTGGAGGTAAAAATGGCAAAAATTTGGCACCTGCTTAGATATGTGGAGTGAAGGGGAGTAAGGAATCTATGATTACACTAAAATACAAACCTGAAAGAATGAACTTTGACTTGGTTTTGGTGACTTTATCAGAAAGAAATGGAATAGGTAATTAGACTTGAGGGGAAAGATAATGACATCTGTTTTGAGTTTGAGATATCAGAGAGGTATCCCATTTGAAATGTCCACTGGGCAACTTGGTGATGCCTAACTAGTTAAGGAATTTAAAACTATGAGTTCATTTCAAATGAGAATATAGAGAGAGGGGACAAGAGTGTTCAATTCAGTCAAATCTGTAGGGTACATCAACAAGTAAAAGCATATGATAGAGATAGAAACTGAAAAGCAGTCACATAAGAAGAAAATGAACCAGTTGAGAATAATGCATATTAAAAATGTCAGAGAAGAGAGAATTATAAAAGAGCATCAGATGCTGCAGAGAGTACTAGAAGAATAAGGGCTGATAAACTTGCATCAGATTTGACAGGTTTTTGGTAACTGGAGAAAGCCATTTCAGTTGAGTGATGAAATGAAAAGTACTTCCAGATATTAGTAATCTCCTTTCCTGAATTCTGCCTTATCAAGTCAGTTTGCTTTTTTTATTTTTCTAAATACACGCAAAAGTGAATATTGAAAACTGTGTTTCAAATTTTTCTCCTTTTCCCCCATTTTCTCCCATAGACAGCAAACAATCCAATGTAGGGTAAACATATGCAATTCTTTTAAATATATTTGTATATTCTTCATGCTGCTTAAGAAAATCAGATTAAAAGAAAAGAACAAGCAAACAACAAAGTGAAAATGCTTCAATTCACATTCAGTCTTCATAATTTTCTCTTTGGATGAGAGGACTCTTTCTATCACAAATGTATTAGAATTGCCTTGAACTACCTCCTTGCTGAAGAGTCAAATCCATCACAGTTGATCACCACATGATCTTGTTGCTGTTCTCTTGGTTCTTACTCACTTCACTTAGCATCAGTTTATGCACGTCTTTCCAAGTTTTTCTGCAATCAGCCTGCTTGCTCTTCATTTGTTATAGAACAATAGTATTTCATTACATTCATATACCATAACTTATTCAGGTATTCCCCAATTGATGAGCATCTTCTCAATTTTCAATTCCTTGCCACTACCAAACAAAACAAAACAAAATTGTTACAAACATTTTTGCACTTGTAGGTCCTTTTCCCTTTGAGACACTGTTGGATCAGAGAGTATGTGCAGATAGCCCTTTGAGCATAGTTTCAAATTGCTGTTCAAAATGGTTGGTTCAATTCACAACTCCACCAATAATGCTGTGTCCCAGTTTTCCACATCCCCTCCAACATTGTTCGTTATCTTTTTCTGTCATCTTAGCCAATCTGAGAGGTATGAAATGGTACCATCAGAGTTGTATTAATTTGCTTTACTCTTATCAATAGTTATTTAGAGTATTTTTTCACAGAAAACATTTTTAAGATAATCTAAAATTTGTCCTAATTTTTCTGCTTCTTTTGAACTTGTTCACTTAACTATAGCCTCTATTAAGGTGTTTGGATGTTTAGTTGATCTGTGAAATTTGGGAATAAAAATGTGTGCTTTATTGGTTCTAATCACATCAATTTTGCTAGGGTTTATTAATAGTAAATCTTGATCATTTTATAATTTGACATTCTACTTGTTGAAAGTTATGAAGTGTCATATAAGGATAATATAATAGGGTAATTGCTTATGAAATTTGTTATCATCCTGCTATTTTAGGTTGCTAATGCCATGAAGAATTCATTACCATTTGATGCTCCTGATTCTTCACAAGAAGGTCAGAAAGTACTTAAAGTAGAGGTTACACCCACAGTGCCAAGAATTTCTCGGACTGCAATCACAACTGCTTCAATTCGTCGCCATCGATGGAGGCGAGAAGGTGAGAGTTTAGCAAGCAGTCAGTAATTCCATCATTGTAAATAGATTATTGCTCTGTTATAATAAAAAATTTATATTACTCCTATATGGCATTAGCATATGTTGCACAGTTAATCCAGAAAAAGTTTGATTAGATACTGTTAGTGATGGAAATGGGATTTAAAATGTCCATAGCTCTTCTAGTGTTTTGTTTTTTTTTTTAAGATTTTCCTTATGATGGTATTTCTTTAGAAAATATTTCAAATAAGATGAAGTATAAAATAGAGCGTACAGAAAGACAAGAGACTTAAAATTTTCATCTTTGCTTATTTAAAAACTCTAACAATAATATAGAGGAAATGTTTTCATTTAATATTCCTATTTTCATTAATTTCAATTTGTGCATGTATGAACATTTTAATTAAAAAGCAAAAAAATGCAAAACAAAACTCTAACTGGTTGAAACAAAAATATAAAACAAGCAATTTCCCAAGAAAGATTTGTTCTGTTTTTAGATTTTTATGTTTGATTTTACTGTGAGTTTGTTTGCAACAGTTCTCTCATGGACATAGTACTTGTATAATCAAGCTGGCTTAGCCTTGTTGTAGGAGCTCATTATTGCCATTTTAATGATCTTTTTTTCACTTCTCTATCCTATTCATTTGCCGGCCCTCACATTTTTCATCTGCCTTCTTGCGTATGTATGTCATTGTACACACATATAATTGTATATGGATAGTATTTTTTTGTTTTTTAATACCATATCCACATAAACTTCTTTAATCTGCCTGGGTCAAAATGCTCAGAAAGTTATAGAAGAGCACAAAAGCACTAAAACTTTATATGTTGAATCCCAGATGGCTTTGACTTCTCAAACGAGGCTGACTCGAGTATTCCTGGCTCCCCGATCCAACACGGCTCCACAGACCTAGGGATCAAACGTGTGCAAGAGGGGGAGGTGCTGATGCGCAGGACCCCTGAGCATGGCTCGCCGGAGCCCACCTTGGCAGCAGCCACAACAGAGGGTAGGACAGAGATGAGGAGGCAGAAGTCAGTGAGGCAGTTGCTGGAGAAGGATCCTGGCTCCCTATCCCCAAGCAGAGCATCTTTCCATTCTAGTGTGTGTTTCCACTCTCCCAGGGTGTATTAGCTTCTCTTTGCAATACACACACTTCCCTTTATGCCTAGCACCAGGTCAGGTACAACCTTTTGTTATCATGTGTGCTGGCCTGGAGTTTGCATCCCTGTGTGGTTAAAGAACAGCTTGGCATGGCTAATAACAAAGCAAGCAGCCATCTTCAAGAGGTGTGCAAAAGCTTGGGATGTTTTAATTACTGAGCATGTGTACTTTAACATTAAGGAAAAATGCATCCAATGAACACGAGCCCTGATTGCCAGTTTAAACTTGTTTAGATTTCAAATCTTCAGGAATTGATACTTAAAGAACTTGTGAAGACTGCTTCAAAACACAGATCTATCATCTTTAATCAGAAAAGAGAACTGAAGTGGAATTGTCTGACTTGTTTCCACTTTCATTGATCCAAGAACAGATTTACCCCAGTTTAATTGCAGAACCTTTATTGATATTGAGTCACTTCAGTATTTGAATAGATCAAGTTGCCATGCTTCCAATGACTTTAACCACCAATTTTACTCAATAAATGTGATTCTCAATTCAATCTCCAGTTCTGAAGCAGAACGCAATACTTATTTTAGTGTCTGTGGATGACTTTGTAATGCTCACTAAGATAGTTTGGATCATGAGCTATGTTGGAACTTAAAATCATGTATGCATTGAAATGGATTTCCAGCTTCTCATTAATTTTTTCGTATTTCACTTTCAGCACTGAAGTGAAAATGTATTCTTGGGAGTTTAGCTATAAAAGTAGCAACTTTTATTTAATGTAGTTGTACCTTCACTCTGAGAATGTTTCTGTGGTATTTTCACTGTTGAAGATCTCAACTTCTTCCTAATAGGAAAGAATTTGCTAGCTATTCTTTATTGTCATCTCCCAGGAATTGCTCTCTAGAAGAAGAGTACAAATAAACTTAAGAGTTCCTTGCCAATTTAATGTGTTGCTACTGTGGAAACTGCATTGATTCGTTGGTGTACTAAAGTAAATTGACATTAGAATATGTTATTTAAGTTGTAAGGGTCAGTTAATTTCCGTTTTAGAAGTATATTTTAGGAGGACTCCTGCTCCTTGGTGCATCTGGAATTTGAGCATGCTCAGTAAGAATCTGAAGCTACTTTTTAATTCCTAGCCATTTGGCCAAAGTGGTCTTCATTTTTCTCAGTGTTGCATGTGCATGACTCTGAAGAATCTGGAGACATTGTTGTTACTTTTTGAGACCCATCTTAAATGGTTATGAAAGATGCAATCTTCCCATTCCAGAAGTTTTACACAATTTAACATTATTCCCTGGAGCCATTTATCTTACATAGGCAAAAGAAAATGAATATATAAATAAATGTCAAATATATTATTTGCTTAAAGTGGACAAAACCCTACTTCTTGACACTCTGGTATAAAAGAAAGGTTGGATGAACTTGTTTGGCTTTCTCTATCAATTGCTATTTTTATTCTAAGTTTATTAGTACCTTGTTAATTAGAAAGGTAATGAAGCAGAAAGTTTTGAGATTAGGAAATTCGAGCTTTTATTTAATTCAGCAAAAGTTAAAAGATCCTGAAAAAGGATCAGAAATATATAGCCAATTTTCGTATTTCCTATAATTGTTAATAATTATATTTTTTGGATATAGCTAGGAAAAGTATTTTTTCCATAAATATATACAGTTTTTCTTAGTTCATAGACTTCTCATATTTGTAAGTTTAAAATAAAAAATGGAGGCATAAATTGGAGAGGGAAATACGACAGTAATCAGCAGTATTCCTTTTTGTATATTCTTTGCCCTAATCCATTTTGTTAATATTTTTATAACTTAGGGAAGGGAGAAAAAAAATCAGACTCACTCACATCCTTTGCTTCTTTATTCAGTGCTCTTTGGGGAAACTTCAATCATGACACTAAAATTGGATTTCACATATTTGAATTGTGTTGCTTATATGTTGAAAAGCAGAGAGAAGATGACAGGGAGCTCAAATTTAAGAATTTTACTACGCAGTATGAAGAAACTAACTTTTGAAGATGTTCTTAAAGTCATCAGTATAGCAAGAATTAATACCTTAAATGAATTTGAATGTCTACTGCAATACTCCTCCACTATAATGAAACTAACATTTCTGGGTATTTGAGATCCACTGATTCCTTTTTGCATGCACTACCTTTCTACCATCGTCATCTTTAATGTTGCTGACCTGCTTGAGCATCTAATCTGCATGTAGCGGTAATCCAAAGCAAGCACCAAGTATCTTGATTTCCTCTCTTGATTAAATGGATACTTCTAATGTTATTTTGTGCCCTTGTTACTCTTTATATTTATATACTCAATACTTATAAGTATTTTCTATGGATACTTTGCTGTTTTTCTTAAATGATTATAATGTGATATAATGTGTATTTATAGAGTTTGATATTCTTATCCTAGTGTACATTATGAACTTTTTCTTTGAAGAAAGAGTTTGAGAAGAAGTGGCTGCAACTATTTTTCCATATTCACTGTCATAAAGAAGGCTTTTGCATGATGACCATTTCTATGGTCACCAACTTCTGTCGGTTGCCAAATAAGATGTTTTTGTTTTAAGAGTAGCTTGATTATCATTTTTTCCCAGCACCTTTGAAAATCAGGCATTTCTTTTGTTTTTAGCTTTTTTTTTAAGGGAATATATTAAAGAAAAGAATTTAATTACCTATCTTAATATGTTTCATGTAACTGTTTAAAAATTGCCTTGATGGATATTGTTTCTTATGTAAAAATATTTATTTTTCATAGATTCAAGTTAAATTTTCTTGGTGTTTGGGGAACTGTATAAAAAATAACTCCCTAGCAAAACATTCAGCACTTGAAAGATAATAAATAAAAAGGCTTGCATATATAATAATAATAATAAATATGTGTGTATATATATATATAATAAAGAAAGATCCTTTTAAAGGTTTGCCTTTGGAGTAATGATTTTTACAATATTGGTTATATTTCTAAAAAAAAAAAAAAAAAAAAAAATGGAATTGTCTGAAATTCTTCCTTTTCTCTTCCCCTTTCAGTCCCAGAAAGAGGGAAAGTTGTTGGAATAGTCATGATTAAAAAAAAAAAAAATTGCTTCTAAAAGATGAAATCTACTTTTTTCTTCATGATAAAGCTCAAGAATTTTTTTCGTATGTTTTGATACTTGGGTTCTCATGTAAAAGAGAGAAACTTGATACTGAATTCATTAGTTGAATAGTTTATAGCTATGGAAAAATTTAATTTTTTTAGCTTTTAAGTTCTAATTTCTTTAAATTGTAGAATTTTAATTAAATTTTGGAAGCTGTTTTGAAAAGTAGATATTATTGACAGGATTGTGAAATTTTGTGTTTGTAAGTGAAAGGCTAGATAGTTCTATGTTAAAAGGTTCACCTATGTCACTACTATGTTCTACTGGGTTGTAGATTAAGTAAAATATTTTACGCAAAAGAGGCATTTAAAATTGAAATGATACATGGAAAAAGCTTCCATGTAATTTAATAGAATTAGATCTTTTTCAGGTGGCAAACATTTTTTTCAAATCTATTAATGATTTCATATACAAGAGTTTTCAGAAGGGTTTTCATTACATTTGATTTTTTTGTCAAATAGTGCAAAAAATCTAAGACTACTGACTTCATCAGGTAATGTCTAAAGGCAAAGTTATCTTAAGCTGAAGGTTTATGTGCTGAATTGTTTTGTGTCAACAGTCTATACTACAGGAAAGTTGAATGGAGCCTAAATTTACTTGTGGTGTTCAATTTTTGACTTTATTTTTAATAAGAGGTAGTTGAAATATCTGCAGAAGGATATTAATGGGATTATTGCACATTAGAATAATGCAGAAAACAGGATGCTGACATATTGGAAATCAGTGTGGAATAGGGTGTTTATCAGGAATATTGTTTGGCACAGTCATCAGTATACAACAGACAGAACTTCATGACAGATGAGGTCTGTTGTGATGCTAATCACAACTGCTCCTTCCATTAACTTAGTTTGTGCTGAGTCTATCTGATTTGTTTTTTAGGTGCTGAGGGTGTAAATGGAGGAGAGGAGTCTGTGAACCTGAATGATGCAGATGAAGGATTTTCATCAGGGGCTTCCCTCAGCAGTCAGCCAGTTGGGACCAAACCATCATCCTCCTCTCAGAGGGGAAGCTTAAGGAAAGTAGCAAGTGGGCGTTCAGCCAAGGATAAAGAAACAGCTTCTGGTACCAAATGCATCGAGAGCCCTCGAGAGTCCGTAGTTCGTAAGCAGTACACACACCAACCAGCTGATATTAGTGTAGATTCCATTGAGTTGACCCCGATGAAGAAACACCTGAGCTTACCTGCTGGCCAGGTGGTGCCAAAAGCTAATAGCTTGAGTTTGATCCGGACGGCCAGTGCTTCCTCAAGTAAATCATTTGACTATGTGAATGGCAGTCAAGCCAGTACAAGCATTGGGGTTGGCACTGAGGGAGTTACTAATTTAGCAGGTAGCAATGTCAATCGATTTTCAACTATCAGTCTACAGGAAGACCGGCTAGGTCAAGCTGGGGAAGGTAAAGATCTTCTCAGTCCGGGAGCCCCCCTAACTAAGCAGTCTCGCTCCCCAAGTTTCAATATGCAGCTGATATCACAGGTGTAGTTTTGACAGCTCTGCTTTCTTCTTTTGCTTATCTTTTAAAATCAAACATTTCATTGTGCAAGAAGAAACTTCATCCCACAGTCTGAAACTACTGACCATTGTAATCAGATTTTATTTGGTTTAGGTATCATCATACTGTATTTTGTACTGAAACAGCAATAAGATTTTCTTTCCCTTCCTATTCTTCCTCTCTACTTCCCAATCCTCCCTCTCTCCCCCCCAAAAATGTGTTTGTGAAGCAGTATAAAATGTATGCCTTTTTCATGCCTTCCTTTCTCCTTGGGTGATGTGCAATTCATCGTAGGCTGATCGGTCCCATTTCAACACTGTGAGACTGCAGAGACATTAGAGGAAATGGTGTATGTGATCCCTATGAAATGATTCTTTGGCTTTGTTAAGAAATAGAAAACGGGTTTTCTCAATGCACAGAACTATGAAAACTACTGGATTGTATGTTTGTTTTTTTTCCCTCAAAACCAGGAGTGCCTCAGAGATTCTACTATGACTTGGGACTTCTCTGAGTTTGTGCAATCTTTTGTTTCTTTCTTTCTTTCTTTTTTTTTAAATTTTTAAGAAGTTTGGGGAAAGGAGATGGGTGGAAATAGATCAGATGTGCTCCCTAGCTCTGCTGCACTTTTTCATTAAAATGAGGATAGCTCTTTTCCCCAACTCTTTTACTCTTAAATGTTAAAACATTTAGTCACTGAAACATTCAAACCAAGTTTTAATCGTCTCCATTACAGAGAAGACTCTTAAGTTTATTGTACAAATGGTAATGCACTTTTATTGGCTTTATAGCCAAATTTAATATAATGTCTTCCCTTTTTCCCACCAGGACATATAGGGTTATTCTGTCTATTGGTTAAAATTTGATACAATAAACAAGTCCAAGAATCCAGACGGGGTATCCTATTTCTTAGACATGATGAACAGTTTATGAGTTGTTGATGACTGATTCAAATAAGTATATCTTCAAGTAAACAGAGAAATTTATCAGCTCATTTTCAGTGATACCGTTAATTAGTGAAGCCCTCTCATTCAGTGACATATTTTGGATTAAGAAATCTAATCCTAAAATTATATGCTTCATGGAGGTACGTAAGATAACTTGCTTGGGGGAATCACTGAAGATTCAGTATGATACATTTTTAGAAAACAATTTCCTACTAGGGAATATTGAAATGTTTTCTGCTAATAGGACCACACTACCTTTTTATTCATCAGTTTACTACAGTATGTGAACATGTTCAACATCGATTTGAAAGTGTTTTCCGCATCCTTTTGAAAATTTTAAAATCATGTCATTGAGCCTGACATTAAATGTATGACTAGCTTTTAGAAATTGTGCAAGAAGCTACAAAAGTGTATCTTTTGAAATTCTGATTTGATTGAAAAATCATTTTAGATACTACATAGCTTCCCTGAGTCTTTTGGCTTTGCTAATTAAAATAGAAGGAAATATGCTGCCTTTGGAAAATAAACGCATATACACATGCTCACAGAGAACAGTGTCTGTCACTCTGCTGTCTTGGAATCACATAAGTTATCTTCCTATAACACAGATCAGTGCTAATGTTATGCAGGTTTTTTTTAGGCATTTTTCATGGTTATTGTGGAAAAAATGTTTTGGGGAATTCGTAGAAAATAGATTTTTCTCTTAAAATTCAAAAAAGTTGTAAGAAAAATTCTAGAAATTGAAATTTTATTGAAATTTGATAAACATGAATGCCAGAAAAGGCCCTTAATTCTTCATTTTTTAAAATAAAAAGAATCTTTTAATTTTGATGGGAAAGATTTTCAATTACTAGAACAATTAGATTCTTATTTCAAGATGACGTTGTCATATTTTCAGTTCATATGTAGATCAGTGAATCAAAGATACCTATACCACTGGCAAAACCCAGAAGTAAGGTAGAGATTTTATATATACACATTTGCATATGTACATGCATAGATGTATGTGTGTAACTATCTCACATTTTAGACAGGCACAATATATTTTTTTTTAAATTGGTCCATAAAAATACCATAGAAATGAAAGACATCTTAAATAAATGAGAAGGCAGAATTTTGACCATATTAAAATTTCATGTATAAAAGGAGAGGATCACTTGTAGATTACTGGAAGTAATGAGTAACTGTTTTGCAGAAGACATTTATTTTTAAAAGAGCAAAAGATTTGTCTTTTGTAAAATTCAGTGATTCCACAAACATTTGTTAAGTGTCTTCAAGCACAAAATTACAAGTATAAATAGGAGTCTGAAATAATAAATAGTTCAAAACTTCAAAGTCCCCCTTTTTTCTTGCTCAAAGTACAAGATGTATATATAAACTTGGTTTTGAAAAATATTATTTATACTTTGGAGATATATCTATACTCAGTGTACACATGCATACTTATTATACCCATCAGAACATCATAATTTTGATGAACAGTTGTGTTTTCATTATGTCCTTTTATTTACTACAATTAGATTCTATTTTTGAAACATTTTATTGAGTTAAAAATAAATATCCAAGTTGTTAATAGTAGTTAAAAAAATAATAAAATGGCATTATCATTGAGTTGTCAGTTTAGGAAAATGCCTTATGGCTTCCGGTGTAGGTTTTTATATGATTGTTTGGTTTATTTGTTGGCACTTTTTTCTTGAAGTAATGCCTTTTTGTATACACCATAATTGGGATATAAGCATTTGGAAATCTTTATTCATGTATTTTTGTCATAAAAATTAATTCATTTTAGACTGGCTATTCATAATTTCCATAAAGTGTCTTACAGATAATTATAACAAACCTAACCTTAAATGTGTCACCAAAATCAGAATTGAGCCATCTATAGTAAAGCTATTAAGGAATGAAATGCCAGTTGTCTATAATAAAGTAGGTTTTCATTGATGGTTGCCCATATTAGATCATGATTTGGCAAAGTGCCTGAAGGGATAGGAAATATTTATAGGGTTAGAGCAGCTTATTTTAAGCCCAGGTTAAAACAGGTCTTTCACTAAAAAGGAACTTGATGAGAAGCAAAATAAAGTATAAAATGAAAAGTTGCCTTTGAGGAATAAATTATTAAAAAAATTTTTTTAAATAAGCTGCTCTTTGTTGGTAGTAGGGAGATTTTAATTTGAAGCTGTTGTTTTTCCTTAGCTTACGCTATTCTACATGTGTATTGTAGAATCATGGGATTTTGGAGCTAGAAGAACTTTGAAGATCATTTAGTCCAACCCCTTCCCTCCCATTATAGATGGGAAAGCTGAAGCTCAGAGACATAAAGTGGCTTGTCCAGTGCCACACAGCTGGTGGAAACTAGGACTAAATCTAGGATTCTTGTCTTTATAGTGCCTATACTAGGCACTAACTATTCTTTTACAGTACATGTAGTATATAGCATCAAGCACTCTGATCCCTTCAGTCTTTTATTCTGTTATTTGGTAAAGCATTTAAAGGAAAAGATATATGCAAGTAAAATGTAGATTAAACCATTTTTTTCCAGTGGTTGAATACTACATACACACAAGTGCTGGAAATGTAGGTTTCTTTGTACACATAAGGTAGTATTAATATATTATGTCATAATTTCTACCACATTTTATTGATATGCTTCCGTATTTGATAATTTTTCTGAGGCTTTATTTAAAGGCAAAGTAACTCCCACTGCAATGACTTAATATTTTTGTTACTCAAATTTTACTAAAATATCAATGTAGTAAAGTAATTACAATTTTAATTGAATATTGCAAATTAGAATTAAAGTACTGAAGTTTCTGCTCCAGTCTTTTTTTTTTTTTTTTTTTTTTTTTTTAATAATGTTTAGAGATTATACTTAATATTACATTATTAATACAGGTCAAATTTCCTGGCATGAATGGAAAGTTATATTTATTGTAAATCTTCTGCTTCTTTATTGTAATAGTCATCATATCATAATAAGTAAATACCTTATTAAGTGTCTTGTAGTTGCAGTAGTTTCAGATGCATAAGTTTAACATTTCTAATCTGAATTCTCAAATTCTACTTGTTAACTTTAAAATTAATTATCTGATTAATGACATTAGGAAAACAAGAATGAAAAAATTTCTAATTTGTTTAATTTGCACTATTTTATGAATATTAGAATGAAATAGTATTTTCTTTTCCCCACCACTTGAAGTTTGTATGTGTACTTTGAGTATGTTTAACAATCCACTTCCTTCAGTGAATTCTCTCCCATCTTCATTTGTAAATAGAAAAAAAACATTTTAGGATTAAAGGATAGTAGCCTTCTGCTGAATAGTGGCAACTATTGTCCCAACTCTGCCCCAAAATGTCAATATGTGTGTTTTGCATATTTGAAGATCAGTATTTTATTTCTGCATTTTATTGGAGGGGAAAAGTATATGTTCTAAGTCAGAGCTATTGAGTGAATCAGGAAATTCCATATAAGCTTTAGATCCTTTTTTATTTTAAGGCCATGTTAAACAGTCTATATATAAATTATTTTTCATCTTTCAAGATAGTTGATTGTTTTATGTTTCAGAGTATTAAAAAATCATTTGACAAGCCTTTGTAATGATTAATTTATGGTTTGCCTTAAAGATACATGTTCTCTAAAAAATTATTTCATAAAACAAAGTGCTCAAATTCTCTGTAGAATTTGTCAGATTACAGAATAGTAAAATTGGGTTAATGATGCTAATGAAATCTTAGTCATCAAAATTGGTATAGTTAGCCTTTGCCAAAATTATCATCTTAATGATAGATTTGCATGTTCAAGAAAATGAGTAACAGATGAATGATCATTCTGAGTCACTAGAATTAAAGAGTCCACCTTTCCCCGGCCCCTCCCCCCCCCCCCCCCCCCCCCCCCCCCCCCCCCAATTTGGTAGAATTCATTTTGAACCAGACAGCGTTTTTATTTTAGAGATATACTACTTCCACAGTACTGTTTAGTAGTGAATTAGCTTGGAAAAAACTGTAAAACTAGCATTGTCACAGTTTGAAAAGCTGATTTGTATGAAATAATAAGTAGTATAGAGCTGGAAATGTGAGTAAAGTTTTTTTGCTTCTTAATTTGAAAAAATGTATTGGTACCGTTTACAGTTGTTATATAAATGAATTCTTGAAGGTACACTACTATGATGTTGAATATGACTTATAAAAAGAATGGTATGTAGAAATAAGTGTAACGTGGACAATAGCAGTGAGAATGCCTAATTTTTTTTTATTGTTTCAATGTAGGAAACTATCATAAATCATTTTTCCCAAAAAAAACTTAATTGACTACTTGATTCTCTACTAAAAGACTGATTTCATTCTGAGTTGCATTGTTTGTAGATTTTTAGTCCTATGTTGCCTTTTTGTCTTCCCTGATTTCATTAATTTTACCAAAGAAATTTACAGACCAAATATGATTTTTAAATTATCTTGGATTTGTACAATTCTTCCTTCCCCCCCTTTTTTTTTTTTAATTTGGAAAAAAAGTAAACGGAATAGATTTTTTGAAATATAGATTATCTATAGATATACTACACTTGGGGGTCTGGGTAGAATTCTTAGAGATTTCTATTCTTTTTTCTTTACTTGAAATAAATTGATTTTTGTCCTTATTCTAATGGTGATTTCTATTAATTTTAAGCTAACTTAAAATATATAGAATAGAAGATCTGATTGTGTCTATGAAACAAAGTAAGAATTAGAAATATTTTTCATAAGAAAGTCATATAGAAGATAAAGCCATTTTCAATAAAAGATACATATAAATTCATATGTTATTGCCTACTGAAGACTTCTCATGGCACATGTAATGTGACATCTTTTCTATGTCTTTTCACCAATTTATGTAGGAGACTAAAGATCCTACAATATGCCAATTTTGAATAGAACAATTTAAAAATCAGTAACTCATCTTCAAACTGAGAGGTAGAGCCTCCAAGAAAAATAAGAATTGGCCTCAGGCCATGGATGAGCTCAGAAGGGACTTGGAAAATCAAGTAAGAGAGAGAGAAGAAAAATTAGGGGGGAAAAAAGGAAAAAGAAAAAGCTAATGAAGAGAATGCCATAAAAAAATTGGCCATTTAGTAAAGGAGGTACAAAAGCTCACTGAGGAAAATAATTTCTTAAAAAATAGAATTGAAGGGCAGCTAGATGGTGCAGTGAATAGAGCACTAGCCCTGACATTAGGACATAATTCAAATCTGGCCTCAGATACTTAACACTTCCTAGCTGTGTGACCCTGGGCAAGTCACTTAACCCCAATTACCTCAGCCCCTACCCACCAAAAAAAGGAAGAAAGAAAAAAAATTGAATTGAACAAATGGAAGCTAATGATTATGAGATATCATAGAAAATCAAGATACATTAAAGTAAAATCAAAAAAAAGAAAAAAAAATTGAAATATCAAATTGGAAAAATAACTGACCTGGAAAATAGATACAGGAGAAATAATTTTAAAATTATTGGTCTTCTTGAAAGTCATGATAAAAAAGAGCGAGAGTGAGAGAACTTGGACATCATCATCTTTCAAATTGAGAGGTAGAGTGGATGGATCTGAGCACTAGGCATATTAATACTCCCAGACAACTTGCTATAATCAAGTTAGAGATGATTAGTTCATCATCAACCTTCAAGGAGGTCTTCATACCTCATCACTACACTGATGAAATCAGATCTGGACCAAAAAACACCTTATTAATGTGACATGCCACAGGAAAGTCACAGAAATGGACCTCTTTAAATTAGCACTCACAAACATTTCTGCTAGATTTGTTTGTGGCATATGGGGGAATGTAATTGGTAAAATGGGTAATTTCTTCACCTATAATTTATGAGTAATTACTCAGGATTTTTTTTTCTTTATAGTTATCTTGAGCTAAGAATTATTTATGTGTAATGTGAGCTGATTGGATTATTACTCTTAAATCTGCCATTTTAACTAGTCATTTTATTAAAAATAAGAAATGTGATCAAGAAAATAAGATGCTGTACTCAAGTCGCTTCTGCATACTGTTTTTCCTTAACAGAGAAATTAGAAAAATGATTAATGGTTTGGTAAGTTTAACCAGACCATTTTGAAGCTATAAATAGGTTTGTTTTCTAGACATTAGGAGGGTATTTTTTTTTTTAAGTTTTATTAAGAAAACTGTACTGAGAAGTATGCCCCTCATGTGGTCTTTTTAACATTTGTAATAAATTCATATACTTTACAATGAATCTTTTTGATTCTTATCCTTGAAATTATACTGGATTTACATTCAGTTTGACTAGCTAAGAGATACAGTCTTTAATGGTTAAAAGATTATTTTCATACTTGTTTCTCATGCTAGTTTGGCTCTTCTGAGCTAAGGTTTCTGAAGGACTTTTATGACTTTGGCATTGTATAGTTTTCTCTGTCTTAATAGAAAAGGAAGCAGTAAATAAACCCTTGCTGAGAATGTTTATTAGATGAAAAGATGTGGACCATGTTAAAAAAAAAAACAAAAACAAATAAACCCTTATTTTTCACCAGCATTAAATTGATGGTTGCACTAACCTGCTTAACTATTTAAGATTTATTGCTGGTGAAAATTTATCTAAAAAATGAGATCTCTTCTGTGTGATGTCCCTTAACGTAGGACCAGTAAAAATCTTCATTCTTTTAGAACTGAGGGTGACACACACATTGAAGATCATGTGCATGTAAGCCATTATTTTAATAATTGTCTTACTGAAACTGGTTAATGCTATTGACTGTTGTTGAAATGTGAAATATATTTACTGTTGACCTTGTAAATATCTGCCAGAGATTTAAAAAAAATATTTTAAGTCATTGTAAATAGAGATGTAAAAAATTCATTATCAGTCTGCCAAGCAGAAAAGAATATCTAAAAAATGTTAAATAAATATTGTGTTTCTGGAGAGCTGTGTACTTTTTTTTTTCCCTGAATAAACCTTATTTATGTATGTGGATTTTTTTTTTTTTTTTAAATATAAAGGGACTCAATGCTTCCCTTCAGCTATCAGTGTTGATTTCTTGTATTTGAATCTTCATTACGTCCTCTTAAGATATTCTTAGTTTATTTATGTAAATATCCTAGAACTTTCTTAATCCCTCTACTATAGCCTCGTTGTTTGTGTCAACAAATGTCTGCTGTGTACCAGATGGGTGACATAAAGAGAAAAATGAAACTCCTCTTGTTCTCAGAGAAGTTCTTATTTTACTGGAGAGACATATGCACACAAATATGAGTATATACCAAATAAATAGAAAACAAATACTGGTAAATTTAGGGAATGTAGGACTTTAGCTGTTGGGCAGATTAGGAAGGGCTTTGTAGTACTTGCACTGACAAAAAAATATGCTGTATTTAATACTTTTCAATGATCCATCCCGATTTTGTCAGGCCCCACTTTTGAAGGACATGAATAAACATGTGAGTCCCAAGACATATGTTCATTACTCAGCTTCTGCCAGGCCTCAAGTGGGGCCCTTGCCCTTGCTTCTCATTCCTCTGTAAACTGAAGCCAGCCTGAGGTAGGCTCTTTCCAGGGGCCCGTGTTTTTGGTCCTTGCTTTTCCTTCATTAAAGTTGGGGTGATCTGGTGAGAGACTAACGCAGGAAGATAATTATTGGGATGATTTTTCCAGCTAAGGTTTCTAGAGGCAGCTGGATCTCAGAGCAACTATCATTCCTTAAGTGTTAGAGAGAAATGAAATTTCCATTAAGTAGTAGGGAGGAGCTGAGAACTATTGACCCATCTCATTAAAGTGTCCACCAATTGAGATTGCCTTACCCTTGCCAGGAAAGGTCCAAATAATCCACTGTCAGGCCAATTAGAAGATACACCCAGGTTTTAAAAGCCCTGTCTTCCCTCCTTCCAAGTCTTTTGACAAAAGCAGGGCCAGGCGCCATAGATCCCTTTAATTAATAGGTTCACAACTTCCTCAGAGAAGTGTATCAGTTTAACTCATTAAATTTAACAACACTTGAAAAAGTTACATTCTCTGAAGTAAAAGTGGGAAAAGCATTTCAGAACTGGGGAAAATGCAGTGTAATGCAAAGGCAATAAGAGAAAATGAAACATGTGTGAGAAATAGCAAAAAGACCAGTTTGACTAGAGTCCAGAAGGGGAATATTTAAGAAGGATGGAAAGGTAAATTGGAATCAGATTATAAAGTTTTAAAAGCCAAGTGGTAAACTATATTTAATCCTAGAGACAACCGGAAGTTCTAGGAGTTATCGACTGAGTAGGAAGAGCATGAATGGTCAGACCTTCACTTAAGGAAAATCACTTTTAAACTTTGTAGAAAACAGTTTTAGAGATGGGGTCAAAAGCCATATGATAAAAGATTGAAATGACTGGGAAGGGAGAAGATGAATCAATGCCTGTAAACTTTTTCTGAGAAATTGGCTGAGAAAGAAGAAATAATAGGGAAATAGCTTGAGGTGTGATAGTGTATCAAAACTTTTTTAAGGCCTGGCACATTTGAAAATAGAAACGAATGAGTCATATTGAAAAACGAATATAGTATGTATATATATATATATATATATATATATATATATATATATATATATATATACAAGGTAATTTTTGGAGGGTAAGGATACTTGGTTTAGACAATCGAGAAATCCAAATAGAAACTCTGTCTTAACAGTAATAGGCCTAGGGAGGGTGTATTATATTACGTTTGATAAGCATACAAGACCCTATAATGTGTCAGACGCTGTGCCAAGCACCTAATATAGAAAGAAAAAAATATTTCTTACCCTCCAGGACCTACGTAAGAGAACCTGTAGTTAGGGCATGATATAATTAAATCTACATTTTTTTTTAAATGACAGCTTAATGTACGATGGAATAACTTGGAGAGAGACTAGGCAGTGAGATAGTTCTCAGCACTGTTAATTATTTAAAATATGAAAGACAGTCACTTTCCTGAATGGAGGGTTATATTTTATAGGGAAGACAGTACATAAAAGAAAACTGAAAGGAGAGGAGATGAGATAGTAGGCATGCATCCTCTTTAAATGGAAATTCTAGAAGCCTTCTACTTTCCATTTAAAGGGAATAACCTCAAGTAGAGGAAGGTTCCAGGGCTGAGTGATTTCTGTGTGGTATGATGGAGGAGTCCTGAGTATTATTCCCTGATAGGGCCATTTAGGAAGCAGAGTTTTTCTTGTGCAATGTGGAGAGAAAAGAAAAAAGGCCTGTTTGGCTGTATTTCAGAGTCAGGAAGGAGTAGTCCTTGAAACTGAAAAAATAGAGGATTACATTCAGCTTGTGAATTTTTTTTTTTGGGGGGGGAGTTGTTTTGTTTTTGAGGCAATTAGGGTTGAGTGACTTGCCCAGGGTTACACAGCTAAAAAGTGTTAGGCATCAAAAATTCCATTTGAATTCGGGTCCTCCTGACTTAAGGGTCTGTGCTTTATCCACTTTGCCATTTAGCTGGCTACGATGTCTTTAAAAAAAGAAATATTTTATACTAGCAGCTAAAAGAAGCCACCAGAATTGAGTACGTAAGAAATTCATAGAACTGTGCTTAAAAGAAAATTACTTTGACAGCACTGTATAAAATGGCCTAGAATGGTGAAAGGTTGGAGACAGACCAAATAAGAGACTTGCAATAACTTAAGCAAAATGTAATGAAAGCCCAAACTAAAGTGACAGCTATGAGTGGAGAGTCCAAGATCATGTGGAAACAGAAACTTCAAGGTTTAGCAGTTAATTGCAGATAAAATTCCAGGATAATGTCAAAAGTTACAAATCCAGAAGACTGGGCTTTCAATGGAAATAGGAAAGAATGGGATCAAAATAGAGGGGCTGTTCTTCACTTCACCTTTTTCATCATCAAAAACTTGAATAAAGGAAGAGATTGGGGAATGGTGTCAAGGTGATAAAGGTATTTGGGATGAAACACACAACCAAATGACAGAGCAGCCATAGTTTAAACATTCTACTATATTTCACACAGATAGTCCTCCGCCTTTTAACTATGAGGAAGACTATCAAATGTTTTGTTTTCTAGAATTCAGATCACTAATAGCCAATCTGAGTTAGTGGCTCCTTAATACTGTTTTAATGTACATTCTAATTGAAATTTTTATGCATGACATTTCCCTTTACTTTCCTCTTTCACTTTTACATGTCTCCTACATGTCTTTTGAAAATAAAATTGTGATTTGTATTCAACTTGAATTTTCATGTTTCTTTAAATGTATCTTCTTTATCATCATATGATAACTTGTGACTGCTTCCCACTTTCACCCTTTGCATCAGTTCAAACAAATTTTATATTTCTCTAAATCTTTCATATCACTCCTTGTAATACAATATTTCCACTGTATTTGTATGCTGCAATTTATTCAGCAATTTACCAGTTAACAGACAAAATTTGTTTCCAAGTTTGGTTTATTTGGGGTGCAGGAGAGGATAGGCAGAAGTAAGGGCTGCTGGTGCCAAAAGTTGTATGAACATTTTAGTACACATAGGACATTACTTTCAATGACTTTGTAGTCACTGGGACCAGTACTGGGATGACTGGATCAAAGAATATGAATTGTTTGGTAACTTTTCCAATATAATTTCAAATAGTTTTCCAGAATAGTTTGAATTCGTATTTCTAATGACAGTTTTGGTAAGTTTTTTTTTTTTTTTTTTTTTTTTTTTTTTTTTTTTTTTAAAGCCATCAGAGTTAAGAGATTTGCCCAGGGTCATACAGTTAATAAGTGTTTGAGACTAGAATTGAACTCGTCCTGATTCCAGGGTTGATGCTCTATCTACTCCACAATAACAAGGTATTGCTATGCCAATTTCTCAGATTCTACAACCTTTTTTTTTTTCTGAAGCAAATGGGGTTAAGTGACTTGCCCAGGGTCACACATGAAGTTAAGCATCTGAGATCAAATTTGAACTCAAGTCCTCCTGACTTCAGGGCTGGTGCTCTATGCACTGCACCACCTAGCTGCCCCAATTCTACAACATTTTAAATGTAGTTCTTTGTAATTTGATGAATTTTAGCAATATCTCAGTCTTGCATTTAGAGTATTTTTTTCATGTGGTTACTAATGGCTTATATTTCTTGAAAACTACCTGTATTATTTGATCACTTAGCTCTCTTAAGAATAAAACATAAAATTGCATTCAATAAGTATATTAAAATAGATTTTATGTAGTTAGTCTAAATTAACTCCAATTGGTAGATATTTTTAAATGAGGAAGAGGAAGGGAAGGAAAGAAAAGGAATAATAGAACTGTAGACATGCTAAGACATAAACTAAGAAATATCTATTAAATATTCCATATGAAAGATACTTTGCTAAATATTCATGATAAAAAGAAAAGCAAATAATTTTTGTTCCCAAGGAGTTTATAATACAATAGGTTACAAATGGTACATATATAAATTTAAAAATCATTTGAGAACAGATTGAGTATTAACTTGCTGAAGACAGAAATCAAAGAAAATTTCTGAAAGGATTTTTCTGGTATGAATCAGCAAATGCTCCTCTACAAAGCTAACTGATAAATGATCATTCAACTGATGAGCCAAGAGAATCTTGAAAGGGATGGAGACTTTTACCAAAAGGCCTAATGTGTAGTTTGAATACATGAGTAAACAGACAAAAACTAAAAAAAGACAGATGATAGTGGATCTTAGCTAATTCATGTGGAAGAAAAGTAAAATGGAATAAACAACTTGAAAATCAATATACAAGAAAAAATATTACAATTAAGTCAAAAAACTGGAAAGTTGGAAACAAAAAATGAGATACCTATTATAAGAAACAAATGACCCAGACAGCAGGATGGAGAAAGATGCTTTAAGAATCACTGGACTCGCTTAAGACTAAATGGGAAAAAAAAAAAAACCCAAAAATCTGGATATCCTATTTCAAGAGTGCATAAAAAGAATGAACATGGTTAAAATAAGAAAGTATAGAAAGACATATGAACTGAAGCAGAGTGAAGTATTACTCATTTGACTAACTGTAACATGGATACAATGTAAATGGATAGAGAATATCAGCAGTAACAACAACAAAATTGAAATTGAATGTTCCAAAAGTATGATGAACAAGCTTGCCTCTAAGATCAAATAGGTCCTTCCTTTATGCAGAGATGAGTGAACCTGGGTGTGGAACACTACAAATAGTATCTAACTTTTTTGATATGTTGTTTCATTCATCAAGGCTTGTTTTTCTTTATTCTATTTTTTTATTCTTATTATAAGGGGTGACTTTTTGGGAAGAGGTAAGAAAAGGGAACTAGTAGAAAATGTAAATAGCATGAAAAGAAAAAACATCAACAAAATTTTGCATTAATTTTTTAACTGCCCCAAATTATTAGCACTTCAGGACAAAGTGAATCCACAGTGAATCCCGCTTGAGGTAAATCTTAAATTTAACTCTCAGAATTCTGATTGTCAAGCTGCAGGATTTTCATGTTAAAGAATGCTAAGAAGCCAGGAATAAGATACCAAGGAAAAACAAGGATCACATAAGGTTATGCAACAGTTACAATAAATGAAAGGAAATTTTGAAATACTCCACACCAAAAGGCAAGAAAAAAAGATTTAAAGAATAACATCTTACAAAGACAAACATAATCCTACAGGGAGAAAAAAGAATCTTTAATGGAATAGATAACATCAAAGCATTCCTGGTGACAAAACAATTAGGTACAATTTTTAAAATGCAAATGCAGGAGATGAGAGAACCCTAGAAAATTGTTCAATTAATTTAAAAGGACTAGTAATTAAGTGTTTGGCTTAATTGGAAAGACAGCTATTCAGAATGTAACTTCCTTCAAGGGTCAAAATAGCAAAGAAAAACAAACTCATTGTCTGAATATGGGACAGTTTTGTTCTTAAGAGAAAAAAAAAGAATATAGAGGTAGTAATAACTGCATTATAATAAAACAGGAGGGGAAAGATTAATAATTCTTCATAATTGTGGCACAATTGAAGAAGGTATACAAGCATGGAGGAGGTATTATGAGGAAAGCTAGCCTCTCAGAAACTTTGCTCATCTTAGAAAAGCAAAAGATGGTTGGACAAAAACATGTACACAGTGCAGAAATACAATAAACTAAGAAAGAACACCCAGAGAGAGAAAGGCCGTGTGCGTAGAGAATTTAAAAAGAGGCAGAGTTGGAAGAGAATAGAAGCAACAAAACAAATATCAACTATGGAACAATGATTACCAAAAAGGTTGTTAAAAGAGGTAAGGAATCATCTAATAATCTAGGACTAGGAAAGGCAAAGAGGGTAGGAAGAAGAGGAAGATATCCTCCAATTATAGACTCCTAGTTGATATCAGCCCATTTATTTTATCATCTTTTTCACTGCAAAGAGGAAGAGGGCAAAAAAAAAAGTAACCACTTGATTTTTTAAAAAGAGGTAAATTATTAACATCTAAAAGGAAAAAAGACAAATTCATCAAGAAAGAAGAGTAGAAATAAAATAAGTTATTAGAAACCATTTTGTCCAATGATATGCCAGCTAAGTGGTACAGTAGATAAAGTGCCAGACATATTCCTGCATTCAGTCTTCAGACATAAGTTATATGACCTAGTCAAGTCATTTAATCTCATTTCTCTTAGTAATGTAATTTGTAATTGTAAAATGAATTCTAAAAGGAAATGACAAATCACTCCAGCATCTCTGCCAAGTAAACTCCAAATGGAGTCATGAAGATTTAGATATGATCGAAAACAATTGAACAACAAATGCAAATAAAATCAGTAACTTAAATGAATAGTGACAAAAATATAAATTCCCTAGTTAACAGCACAAGAAATAGAGAATTTAAATAACTCAATCTCAGAAAAAGAAACTGAATAAGCCATAAATAAATTCCCAAAAGGAAAAAAACCTCAGAATTAAATGGATTTATAAGTGAATATTATAAAAGTTTCCAAGAAAAATTAGTTCCAATATTACGTAAATTGCTTACAAAAATAGGAAAAGATGGGATCTACTCAATTTCTCTTATGATAAAATTGTTTTTAACACCTAAACCAAAAAAGTCAAGATGGAGAAAGAAAATTAAAGACCAATATCTTTAAAGAATGATACTAAAGCTTTTCATTAAAATATAAGCAAAGAGTCTATATCAATATAGTAAAAAGATTTTATACTTTGACCACATTGTATTTATCTCACTAATTCATGGTTGGTTCTATGTCAACAAAAGTATTGAAATAAGGTACTATTTTAATAAGTTTAAAAATCATGATTTTATCAAAATGTATAAAAGCTTTCAATAAATATGGCACTCATTTCTCATGTTAAAAGAAAAATAATCCAATGAGATTAAGGTTCAAACAATGCTAAATTTATAAACTTAAAAAAAAAATTCAAACATTAAAAAGCACAGGAATAAATGGATTTTTAAAAACTATAAATGTACCTTTCCCAAAAAAAGATCCAGAGTTATATGTATCAGGGGGAAATGAGAGACTTTTTTCTTCTTTTTTTAATAGTCTTTTATTTTTTTAAATACATGCAAAGAGTTTTCAAAATTCACCTTTACACAACTTTGTGTTCCAAATTTATTTTCCAAATTTTTCTCCCTCCCTGTCACTTTTGCCTTCCCCTAGATAGCAAGCAACCAAATATAAGTTAAATATGTAAAAATCTTCTAAACCATATTTCCATATTTGTCATGCTGCACAAGAAAAATAGATCAAAAAGGGGAAAAATGATAAAGGGAAAAAAAAACAAGCAAACAACATAAAATTGAAAATACTATGCTTTGATCCATATTCAGTCTCCATTGATCTCTCTGGATGTTAATGGCCCTTTCCATCACAATTCTATTGGAATTGCCTTGAATCACCTCATTGTTGAAAAGAGACAAGTTCATCACAGTTGATCATCATATAATCGTCTTGTTACTGTGTGTACAATGTTCTCCTGGTTCTGCTCATTTCACTCAGCATCAGTTCATATAGGTCTTTTCAGGCTTTTCTGAAATCAGCCTATTCATCATTTGTTATAGAACAATAATATTCCATTACCTTCATATTCCATAAATTATTCAGCCTTTTTCCAACTGATGGAAACTTAATTTCTAATTTCTTGTCTTTACAAAAAGAACTGCTACAAACAATTTGCACATGTGGGTTCTGGCCCCTTTTTTATGATCTCTTTGGGATACAGACCCAATAGTGATAATGCTTGGATCAAAGGATTTGCAGTTTTATAGCCCTTTGAGCATAGTTCCAAATTGTTCTCCAAAATGATTGGATCATTTCACAACTCTACCAATAATGTATGTGTTCCAGTTTTCCCACATCCCCTCCAATATTTGTCATCTTTTCCTGTCATCTTAGTCAATCTGAAAGGTGAGAAGTGATACTCAGAATTGTCTTAATTTGCATTATTTTTCTAATAAAATTAGACATAAAACAAGAATGCCCATTATCACCACTCTTATTTGACAAAATGTTAGTCATGCTACTTAATTAAAAGACACAAAGATTTTTAACTATTTTCAGATGATATGTTGGTTTACTTAGAAAACCATAGTATCAACTAAAAATTAATTGGAATAATTAATAATTTTAACAAGTTACGAGATTATAAACTGAAACCACACAAATTGTCAGCATTTCTATATATTACTAGGCATACTCAACAGAGATAAAAGGAGAAAGATACACATAATATGAATAGAATTACAAAACAGTTTTTATGGAGATAACCTCAATAATTGGAGAAATATTAATTTGTCATGACTAGGCCTAGTTATGATAATAAAAATGAAAATACTAAAATTAGTTTACTTTAGATTCATAACAACCAGAAGATTATTTTCTAGAGCTAGAAAAACAAGAAAATTTCTTCCTTTCTTCTGAAGAAAGGTCAAAAATATAATGAAAAAGGGGGAAAGCAAAGAGCATAGGAGCCCTAGATCTTAAGCTATATAAGTAGTAGTCATCAAAATGATTTGCTACTGCTTAAAATATAGGCAAATAAATGGAACAGATTAAATTCACAACATGCAGAAGTAAAATTAGGATGTAGCCTTGCCCAATGTTCTTGCATAAATTAAATTTATACCAATACTTTGTATATCTTATTTTGTACATCAACATATTTCAAAAATATATATGACTTCAATATAAAAGTCTTATTATAGACAGATTAAAGAAACAAGGAAGAAATTAACTTTCTAATCTATGAATAGTGAAATAGTTGACCAAATAGGAAATTGAAAGTATCACACAATATCACAGAATAAAATAGACAATTTTTAATACAAAAAATTTAAATGTTTTTACACAAAACTAATGTAGAAGATTAGAAGGAAAATAGTTAATAGGTTAAAAAAAAAAGGTATTTGCAGCAAGTTTCTTCAATAAAAGCCTCATTTCCAAGTGTAATGCTGGAGAAACTGAGGCAAGATAGAGATTAGAGAGTATTTAATAATTTATTTAAAGGGAGAGATATACTGGGACCAAATGGATCCATAGTTTGGTCCCAGGGCTGAATGAGACTATTATCTCCAAGAATCCAGAATCCAGCAAACAATGTGAGTTCTCAATGACCTAAATTCACATTGCTCAGGCTCGGGGTAGACTGAGGCAGGGGTGGAGTCAGGGTGCTGAGAGCAGGATGGGATTCTGACAGGGTGGGGGTCTGATAGCTTGGGACAGGGAGAGGCATTCTGATATTCTAAAACATAAGATCTTTTATCCTTATCAAATATTCTGATAAAGAAGGAGGGGAGGTTTTGCAGGATTGAGAAGCAGGGAAACTGAGTCAGGATATTATGGAAACAGAACTGTGGCATAACATTCCACACTCTCTCTCTCTTCTGAATATTCAAATCATTGAATTATCTTCCTTTAGAAGGTCTTAGCACCAATAATTTTGATCACCCCATGGAAAGCAAATAAACCAAACTAAAACTAGAAAAACGCAAGCACTTATGGCAAGGACCAGTTTCTCCCTGATAACCCCAGAATTATTAGCATCAAACAGCATTCCTCATTCAGAGAGACACACAAACTCCCCTGTTGCAGATATAGCAGGTCCTCTGCAGTTGGGTCATCTCAGCCAGAGAATCCAGTTTGAGATGGACAGTTCACTGTAAGTTAGGTCTGTGGTCATTTGTGCATTAAACTCAGCTTCTGCTGAGTAGCAGTGCTCAAGACAGTCCTGCTGCACATCCTAAGAGAGGCTTCCTAATTCTGTCAGGGACTCCAAAGAGGGGAAAAAGTGGGGCCTGAAGTAGCTCCACCTGTCCCCTCTGGATAGAACAGGAGCTGCTACTGGGATCCAGATTTCTGAGCAAATTATGCAGTTAGACCAAGGCAGGCAAGCCCGAACTATTAGAGTCCTGATATCAATACTGCAAAGTCCTTTTAAGTATGCTTAATTAAGGAACTGGGCTAACAGGAGTGGAGAAACAGATCAGAGAGACTGCCAGTCCCAGGACAGGTGTCTGATTTCTGGTTGTTTCTAAAAAATAATCCCCAAAACTGAGTGTGCCAGGGCAATTCCAGCAGAATAAGGGATTTCAAAGTTAAAACATAACCAGCAAATTATAATGCAGTAAATTTTAAGCAAGGAGTAAAAACGAAAAGGACGGTTTAAATAATTTCCAATTCAATCTGAACTAATGAAATAGGGGGCAGGGCAGAAGTGCCTAAGAAAAATACATCAGTTTTTCCCAATTTCCTAACCAGTTTCAACCAGTTTCCTTCCTTTTTTTTTCTCATGGAAAAGAATTATCAAATGACCATTCCATATATAAATCCCTAGAGTGAATCAAAATTCCTATTCATAACAGACTAGTATAGTTAAGTTTCCTAAAAATCCCTCAAACATACAGCAATAGTTAAACAGTTTTAACAAATCTTAAACACAATGATATAGTTAAAATTTTAACAATAATTCAACCGCTTTCCCACTTCCCCTGCTTCCTACTGAGGAGATGCTCTGTCCATGGAGGGGATGGGCGGGGCTGTGCTGCCTTCTACCAAAGTTTCAGATGGGCTGATCCATGTCTCTGAAGCAAGTCAATACCTGTAATTTTGGCCAAAATCTAGAACAAAAAACACAAATCCAACAAGTAAAGGTTAGAACAGACTGATACAAAATGTGAAGAGACCAGTATGAATTGGCCAGCAGCTTCCCAATAGATAAAATGGCAGTTAGGCTTTTGCTCTCTCATTATTTAGAAACCTTTAAAAACCTGAATATCTACAGACATAAATATTCAGTAACAGATAGATGACCGTTTGCCAAGTATTCAGAATATACTGATTACATATAACCAGGTTGGAAACAGCAAGGTATAACATATAACCCAGATTGGAAATAGCAAGGTATGACATGATTGAATTGCATTAACAGTTTCTTATTGAGCATTGCTCTGGTCATGGAAATCAGTCATGGGAGGAAAAAATGCAGGCATACAACTATAACATAAGCAGTTAAAACTTAACTTTCAGCAAAAACAGGATAAAATAGCTTTAATTCATTTTTTACTACAGTTAATTGTCCCACTAACTGTCAGAGGATGGAGCTTTAAAACTCCTAAATAGCACTAATTATAAACCCAATGAATTTTACTTCTAATAGCAAATTCCATTAACTGAAGTTTCAGATAAATCCTAAACAGATATTTACCATAACCTTATATTGATAACAGTAAGAATTTGTCTCACTTCTTTCATATCTAAGTAGATGTTTCCATAAGTGAACATTATACATACAAATCAGTTTGCTTTTAAAAATACCCAATACATAAACAAATATTCCAAATTACGTATTGTCCATAACAGAAATATTTTCAAAAAGACAAAAAAAATATTATTTTCAGAAGCCCTTTAAATGATGGGCATAATCTCAGGATACAATTAATTAAACTTATACAGAATACCCAATTCTACAGAAAAGAATCTGAAAGAGTCTTAAAAATATCTTTTAAACTTTTAGAAATAGCCCTATAGAATTATACATCAATTAACTTAAAATCAGGCCTATCTCTTGAAATCTTCTGCCAAAGTCAAACCTCTGCAGAAAGAGGCTTGAGCACACTTATTGTGGGGGGAAATTCCACATGGCCACCTTTCCCCCCCACTCCACCTCCTAAGAGGCAGAGGGCAAGGAAGGTGAGCTAACCTTCACCCCAGGCTAACTAGGTGATCCATAGCTGGAGTAGCAGAGAGCTGTGGGGGTGAGTTTAATCTTCACCTTTGAAGACAAATGGATTCCTACTCTAGTAGAGTAGTAGAAAGTAGTGGGGGGGAGGGGGTGTGAGAAGGGGGTGGAGAGGATTTCACCTGGCCACCCTTCCCAATGGACTTTTCCTAAACCAGAGTTGAAGCCTGTAGAAAAGTATGACCTGTCTTTACCTAATTAGAGAAATGTGACCCCTTTCAGGTAAATTAACAGAACTTCACTCCAAGTTCTTAAGATCTTACATTCAAAGATAACTAAATCTAGCCTGCATAGGCAACAGTAAAATTATTTCCCACAATTTTAAAATCATCCTATAATTTCTAATCAGATGTTTCTCCAGCCAGAGTTCAAAGCAATTAGCATAAGCTCCTTTTGTTCTCCAGAGGCTTTATCTAGGATAGCTCAATCCAACCCACACCTGAATTTAAACTACTTGAGTGCCAGTTTTTAAAAGTTTAAGATCACAAGCAAATTTCATACTAAGTACAAATGCAACATTGAAATAACCAATTCCCAAATTTCTTAATTTAGCACAGCTCTGAACCAACAGGACAGACAAGTCACACTCAGATTTTGACTGAGCAGTTATAACATAAAACAAAACATTTAACATGGAACAGGGGCTATCTGGAAAGGATAGCCCTGAGGGAAGTTGTCAGCTCCAGAGTCTTCCCTCCCAGTTTGGTGCATTTCTCTGCCTTCACAGAGAATGCTCAGATTAAAACCAGATAGTACCCAAAGGGTACTCAGAACTAGATAATGCCACATATAGTCCTACTGGCATTTGCCAGAGTTGTGTGGCTCATCAGCCCAAATTTTTCTGGGGACCAGATTTGCTAGCAATCAGACCAGACAGAAAACTTACCCTGCAGGGGTTTCAGATCAGATTCTCTCATGGCCAAATGGAAGTGTCCACCATCAGGCATAGTTGTGGCTGGAAACTGCTCTTTCCTGGAGGCTCTGGAAAAAAAATCCAGAGGGCCAGCCTCTCCAAGCAGAGAACCCAGATCCCCAGCCTCCCTGAGGCCCAAGAGGAGACCCCAAGGTCTCATCTTTAATCCTGCTCATTTTCTAACATCTTGTTAGGAAGCCTCCAAAATGTAATGCCAGAGAAACTGAGGCAAGATAGAGATTAGAGAGTATTTAATAATTTATTTAATCTAGAGCTTTACTGGGACCAAATGGAGCCATGGTTTGGTTCCAGGGCTGAATGAGACTATTGTCTCCAAGAATCCAGCAAACAATATGACTTCTCAGTGACCTATATACACATGGCTCAGACTGAGGCAGGGGCAGAGTCAGGGAGCTGAGAATGGGAACAGGATTCTGACAGGATGGGGTGAGCCTCCCCGGAGATGGGGAGAGGCATTTTGATAAGTTTGAAGCAGAGAAACTGAGTCAGGACTGGGTCAGGATAATTAGGGAAACAGATTCAGGACAATAAAAGAGAACTGTGCCATAACACAAAGACTAGAAAGAGCTGAATCAAATTTATGTTATTCCGCAAATATTAAACTATCAAAGGGTATGAAAAGGCAGTTTTCAGAAGAAGAAATCTAATATATCAAGCATCCTCTGAAAACATGCTCAAAATCAGTAATAATTAGAAAAATGCAAATTGAAGAAACTGAAGTTCTATCTTATTTCTATTAGTTTATGTGATCTATCCTTTTGGGGGATTCATGAAATAAAATTTTCATAATAATGTTGATTTCTAATATGGTGTGTGTATATATATATATATATGTATGTGTGTGTATATATATATATATATATATATATATGTATATATTTGACTTAAGCAAAAACTCTTTAGGCTCCTCAATAATTTTAAGAGTGTAAGCAAGACTTGACACTGAAAGTTAAGCATATCCAAACTCTAATGAATTAATATCATTTTCTCAAGTAGATAGGTGCTTTGTACTTTTTTTGTTTTAGGATTTTTATCAGGGTAGAGGTCAAATAGTGAATTGATAGGAAGCAATGCAGTGAGCTCCCATTCACAAACCTCTCCAGAGAAATCTAGAAAATATACCAGACCAAATCCTTACGAGGAAATCTAAAAAAGTCATAGTGAGTCCTTTATCCAGGACAGCTTGGCAAAGAGAGACAGCGAGGGGATCAAGTCAAATCAAGAGCATGTGCACTGAGTACTCCAAGGTCCAAAGAGAGATTGTATAAGAGCAATAGAGTAGGTCACAGACTTAAACTCATCCAGAGGCCCTTCCTGTTCAAGGACAAGGGAGAACTGACAAACCAGTATCCAGATCCAGGGCTGACTGAAAGGGATAACTACACAGGGAAGTAGCTTTCCCAGATAGGGTGGCCCTGGGCAGAGTTTAAAGGAAGCAGGAAGTTTAGAACCTATCTGTAATGGAAATAGCAGCAGTGAGGTAACTCGGACCTCAGGTACAATATCAGGTCTCATTTTCTTTCTTTATTTTTATTTTTAATAGCTTTTTATTTACAGGTTATATGTATGGGTAACTTTACAGCATTGACAATTGCCAAACCTCTTGTTCCAATTTTTCCCTTCCTTCCCCCTACCCCCTCCACCAGATGGCAGGATGACCAGTAGATGTTAAATATATTAAAACATAAATTAGATACACAATAAGTATACATGCACCTCTCATTTTCAAAGTCTAGTCCGGCTTTCAGAGGAATAACCAGGGCTGGAATATCAGGTCCAAATCCGCTCCTCCGAGACAACAGAGCTTTTCAGCTGGTTGGGAGAGATGGAGTACAAAAGCAATCTACTCTTGCACAGAACCAAAGCAAGAGATGTCAAGAGAAGAGCAGGACCTGGCTTGAGCCCCACTGTTTGGAAACTGTCAGTCAATACCACCTAGGTCTATTTCCTCTAAATGCTGGGGGTGAAAAATTCTCTTCATCCAGTCCATTACACAGTGACCTCTTGTGGGTATTGGAGACACAGAGAATCAGTGACTCAAAGGATAACGTAACTGCAAGGAGCCTAACTGGACCCAGCAGCAGAGAAGAAATTTGGCTATGCAAGGGAAGAAGTTGCCCTGGCAATCTAGTGTCAAGCTGTGGAGTTAACTCCAAAGAAAAAAAAAAGATTTTAAGAATTGGTAGTACCAGAAGTGCAAGTTGTCTGGAGCACATTTTCCTTTGAGTGTCTCTCACTAAACTCTGTTCTGTGTCTGTGGCCCCTGTTAGATTGAATGCTATATATATTTGTGGTAGAGTACCTCATGTTTATAGAGTTGGGGGGGGGGGAAGGTTTTAAAGTTACTGTTCTTACTCTACCATTTTAGTAAATCTTTTTGCTTGGACCTCCTTTACTTCTCTGCGCCCCAAGAAAGCAAGCAGTCTGATACAGGTTATACATGTACAATCATTTTAAACATATTTCCATATTTGTTGTGTTGTGAAAGAAATGTCAGAACAAAAGGGGAAAAAAACTATAAGAAAGAAAAAGCAAACAAGCAAAAATAAAAAGGTGAAAACCCACATTCAATCTCCTCTGGATACAGATGGTATTTTCTATTCCAAGTTTATTGGAATTGTCTTGGATTACTGCATTGCTGAGAACAGCTAAATCTTTCCTAGTTGATTATCATATAATCTATTTTTTAATTTTAAAGCTTTTTATTTTCAAAACATATGCATAGTTTTCTTTTTTCTTTTTTTTTTTAATTAAAGCTTTTTATTTACAAGACATATGGATGGGTAATTTTTCAACAATGACCTTTGCAAAGCCTTCTGTTCCAAATTATCCCCTCTTCCTCCCCCCCCCCCCCATCCACTCCCCTAGCTAGCAGGTAATCCAATACATGTTAAATATGTTAAAATATATGTTCAAATCCAATATATGTATACATATTTATACTGTTATCTTGCTGCATAAGAAAAATCGGATCAAGAAGAAAAAACTGGGAAAGAAAATAAAATCCAAGTAAATAACCACAGAAAGAGTGAGAATGCTATGTTGTTTGTGGTCCACACTCAGCTCCCACAGTCCTCTCTTTGGGTGTAGATGGCTCTCTTTATCACAGAACAATTGGAATTGGTTTGAATTTCCTCATTGTTTAGGAAAGCCATGTCCATCAAAATTGATCATTGTATAACCTTGTTGTTACAGTGTATAATGATCTCCTGGTTCTACTCATTTCACTTAGCATCAGTTCATGTAAGTCCAGACCTCTATGAAATCATCCTGCTGGTCGTTTCTTACAGGACAATAATAACTTATTCAGCCATTCTCCAATTGATGGGCATCCATTCAATTTCTAGCTTCTTGCCACTACATAAAGGGCTGCCCCAAACTTTTTTGCACATGTGGATCCTTTTCCCTCCTTCAAGATCTCTTTGGGATATAGGCCCAGTAGAAACACTCATATGCATAGTTTTCAACATTCACCCTTGCAAAATCTTATATTCCAAATTTTTCTCTTTCCTTCCTCCCATTCCCTCCCCTACATGGCAAGTAATCCTACATATGCTAAACATGTGCAATTCTTGTAAATGTAAATGTGGAAACATTTATCACGCTGCACAAGAAAAATCAGATCAAAAAGAAAAAAAAAGAGAAAAAGAAAACAAAATGCAAGCACACAACAATAAAAAAGTTGAAAATATTATGTTGTGATCCATACTCAGTCCCTAGTCCTCTCTCTGAGTAAAGATGACTTTCTTCATCACAAGACCACTGGAACTAGCCTGAATCATCTCACTGTTGAAAAGAGCCACGTCCATTAAAATTGATCATCGTCTAACCTTGCTGTTGCTATGTACAATGATCTAGTTCTGTTCACTTCATTCAGCATCATTTCATGTAAGTCTCTCCAGGCTTTTCTGAAATCAGCCTGCTCATCATTTCTAAATCTTCTCCCTTGTTAATGGTGAATTCTGCATTGGAACTTAAGCTTGTGTCTTTCCCCTTGTTAAGTGCTAATTCCCTTTTGGAATAGTGTAATAAAATCATTGTTTTTTGATTTGGAGACGGTCTAAGCCTACAAATTCTGAGATATCTCCTGACACTGGCCTAAAATGCCAATATATTTTTTGCATTCAATCCCACTCCCCATATAATGAAGACCTGGACCTAATATATTTGGGGAGACCAGCCTTTCTGTACCCCCATACTTCATCCTTACCATAGAAATCAAACTTTCTCCTTATTAATAGTAGCAACAATTATATCACTAGCTATTCAAATATCGGAGAAATTCCTATTTTTCCTGGTATTTAAAGATAAGCACCACAGATCCCCCATCAATTTTTTTCCAAATGATTACCTCTATCCTTTTGCTAAGTGTTGGAATCTTTACAGTGTTAAGCCATTGGAGTTGATTTAATCTTAGAAAGAGTTATTTTGGGCTAGAACTTGAACTAGGTACTAAGTATAACTGATGGAAGCAATGCTTGTGTTCACACCTTTAGAGAGCTCATAAGTATCTAAGAACTCAATGGAGTTCACATGTTTGGGAGATTTCAGAGAGCATGCTGGGAGATATCCCACAATCCCACTCTCAGAGAAGTAGCATAAATACAGTTCCAGTGAGCGATTCAAGAGAGTTCTGGGAAACTTCGACTGGGGTTGGAGACAGAGCACTCTGGGAGATACAGAAGGTACTTGCCTCAGTTGGAGATTGAGAAACCACGAGTCGGAGCTGGCTGGAGGCTGAAGAAAGCAGAGGCAGAAGCCAAGGACAAAGCTGCAAGATCTCTTGCAGCCAGGCAGAGAGATAGGCCTCAACTAACCGGGCTAATTTGGAAGGAGAAATCAACGTTTGCATTTTTACCAGCTGGCTGCGATTTTGGAGTAATTATTTATTTCAACTGAGACTAAGGCTGCCTCCAGGAAAACCTCTACAGCTAAGCTCTGTAATACAGTGGGAAAAGCTACTGAATATCTTGGCAGATTGGAATGAACAAGTATTTGTGTCAAACAATCACCGTACCAAACGTCAGGAGCATCAGAAGGCACAACACCTTTCTCAGCTTAAATTTCTTCATCTGTAGAATGGGTACAATTAAACACTCCTACCTCAAATGATTAAGAACAGATTTCTTCATCTGTAAAATGGGTACAATTGTACACTCTACCTCAAATGATCAAGAACAGATTTCTTCATCTATAAAATGGGTAAAATTTTCACTCTTACCTCAAATAATTAAGAACAGATTTCTTCATCTGTAAAATGGGTACAATTGTACACTACCTCAAATGATCAAGAACAGATTTCTTCATCTATAAAATGGGTACAATTTTCACTCTTACCTCAAATAATTAAGAACATATTTGAACATTTTTTAAAGTTATAGGTTTGTGCCAGTTTCTATTTTAGGTTCCTTTCTCGAACCCCTCAATTCCATAAAAGTTTAGCACATCTCCTTTTTGGTGCGGGGCGCTAGTCGGCCTCCCTGCCGGCCCAAAAGCGGTGCTGCCACTTTGCACCACTCCAAACGTGCTCATCTACCACTACCACGTGGCCTGAGCCTGGGACACCACTTTCCACACTTCCGCTCTCTTTGTCCCGCCCCCTCCCTTCTCTTTAGCCAATCACGAAGCAACTCGCTCTGCGCAAGTTCCCCTGCACAAAAGCCATTCTGGAACCGGAAACGGTCAAAGAAAGGCGACATAATTGTTGTTTCCTCGAGAAGCTCTATTTCTCCTGCTGTTTCTAGGCGGGGTCAGAGAGAGAGAAAGCTGATTGGTTGCGCGGCCCATCGCTCTCGCCCGTTTCGCTGTCCCATTGGTGGCTTTAGGGGCTGTCCCTTTGAGTAGGGCGGGAGATTCGGAGTGTGGCCCGGGAGGGTCCCCTTCCTTGTCCCCTGAGCCATCTGTTCGTGCCTCGGGCAGCTGCTGGCAGTAGCCGCCCTTTCCCGTCCGGCTTTGGCTGCTGCGCTGACGCTGATGAGCCCTGTTCGAGCGTCCGTCCAGCCTCTGTAGCCTCCGGCCGTCGGTCGGGTGAGTGCAGGAGCGGTGACTGGGCCTGGGAGGCCGGGCGTGTGGGCCCAGGTGGGCCGGCCTGTGGGGGGCTGTGCCGAGGCCGGGCTCCTGAAGCAGGAGGGGTTAGCCAGGGTGGGTGCAGATTCGAGTCCACGTTTCCCCTCGCTTGGGAGGCTTGCTGGGCTCCTGCCGGTGGAGTGGAACAGGACACTCCTGCCTCGAGCGCCGGCTCCGGGAGGCTCGCGCCTGCGCAGGCTTTGGTGAGACCCCGGGGAGTCCCGTGCCGGAGTGTTGGAGGACCCCCACCCCCGAGACCGCCCTTCTTTCTCGCGCGCCTCTCTGTCTCCTTCCTGTCAAATGGGGAGAACACTTTCTGAAGTAAAAACAGTTGGTGAATTTCTATTGTTATTTGATAAAATCATCACCATTTTATTCATTTTTAATTTTTTTTTTGATTTTTGATGTCTCATGAAGTCCTTAAGTTCCATTTGCTCCGTTTTACTTTTAAGGTGGGAATACTCTCATTTTTATCTTTGTATGTCAGCCCATTCCATCCCTCCCAGCGCTAACTCCCTCTACTGAGTGCTTATCACGTAGTTTTTTCCCAACCCCCACACAGCTGAAGTCCTAAATTGTGAAAAGTGAGGAAGGCCTTCAGATTGCGTGGGGCAGAGCCCGGCTGGGATGCTTCTGCCCTATCTAGTACTGCACTGCACTTAGTTGATAGTTGATTTATCACATAGAGTTCGATTGTGACAGTTATCTGCTAGTCTTCAAAGTGGTGAATAATGAATGATGATGAATAGTGGATAGAATGAAGGGCTGGACGAAAGAACTCTGGGAGATGACTAAGAACCATTACGTTGAATTCCCAATCCCTATATTTATGCCCACCTGCATTTTTTATTTCCTTCACAAGCTAATTGTACAATATTTCAGAGTCTGATTCTTTTTCTACAGCAAAATAACGTTTTGGTCAGGTATACTTATTGTGTATCTAATTTATATTTTAATATATTTAACATCTACTGGTCATCCTGCCATCTAGGGGAGGGGGTGGGGGGGTAAGAGGTAAAAAATTGGAACAAGAGGTTTGGCAATTGTTAATGCTGTAAAGTTACCCATACATATAACCTGTAAATAAAAGGCTATTAAATAAAAAAAATAAATAAAAAAGGATGCAGGGCTGGAGTCACATCTCTAGTAGCAAAATGACTCATTGCAAGATACTTAACATCTGTTTGGCCTCAATTTCCTAAATTGTAAACCTGAGATAATCCCTGCTTCACATGGTTGGTTGCTATTAAGATCAGATGAGTTAATAAGTGTAAAAAGCACTTAGCACAGTTCCTGACCCAAATAGGTGCTGTATAAATGTTTATTCCCTCTCCTTCTCTTTTCTTTCAATGATTATAAATAAAGACCTTTTTTAAAAAAGGAAAAAAAATGTAAACTGTACATATGAATTTAAAAAGGAAGCAAAAAAGTTTAAAATATATTACATTACTAAACGTTTAAAAAGACTTAATTTCCATTATCTATTGAGTAATAGTATAACTAACTAATGGTAAACTAACTTCTGGTAAAGATTGTATTTTAGAGGTTCTCCATACATAACTTTAAATTTTAAATTTGCCTGAATGTACTTGGTATGAATCTTTAAAGACCTTTTGAATGATTTCTTTTATTATTTCCATTAAGGTTGACAGTGATGAACCATTTGAAGGTAAAAGAAAGCAAGATGCTGGAAGTTCAATTTGTAGGGGATGACGATGTTCTTAATCACATTCTTGATAAAGAAGAAGGTACAGAATATCTTTAATTGAATTTAGAAAGATGCTTGTTTAATATTTAAGTCTCACCTTCAGATAGATGAAGATATTTTGTTTAAATGACAGAAATATTTGCCCCAGCATTAACATTGTGTATAAAAATTCTTCATTTCTGAGTTTCTTTTTTTTAATTTTGTAACTAAGAAATCATAATTAGCAGAGTTAAAGAAAACATGTGAGATTGCTTAGCCGAAGCAGTTAATTCTAATTACAGAGGGTGAGGATTGATTATGTTTGAAATTTAAATATCTAATTTGAAATATTGATAAGAGTTGGAATTAACTCATCCCTAAAGAGTATATGCACCTTTTCACAGATAAGGTTTTCTTTTTCCTTTACATCTTTAAAAATTTTGAAAAATATAAAAATGAAAGCACTTTTCTGATTTATTCAGGGAAATTGAAACAGGTTATTTTAATTTTTTTGGTTAAAATTGCAGGGTCTAAATTTCGAAAGGATCGAACTCAGCTCTTGGTGAATGTGAAGAAACTAATGAAGAAGCAGGAAAATGAGCTAAATGAAGGTGAACAGGAGGATTTAAAAGATGAGAACTATGTGGATATTCTCGGAGGAGACACCCAAGGTATTTGTTTTTGTTTTTTTAGTAGTATTTTGTTTTTCCAATTATATGCAAAGACAGTTTTCAGCATTCATGCTTGAAAAACCTTGTGTTCCAAATTTTTTTCCCTTTTCCTATATCCCCCTCCCCAGGACAGCAAGCTATTGGACATATTAGCCATATTACTTTAGGGATTACTAGATAAGCAAAAAAATCACTTTTCCTCTGGGTATTCTAGGTAACCCTGAGACTCTGTTGCAGAGAAAGTACTGACCTTAGATATAGGTCCTATTTTATGTCAATAAGGCCAATACCACTAGCCTTTTTCCATGAATGAAGATAGAGCTAGCTCCATGGCTGGAAACTCAAAATTGAGTTCTTTTGACAGTGAAACAGAAAAAAAGTTGGACCAAATTGGCATTGAATCCATGACCTTGGCTTTTTAAAAACAATTTTAATCAATCCCATGAATGACAGCAGAATAAGAAATTATCCTTTGTGACCACATTTAGTTATGGACTCACTAATACTTTTATTTGGAAAAAACCACACATACCATTATAAAAAAAAAAATTAACTAACACTTTCTAGTTTGAATTTCAGTTGTTTTCATTTGGCTTTTACTATCAACTATTGCACATCTGTTTTTCTTTCTCAGAATCTTTGAAAAATGGCCGTGTTGCAGGTAGCAGCAGCAGCAAAGTTTATTCTTTTCAGACCAGAAAAAATCCTGAAAAGATGGCAGAATTGGGTATGTTATTAATTCTTGATTTGTTTTTTTTTCTCATCTGAGAGCAAGTTGGTCTAGTGGTCTGGAGGTTCCTGCTATTCCTGAGGCTTTGGGGCTTACCTACTTGACCAAGACAGTTGGTTAGTGTTTGGTATTGATTATGGTGTAGAAGAAAGACTCCTAAACAATGGTTAGTCCCTTTGATAGTAACTGTAGGACTGAACTGGAAGTAGCGCTTGTTCTCGTGACCTGTTTATTTCCAAATTTCTAGGCTGTGGATCAAGAGTTGTTTCTAGTAGGATCAAAGGGATCATGTGGTTTTTGACTCATTTAACTTTTCTTTCAAGATTTCTTGTGGTTTTAACTAGACTGGTTTTCATCTATAAATGGGCTTTGGTTCATTTTTTCGTTGCCCTTTGAATGACCCAGAGTTTTGAATCAGATGCTGTGGTACTCCATGATTTACAAATGTCATCCCCAGAAGAGTAGCAGTGTTTTAAAAATATATATGTACGATTCATCCAAATGCATATTGTCTAGATTTATTACAGACTTTCTTCATCCATTTTTTTCCCTTCTGAATTTTATTCAATTCCACCAAGCATTTACTAAGAACCTACTATGTGCCAGGCACAAGATGATCAAGTGTCTCATGAAAACATTTCTACATGAGTGATAAAACCAATTTTATCAATTCATTTGCATCTCTAAAATTAGTTTAGGAATCCTTCCATTTAGCTTCAGCCTAACTCTCCCCATACTCTTCTCTCTTTCCTCCTCCTCACTTCAACCTTCTTTTCTCAGCACCCTCTGACCTTCTCTCCTTACCTGCTGGTGGTCTCCTCTAACCCACCCATTATTCTATTAAAAATAGTGATTCCTTATAGCACAAGTGAAAAAAGGTATCAAGAAACCCTGAAGAGCACAGTTTTTCACCAAAATGTTATTTTTATTTCCATTAAGTTACACTTGTAGACTCTCTTGGAGCCTGTGCTACAGTGGCAAAGTCTCTGAGAACCAGGTCACTATTGGGCAATAGTGAGTGTAGCATCACAGTTGGACTTGTATGAAAGTTCCATTTAGGAAGTTTTTTCAAATTCATAACCTATATTCAGGTTTTTGTTTTTGTTTTTGTTTTATTTGGAAATAGGAAAACCTATTTGGAATAGGTTTTTAAAAAAAAAAAAATTATTAAACTTTTTTATTTACAAAACATATGCATGGGTAATTTTTCATCATTGACCCTTACAAAACCTTCTGTTCCAAATTTTCCCCTCTTTCCCTCCACCCCCTCCCCTAGATGGCAGGTAGTCCAATACATGTCAAATATATTAAAATATATGTTAAATCCAATTTGTATATGCATATTTATACAGTTATCTTGTTGCATAAGAAAAATCGGATCAAAAAGGGGGAAAAAAAACCTGAGAAAGAAAATAAAATGCAAGCAAGCAATAATAGAAAGAGTGAGAATGCTATGTAGTGGTCCACACTCAGTTCCCACAATCCTCTCTCAGGGTGTATATGCCTCTCTTCATCACTGAACAACTGGAACTGGTTTGAATCATCTCATTGTTGAGGAGAGTTATGTGAGTACCAGCCCTGAAGTCAAGAGGACCTGAATTCACATGTGGTCTCAGACACTTAACACTTCCTAACTATGTGATCCTGGGCAAGTCACTTAACTCCAATTGCCTCAGCAAAAAAAGAAAAGTTACTTGAGGCCATTAGAGCAACTGAGCAAATAATTTTTGTCAGTCAATAAGCTAAGTAAAAATACATAAAACTTTAACGTGAAAAAATTCTCACAAAAGTGATGACATTAAAATATTTGAATAAGCTTCTAATAGGGGGAAAATTAAGAATAAAATGTTCATTACCACTGTAAATCGATTGTATCAGAATTGTAGCTTAAAGATTATGGAACTTTATAGCTAGTAACAGTAACATTAACTTAAACTAAGGCATTATGTTCACAGGATTGATAATTTATGTCTGAACAAGTCTTTTTAATAGTTCAGTCTTACTTGTGGATTAAAGTAAGAGTAAAGACTGCTTTTCCTCTTGGAAAAGGATGGGCTAGTAGAGAAACTATATAGATTGAAATATATTTTGAACTTATTTATTCACAAGTTTTCCGATCATCCATAGAGTTCCTTATTGGTGTGCTTTTCTTCATCACAGATTCTGTAAATGTGTTTTTCTCATAGTCTGTACTTTGATACTATAGGGGAGGAGTCTGCAAACTATTGAAGATAGCTAAATCCTACTTGCACCTATTTTTCTATGGTTCATGAGCTAAGAATATTTTTCAAATTTTTAAATACAATAAAATATTATTTAAAAATGTAAAGACCATTTTATCTCAGGCATATACTAAAACAGGTGTAGATGACAGAAATACTGACCTCTGCTTTAGAGTACTGTATATAGAATATGAATTTCAAAAAGGTAAACTTACATAAAGTGAGCAATCAAGTCCATGAATCAGTATTATTAAGAAAAAGGACTACTAATCCAAAGTAAGCAGATTGAACAATTTCTGCCTTTTATGAGTTTATACTCTAGGAGATGAAACTAACAAAGAATATTCTAGATCATCTTCAGCAACCATGAAATCTCACCTTAAATTACATAATTAGAAAACCAAAAAAAGGTGCAAAATATTAAAACAAATAAAACATAAAAAGAATTGATATAAGAAACAATAATTTAATTTCATGTAGTGTATAATACCACTTTATTGTATAATCTCTTTTTTCTGTATTCTTCAGTAGTACTTCAGGGAAAGATTGACAAGTGTTATATGAAATAATGTTTCTTGTATTCCTTTGGCATGTGACTAAAATAACCTTACCAACTCTTGTATTAACTTTTCTGAGGAGAAGCCTGTGAGCTTTTCATCCAAAGCTCTGAGCAGATTCAGTTTATTGGTGTTAGTAAATACCAATAAAAGAGATTGTTAGGTCCTCAGTAAGCCAAAAGACTCTGAAGGAGAGAAGACAGATTATTTTATATAGACAAAAGGCCATGTTTTCTATGGGCAAATAAAGTAATATGATTGATTACAAAGTAGGAAACATAGATGTGTGACACAGTTATGATTGACAGGACAAGATATGTGGGACTAGCAAACATCCTTTCTTCTATTTTTCCTGATTTGTTATGTCCATCTGCAAGATTTGTTAATGGTATTTGGATAATAAATTAGACTTCTTTAAAGGACAGTTAATGGGATAGAGATGACAAGTTTCTTTTAATTTAAATGGTTTAATAGGGAAACTGAACTTTTAAACTTAGGGGGGAAGACTGAACTTCTAAATTTATGAACTTTTGAACTCAAAGACAAACATGACTTAAGCAAAAAATGTCAGTGTTTGGTACAGAATAGAATCAGTTACAAAAATGGAGATGATACCAATTTTATTATTATTTTTTTTAATAATACTTTTCCTTAATTACAGATAAAAAGAATTTTTAATATTCATTTAAAAATTTTTTTAAATCCAAATTCTTTTTCTCCTTCCTTCACTTTCCTTATTCCTGAGATGGGTAAACAATTTGATTATAGGTTATACAATATATATTGGCATATATGTATATATATATGTATGTATATACACACACACAAATATATATACACATAGAATATATGTTCTACAATATATATGATATATATTAGTCATGTTGTGAAAGAAAGCACAAATTAAAAAACAACAAAAAACCCAATCAAACCCATGGAAAAAAACTACTTTGTGATCTGCATTCAGATTTTTCATCAGTTATTTCTTTGGAGGCAGTTAATATTTTTCATCATGAGTTCTTTGGAGTCATCTTGGATATTTGTATTGTTAAGAATAGCCGAGTATTCACAGTTGATCAACATAACAATTTGACAATGTTACTATGTACAACGATTTCCTGGTTCTGCTCACTTTGCATCAGTTCATGTAAATCTTTCCAGGTTTTTCTGAAATCATCCTACTCGTTTCTTATAGGACAATAGAATTCCATTACAGTCTTATGCCACAAGTTAACAGTTTGATTTTTCTCACTTTTGAGGTCTCTTTCAACACCTACATCTAATCATGGCAACTTTTTTGTCTTGTGTTTTTTTTTTTTTTTAAAGGGCAAAAAAAGTTTATTATATTTATGAGGATGATCTGGAACAATTTCAGTTGAATGTTGAAAGCATAATTAGGAGATAATAGATGGTGAGGAAATGGGTGGGTGAAAAGCATTTGTTCAAGAATGTTCTCTATGAAAGGAGAGATGGAAGATTGTGACCACATTGTCTCTTCTAGCTTCATGAAGTTTAATTTTGAAACAATCTGTGCATATCAAAGGAGGTTAGACATTTTAAAATTGGGATTGGGGATAAGTTTAGAAGGACTTAATAATAGGGGGAAGAACTGGATTATTGATTCTATACTAAAAGGAACCTCCAGGTGAGGAAACTACCTCTACCAATGCAAGTTGGCATCTCCTTTATGACTTGCTTTTTTCCCTTAAGGGCACTTTGAGGTTAAATAACTTGCCTATGGTCATATAGCCCCTCGTTTGTATGAGTGATAAAACCCTGAGTTTGAGACTAGCTCTCTATCCACTAAGCCACATACCCTCTGATTCTGGTTATTTTGAGCTCTTTAGTTGTTTAGATCAACTACATGGATGTTCATTATCTTTAATTGTAACATAGCTTCTTTTTCTGGTTTGATTTATTGTGATTTATTGAGTAGTTATTTTGTATCTCTTTTGTGATACTGACATTTTTTCTTTTCAGCTCATGAACTAGCAAAAACACCGGGGAAAAGCACCTCACTGATTTCTAAGGAGAATGCTGAAAAGATGGCAAACACTCCACAAAGTAGCAAAAGTAAGTAGTTGAGTCTTAGAATGAAAGGATAACTGGTGTATTTCACCAAATTTGAAGAAAGTTTTTTCTCATTGATTTGGATGCTCTTTTATTAGCTTAACACAATACATTATAGGATTTTTATTTTTTTAAATTTTTCTTTTAATTGGTGCAAAAATTTTTTTCCCTTTAACTTTGGAATGAAATTTTACCTCTTTGCATGAATATGTAGCAAGTCAGAATTCAGCAGTAAATACGAAATCTAGACACTAGCTAAATTAACTAAATCGTTATGGTAGGGTCAACCATGAAACAAATTTCATTTCTTCTTGTTACCTTATGAATTTCTTTAGGCCTGTCAAACCTGTTCTCCCTATTAAGATAAGACTTGGAAAGAACAAACTCTGAAAGACTTTTAAAATTATTTTAAAGAAGTGGAACTTTTATTTCTCATATTCTAATTTAGCTGCTTGTTTGTGGAATTTCTTGTGCTGTATTTAAATCATGCATTAAAGTTAGCCTAAACATAATTTGGGGTCATCAGTAAAAAACTGCTTTAGTTCTTCATTATGTCATAGAAAAATCAGAAACCAGTGAATTTATATAATAGGAATAATTGTACAATTAATGAAAATTTGAGATGCAGATAGATAATTTTATATTCAGGTAGAACTATATAATCTTAGGAACAATGATAGACAATTTGATGCTTGGGTACTTAATGAAATAGGTACATATGCTAAAATGTGAAGTAACTAATATGGTATTCAGCAAAATTTAATTTTATGTTTATTTTATAGAGCAATCCACATCAGACAAAGACCAATTAAAGGTAAGCAGTGAACTGAAACATTATGAATTGAGTAGTTTCAAAATTTTATATAGAATAAGCATAAAAATCAATTTTTCTTATTGATTTATGTTTTCTCAATATAAAAATTGAAGTTGGCCTGATTAGTTTCAAGTTATCATGTAAATTTTGAGTTTGTTTCTAATATGTTGCAGGTAATCTTTTAAGGTTATCAATCTATCCTTGTAAGATTTGAATTTAAAGAACTGAAAACTATAAAGAGGACAAGATTCTAGGCATATAAGTATTGAAAAAGGTATCAAACATATAAGTATATGTATAAAACGTGTGTGTGTGTGTGTGTGTGTGTACGTATCAAAAATTTGTGGGGGGTGTTATCTATCCATACAAACATATGTGTATATATATATATATATAATATATGTTAAAATTTGACATGTATACTAATACTGCTCAGCTTGTCTGTTCCCTTCTGAATTTCTCTTTTTTGTTTATTTTTTAAATGCTTTATTAAAATAATTACATTTGCCCATCTACTCCCTGTCCCCAACCCATAAATAAAAGTTCTCCCTTATAATAAAGTTTACTTCAGAAAGAAATCCACATCTTGTGCACATTTCTAAAGATATTCCTTCCTGCATTTCTCATCTGCTATCTGTCAAGAAGATGTTTTATCATCTGTCTTTTGAAGTCATGATTTAACTCCCTAATTTTACAGATGTAGAAACAGGTCCAGAGAAATTAAGTTATTTGCCCAAAGTTATAAAGGTAGTTAAGAAGCACAGAGTATAGATGTAATGTTGTTTCCTCTAAACTTTACACTTGTTTCCAATAATTCTTATTCATGAACTTCATGATAAAGCTATAAATATAAACTCGGCTATTTATAGGCCCTGTGCAAATCTCTGGAGAGGCAGATAAAATAACAACACTCTCTATTCTTCAGAAATTACATTCTCTTGGAGGAAAGTGGTGATCTTTATTTAAACATTAGTTTTATTGCTGGCTTTTCTTTAATCCTATTTCTCATGTATGGTAAAAACCCTACATAGCATATTATTATATATATAAAGACTTCTAGCAATCTTCCTAACAAAAAATGGATTATAGTTTCTTAGAACCTGCTATTTGAGATTTTTGTTGTCATGCTTGTTCTGTAAGAGTTTGTGCTTGTTATAACTGTTGTTAAAACTTTATCTAATACTTAATAGCTCTTTCCCGAATATGTTTTCTTCAGATGTCTGATTGTTTTTTTACCTCCATAAATTTTTTAAAATAGCTTTTTATTTACAAAACATATGCATGGGTAATTTTTCAAAATTTATCCTTGCAAAACTTTCTGTTCCAACTTTTCCCCTCCTTCCCCCCACCCCCTCCTCTAGATGGCAGGTAGTCTAATAGATGTTAAATATGTTAAAGTATATGTTAAATACAATATCCCCATAAATTTTATTATTATTATTATTATTATTTTAGCTTTTTATTTACAAAACATATTCCCCTCCTCCTCACCCCTCTCCCCTAGATGGCAGGTAGTCCAATACATGTTAAAATATTTTGCCTCCATAATTATCGGAATTATTATATATCTGTGTTTTAAAAACTTGTTATACTTTGTTGAAAGATCTCTTAAAAATTATATTCCAGTATAGTGGTGATTGGGATTTTTTAAATCTCTTCCTAGCTTTTTAATAAAAACAGTTTTTAATTAATCGTTGACTTTGAGGTAGTTATATAAAGATGTCAAATGTCAAATAAAAAGAGCTGTGTATTTGATATCCTGAAGAGAGAAAGAGAAATGGACAGTTGCAGATTGGTGTTTTTGTGGCTGACAAGGAAACATAAAGTCTCTTTTCATTTTTTCCTGAATGGAAAAAAATGTAATAACTTTTAATAATCTGAATACTGTAGTAAATGCAGAAAAGGTGGGCTAAGACAGAAAATAATTAGATAAGCATCAACCTTCAGCTGGAAAAGAAGTCACTGGAGAAAATTTTGAAACCCAAATGAAATTTTAACTTTGTAGGTATTTTAACATAGAATCAAATGACAGGAGAAACATGAACAAGAGAATAACTAAATTTGCCTTAGGGTAAATAGAGCCTTAGTTGTTGTGAGAGCAGATGATGTTAGCTGGGCAGAGACTTGTGATTTCAATTCAATCTGAAGGTTTGAACTGTTTTGTAAAGGGTCCACCTCTTATTTCTTTTGGCCACACAGTTACAGGATATAAGGAGGCAAGGAGAAAATTATTTCAAATTATAAATTAGGTCAAAGTAAATTTATTTTGCTCATATGATCATACGTAAAATGGAAATGATAATCTTACCTATTTCCTTAGGTTTTTGAAAGGATATTAACATTATGCAATTCCTAGCATATTTAAATTAAATTATGTATAAATGTTAACAGTTATTGTTGTTATTATTATTAAGTAAAATGTGAGTAAAAAGATAATTAATATTTTAAGTTGCTATTAAAAAAAAATGAGATCTGTCATTCATATTCACTATGTGTGTGCAGTATACCACACTGGGCATTAGCAGAGATTCAGAGATAAAGAAGACATATTTTTGTCTTCAAGTAGCTTATTATATAGCTATTCATTAATTATGTATTTGACTTTTCTATGTGTAATTACACAATTGAACATGCATCTCTTCCCCCTCTCCCTCTCTTTGTCTCTCTCTTGCTTTCTCTCTGTCTGTCTCTTATCCTCTCTTTCTCCTTCTCTCTTTGTCTTTCTGTCTGTCTGTCTCTTTCTCTCTGGATCTCTCTGCCAGGCTGGGCAGATTGTTTCCCCATTAGGCTTCAATTTGGTACATTTTCTATATCTGTCTGGAAGAGCTTGTAGAGAGGAATATCTAACAGTGCTTCCTCTCACTCTTCCCTCATGTTTTCACCTGATCATAGCTAATTGATGGAGTGATTGGAGATATTGTGGCTAAAATTTTGGCAAAAGAAAATGTAGCTGAAGGTGAAAAATGCTTACAAAAAATTTAAAATGAAAATTTTCATTATACAAAAAAATAAACATGGGTGTTTAAAGTAAACTAATGGGCATTTAACATACAGAAAGACTTTAAGGGTTTTGTGACAAAAACAGCAAAACTAAATGGAAAATTTATTATTTCAGGAGAAATAATATTAAAGTCCAATGATAAAGGACTCAGGTTAAAATCATTTATTTTTTATACATGAAATTATTATCAGTTTCTTTATCACTGTCATTTTTATTTGAATACTTTGAAGTACTTTGAAAAGTTTTGGGCTGAGGTGATTCTAAAAAAAAAATAAAACTTGAATGAGGCAAAAAAGGAAAAACTGATACAAAAGAAATTAGTAGGGGAGAGTGTAGATAGTGCTGAAACCTTAATGTCTTTGGTAATGGAGTAAAGAAGGAGCTATAAAGAAGTATATAAAAGTCTTCTAAATTCAGAAAGAAATAATTGGGCAAGGAGATTAGCGGGAAGAGGACTAAGAAGGAATTCTTGGAGGGGTGGATAGCTTAAGGAATTGGGAAGAAAAGGTAACTGATAGAAGGAAAGTAAAGGAGTAAGAAGAATAGGAAAAGAATGAAAAGGATAGTGAGAGGATATAGGAGGGAAGAAAATATGCAAGAAGTAATTAATTATAACTTAGAATATGGATTGGAGCAATTCACCCATAAAGTAGAAATAGATAGTAGATTAAAATTTTGAACTCAGTAATATATTGCTTTCAGAAAATGTCATAAAAATGAAAAGTGTGTATAAATATAAAATAAAGATCAGAAATAGAATTAATATAAAAAATTCATGATCTTAGACAAAGTTAAAGCTAAAATAGATTCACTCAAAAGAGAAAAATAGGGAAATCACACTATATATCAACCACATTGATCAATATTTTACTAGTACTTAAAAGAACTAAACATTATAAAGTTAGAATATTGCTGTGGTGTAGGAAATGATGAGCTGGTGGAAAGACTAGGATTTATGAAAGAAGATGCTATTCACCTGCAGAGAAACAGAGGTGTTATTTATATATATATATATGAATTATATATGTGTATGATTTTATATATATGTATGTATTAATTTATATTTTATCTTATTTAAAACAATTTCTTTTAAAAAAAATAGTAGCCTTTTATTTTCAAAATACATACAAAGATAATTTTCACCATTCACCCTTGCAAAACCTTGTGTTCCAAATATTTCTTCTTTCCTTCTTCCTACCTGCCTCCCTTAGACAACAAGTAATCGAATATAGGTTAAACATAAAACATAATTTCTAATACTTTTGAGGATTACTGTGGTCTTTCCCGATTGGAACCTTAAGAATATTCTATTTTTCTTTTGCATTGTCTCTTTTTTTAATCCCTGTCATATTTAATGTCATCTTCAATCAGTCTCATCCAATTTTCTTGGATTCTGTATCTTGTTTTTAAAGAAAAATGTTAGAATCCTTACAAAGTGTTAAGTTTCAGGCTCCAGTTTTCTCTGAATCTCCAGTTCTGTTGACTCTTTACTGAGGCTCATCCTTTTATATGCTCTTTTAGAGGTATGAACTCAAAGATTGACTCCTTCTCTGAGAGAGTGGGATTGTGGGTTCCTGACTTGTGAATCTCCTCCACTGAACTTGTGAATCTCATACTGAATCCTGACTTGTGAATCTCCTAAAAGTATGAACTCCACTGAGTACTTAAATACATTAGTGAGCTGGAGAACTTGCTAAGTACCATGCTAAATTAGATAAGTGACTTAACACTTTGTAAGAATTCTAACAGAAAAAATGTTGATTCTTTTCCTTTCAGGGGTCATGTGCTACTTTCTTACTGTAAAAGGCTACATAAATGTATTTTTAGTATTCTGCTTTTTTATTTAAGGAGAAAACAACTTACTTTCTTGTAGTTTTACTATTAAGACTTTGCTTGTTCATTAGACTAGGTGACATATTTTTTAAAAACTATCCTAATATTACAGAGTGATGAGAAAAATGAATTTCTATCAACACCTTACAGACTAAGAAAAAGGTTGACAGGTATGTACTTTGCATAAGTTCCCACTAAAAAAGAAGAGAGTTCTCACTGATATGTTATATCTCTGCCTTCTTGGGGAGGTGGGATGGGGAAGGAGAAGGGAAGGGAGAAATAGAGAGAGGGAGAAAAACAATGGAAATTAAAATCTTACAAAAAGTAAATGTTGAAAACTATCCATGTAATTGGAAAAAATAAAATACTGTTAAGTGCGGGGTTGGGAGAAAGAGTGGGGAAAGGCATTAAGTTATCCTAGAGTTTAGAGTGGACCCATAAAATTTCTTACATGGGAAAAAAAGATGTAATTCAAGTATGATTTCCTCTAAAATATTGCCTCAGCTACTTTCTTTCCGTATTATTGTTGTGTATTGTTTCTTCTTTTTTACTCTTCTACTCACTTTTCAGCCTCCTTTTTATGTATTTTTTCCCTATTAGATTATAAGCTCTTTGAGGACAGAAACTCTCTTTTCTTTCTCTTATTTAATGCCCATTGCTTAGCACAATGCCTGACATATAGTAGCTGCTTAATAATTGTTTATTGACTGGCTATGTCTCTTGATTTTGCCCTTATATGCATCCTTGTGTTATCATTTATCTTTTTGTTAAGAAGACAGTCTTCTTGAGAATAGGAATCATCATCTAAAATTTTTATGTGCCCTGAATATGACCACAGCATAGGATAGTTCCTTGCACATAAGTATCAATGAGTTTGTCAATGACAATCTAGTAAATCATAGTGATGTTAGTCTGTTTATTTTGATTATAATGCCATTGTTTTATGTAGATAATATGTTACTTAAGTCTCTTATTAAACACATATGTCTTGTACTGAATACTCTTTGGTGGTCAGGAAACATTTATTAAGAACTTGGCTATGTATTACATAGACAAAGTGTTGAGTGCTGAGGATACAAAAAAAAGGCCAAAGACTTTTCCTGATTTTAAAGAACTCGCATTCTTATGGGGTGTACAACACATGAAAGGAAGATATGTCCAGATGGGAAAGGAAGAAATGACTGTCCTGGGTACCATCTAGGAGGAACTCTGCTGCCCTCCCTCCCCTTCCCTCTTTTAATTACAGGGGTTCTAAGAGCAGGAGTTCCTGAAGAGCTGTGTTACAAGATCACGAGGTTTCTGGGGTATGCTGAAGGGCTTTGAATGCTAAACGATCACCAGAATTTATTGAATAGAGGGGTGACATGATCTGATCTGCATTTCCAGAAAATCACTTTAATGGAATGGGAAGGGACTGCCTGAAGTGATGAACACTAGGACAGCACTGAGGTGGCAGTGCCAGGAGAGAAGGGGACCTATTTGAGAGATATGGCAGAAGTGAAATCAATAGACTATGGCAACAGCTTTTGCCTGTGAAAGGAAGTAGTCCAGGATGATTCCTAGCCTGAGGGACCGGAAGGGTGGAGGTGCCCATAATAATTGGTAAGGTAGTAGTTAGGGAGATTTTAGAGGAAAAGGTAATAAAATCTGTTTTTGACAATAAGTGAGTTTAAAATGCATTTCATATTTGAAATGTTTTCTTTGAGACTAATGTACATTGTATGACTAAAAATTCTAGTAGTGAAATGTTTGAGGCCTTTATCTCCTGCTAAGACTTAGATTTCAATGGTTTTTTTTCCCCTGAGGCAATCGGGGTTAAGTGACTTGCCCAGGGTCACACAGCCAGGAAGTGTTAAGTGTCTCAGGCCAGATTTGAACTCTGTCTTTCTAACTGCAGGGATACTGCTCTAACTGTTGCGCAAACTAGCTGCCCCTACCTGCCCTTAATTTTTTTGACTGTTAAGTACTTAAAATTCATTTTAACATAACAGTATATCCTTACCAAGTCTTTTTGTTTAGCTATTGTTTGTTTACTCTTTTCTATAATTATTATATTCAGTCAACAAACATTTATTAAGCACCTACTATGTGTCATACATTTTGCTAGCCTCTAGACATACAAAGGGGAAAAAAAGAAAAAAGAAACAATCCTGTCCTCAAGTGGATAAAATTCCATCTGAAGATTTAGTATAAATATATATTAAATAAAGAGGAGCTAAATGGGGGGGGGGGGGAGAGCGTGTTTCAAGGGAAGATATTAACTGGGGGAGGGGGGATTGGAGGAATAAAGGAAGGCTTCATGTAGATTATAGTACCTCAGCTGATGTTTCAGGGAAAGTAGAGATTTGAAATAAAGAGAAGTGGGAATGTCATGTGAACAGTAAAGTGAGTTTGCCAAAGCCAAGAGAATGAAGAGAAGTAAGATATAATGAGCCTGGAAAGGCCTCTTGGAGCCAGGTTAGGAAGGAGTTTAAATTCCGGAATCATACTTGCTTATTTGAGGCAGTGGGGAGCCATATTTTTTATTAGTGTTGCCACAAACCACTATTGCTTTTTTTGGTCCTAGTTTCTACCTTACCATCTGACAGTGAAAGTGAATATTCTGATTCGAACTCAGAGGATGAGAAAGGAGTGAAACAGGAAGAGGAAGAGAAGATAAATGAAGTAATGGATCAAAAGAGAGTTGTGAAGCACAAATCAACTTCATCATCTTGCAAAAAAGTATCAGCTAAAAAAATGAAAAAAGACACGACAGTAAGTAGGGAAACTCTTCTGCTTTAAAGAGAGATTGTTCATGATCAAAGACTAAATCTAGAGAACAGTATGGATTTTAAGAAAAGAACTCTCTCTGGGTGGCTTCTTCCCTATTCCATTTTAACAGTTAAATACTTTATATTTCAGTAGTTTTACATTTGGAACTATACATAAAAAATACATATAGGTATCTGTTTAATTAGCTTCAGTTGATTTTTTTTCCATAATGTCTTACTAAATATTGGAATTTTTATTTTATTGTTCAGTCATTTCCAATTCTTTGTAACCCTATGTGGGGTTTTCATGGCAAAAATACTAAAGTAAGTTTGCTACTTCTGAGTCTTGAGCTCATTTTGTAGGTTATGTGATTTGTCATACAGCAAATAAAGGTCTGAGGTTAGATTTGAACTCAGAAAGTTGAGTCTTGCTGACTTCAGCCTGAAATTCTCTTCACTGTAATGTCTAGCTTTCCTCCTGAAGCTTATCCAAAATGTAAATGAATTGCTGTCATAAGAAGACTAAAAGATCTTGCAATAACATCATATATGCTCAGAAAGCTATTAAGCTGTGCATACCTTTTGACACAACAATACTACTATTAAGTGTATAACCTGAAGAGATAAAAAGAAAAGGATCCATATGTATTAACATGTATAGAATTCTTTTTTTTTGGTGGCAAAAAAATTGGAAACTGAGGGGATGCCCAACAATTAGGGAATGGCTGAACAAGTTGTGACATGCAAAAGTCATAGAATACTATTTTTCTATAAGAAATGATGAAGGGAATGGTTTTAGAAAAACCTGGAAAGACATGTATGAATTGATGCAAAGTGAAGTGAGCAGACCTAGAATAATGTATACAATAACCACAATATTATAAAGATTATCAACTGTGAAAAACATAGTATCAATATCTGATTAAACAGTAACCCACCACAGTTCCAAAGGACTTTTGATACAATCTGCTAGTCACTTCTGGATAGAGAACTGAAGGACTTGGAATTCAGAAGGAAACATATTCTTTCTCTCATTCCTACCCTCCCTCCCAGCCCCCCTCTTTGGAAGGGGTAGGGGAATATAGCTAATGCAGAAATTTGTTTTGCTTGATTTCACATTTGTAATAGATTTTGTATTTCTTGTATTCTCAATGGGTGGAGGTGGGGGGGTAATAAGGGAGAGAATCTAGACCTGGAAATAAAATACATTTGTATTTTAATTTTAAAAAAATATCATATAGTTGGCATTTATAAAGCTTGCAAAATACTGTATAAATATTTTTTGGTGGTGTAGATAAATAGGCTAGTTCTTGAATTCAAATTTTCCTTTACACACTTATTGGATGTATAATCCTATGCAAATTCCTCAATCTTTTTCTTTTTTTCTTTAAATTTTTTTTAAATTTCCAAAGGTATTATTTAACAATTGTATTCTTTTGTGAAAATGTTTATTACCAGCATTGGGAATGTATATCTAGGTGAAGGAATTCAGTAAATAGAATATTATATGTCAAAGATTTCAAGGCTTCATAATTTTAGAACATTTATCATGAATCATGAAATGAAAATGAAGAAAACATTTGAATAATAACTTCTTGACTATTTCCATATATCAGTTTTTTAAATGAAAACATTTTGAATTTCTTTAGACACAGTCATTTTAAAGGAAATGGTATGATGGTGGTGGTGAGGAGGAAGGTTAACATTCTTTAGTCTATGTTAAAGCCTATCACTTAATCTTTTTCATCTTCATCTATAAAAGGATGGAGTTGATGATCTCTGAGGTTCAGTGTTAGTTTTTCATTTCTCATGGTTGATGTGTAAACCATAAATGATTAGGACTAGAATCCATGATCTGTCTTTTAGCTCTTTGTGATAGTTTTTTCTTTGACTTAATAATCCTGCATCTTAGCCATCACATTATTCTTATGATGAAATAATTCATTATTCATTTGCTGTAATTTGATCAACAAAAACAGCCCCTCAATTTCCAGTTCCTTGTTGCCACGACAATGCTGCTTACAAATGCTTTTGTTCATAGAGGTCTTTAACTACTTTGATCTCTTTGTGGTTCATCTTTTTGAAAACTATTATTTTTCCAGGTCACGAAATACTTTATCTCTGCAGAATCATCCAAAGATTAATAAAAAGGCTGTAAGGGTTGTCATCACAGAAACATATGAGCATTTTAAAAAATGGACCTGGGACAGCTAGGTGGTACAGTGTGGGGAGAGCACCAGCCCTGAAGTCAGAAGGACTTGAGTTCAAATCTGGCCTCAGATACTTGGAATTTTCTAGCTGTGTGACGCTGGGCAAGTCACTTAACCCCAATTGCCTCGGGGGGGGGGGGGGGGGAGAAGATGGAGAAGATGGACCATCACATAATGAGAATGAAGGATGGATAACCTGATGCTCCATTGGTATCCATACAGTATTAAGAAAGTATAAGGAAAAGACCTCAGCACATTGGGTATATGGAGTCTCACTGTACATGAATGAGAGTTATATAAAAATGAACTCATTGCCATCTGCATTGTTGGAGAGCGAACTGGCTTTGAGAATATAACAGTTCATGGAGTTTGAATTCATTTGTTACTATTGCGTGTGTATGTGTGTGCATGTGTGTGTATTCTTTTAATTCTACTCTGTGCTCTGAAACACTTCATATAAACATTCCCTTATTTCTCTGAATTATTCCTGTTTGTCTTTTTTTGGGGAGAGGTGTGTGTGTGTATGACAATAATAACTCCATTAAATTCTTAGTAAAAGTAGTGAAAATGACCCCTAACCTGAAATGGAGGTTGTAAATGTGTTGGTAATCATCTACTGCAAATGGATTTACAGCCTTTAAACAATTCTTTCTTGGATAAGAAAAATAATTTCATGTGTTTTCAATTTCCTGTTAACACTTTGATGTAGATTATCTTGAACTCACTGTAAACCAACCTTTTCTTTTTTTTTTTCCTCAGACTGATTTAGTAGAAGAGTATTTTGAAGCTCACAGCAGTTCAAAAGTTTTAACGTCAGATAGAACATTGCAGAAACTAAAGAAAACTAAATTGGATCAGGTATGTTGTCAGAATCGTTCAATTTAACATTTAAAAAATGGATCTGTAGATGGAAATAGCAAACCATGGAGAGTTAACACATGTAAACAGGATTACTTGTAATCAAGTCAAATCTAGATGACACCATAGTACACATTTACTGATATTCTGTTCTTTATTGTGTTACATGGTAATTAGGTATGAGTGGTAAGAAGTTTGCAAAAATGATTGTAATTTGCTTTGTTTTATGTGGACAGAATAGATTTTAAGAGTTTCTTCCTGCCTTTATTTTGGCAGTATCTGTATCAACATTGGTATCTCTGTTTTCCCTTTTATCTTACACGTTTTAGTCCTATTATTCAGCCATACCCATTGATTTTCATAAAGTTTAAAAGTTTTTTTCCCCAATTTTTTTTAATACTCTATCTGAGGAGGCCTAGGGTTCCTAGGCCTTCTACCACATATATAGTTTTCTGAAATTCCTTAGGTCTTTTTACTCTTTCCCTTTTCTATCCCACCTCTCCTAAAAGATGGGTTTGTTGGCTCTTGCATTTTGCATTCAGTTGCTCCCTGAGTATCTTGAATATGGGAAGGAGAGAGATTGAAGATCAGTCACTTAATAAGCATTTATCTAAGCATTTATCTCCCTACTGGGGATAGAAGGATAAACATGATCTATTCCATTCCTTCCCTTTTGAATGACAACTTTCCCCCAAACTGCTTGTCAAAAATGGTCTGAATCAGGGAAAGCTCCATGGTTTTACTTAATAGTTCACCTAAGATGATTTCAGAAACAAAAGAGGGTGTCTCATCATCCAAAAATATTTCTCCATATCTCCATGCCAGAAATTTCTTTAGATGGACTTACTCTGTCTAAAGCTTTTTTTATTCCTTGGTCAGAAATAAGAGACTTATATTGCAAATGCCTTAGGGGCTAAATATACTTAATGAATGGAATTCATTTATATTAAAATGTAATCAGTTAGTGAACTAAAATGAAAGAAACCTCTGTCAGAGGCTTTCCTGTTATGGGAAGCTCTTACAACAGAAAAACTGTATTGTAGGTGGTGTGCCGTGACCTCAAGAACACAGGGAAATGTCACTTAAATCTTTTGGAGCTTTAGTTTTCTAATCACCCAAACAGGAGTGGGTGGACTAAATGGTATCTAAGATCCTTCTCGGCTCAAAATACAAGGCACTGTTGAGAATAGCCAGTTACTGCATAGCTTATCATCTCATAATATTGCTGTTACTTAGTATTTAGTACATTTCATTTTGCATAAGGTCGTGGAAGTCTTTCCATTCATCATTTCTTAATAGCACAGTAGTATTCAGTCATAATCAAATTTTTTCAGCCATTCCCCAATTGGTGGGCATCACCTCAATTTTCATTTCTTTGTCCTGAGAGAAGAGCTGTTAGAAATATTTTTGTACATATAGGTCCTTTTCCTTTAAAAAAAAAAAAACAAAAAAAAAAAAAACTCTTTTGGGATACAGATCTAATAGTGATATTGCTAGGTCAAAGGATGTGCATGGTTTTATAGACCTTGGGCATAGGTACAAATTGCTCTACAGAATGGTCGGATCAGTTCACAATTCCACCAACAATGTATTAATATCCCATTTTTCTCAATCCTCTAGATTTTTAATGGTCTTTTTTCAAAGCTATACTTTGTGGCTCTGGAATAAGCTTTATCACTTGCTTATGATAGTGAATTTTTATTTAACTCAGATAGGGACTTCTGCAGTATTGTCTCCTTTACAAATTCATGTATAGACACTTATGAAGCATTTAAAATATTTAAGATATTATTTTAAAAGGATCCACAAGCAATTCAGAAGCAGGATTTTCCTCATCACTAACATGCTAATTTCAAAATACTCCTGTTAGGAAACAAGTCACCTGAGAATCTTTTAGTATGGAAAAACTCTTAGCTTTGTTTTACTTGATATATGTGAACCCACGGTCACTTTTTTTTGTTAATTTTTAGCAAACTTTGCACAACCTGTTGAGTAAGTTTTCTCCTTCCTTTTCTGCTGAGCTAAAAGAATTAAATGAACAGCATGAACAGCTATTTCACAAGTGGATGTTACAATTACAGTAAGTATGATGATTTCAAGTACTTATGGGAATAATTGAATTTATGCTTGAACACTGCTTTTTACTTAAAAGTTTTATGCATTATTTTGTCTTATGCATAAGCTGTGTGTGTTATAAATAACCACAAAAAGCATACAAAACATCTCTTGCCCCTGAGTAAAGATTGAAGCACCTGAGGAACAGAGGAGTACAGTGGAGAAAGGACGGCTTCTGCCTTCAGAGGATCCCAGTTTAGATCCCACTTTAGATCCCACTTCTGCCACTTTTTATCATGGGCAAGTCCCTTTATTTCTCTGAGCTTCATTTTCCTTAATGTACATTGAGATTGTTGGACTAGGTAATTTCTCATATCCCTGACATCTCTCTATCTGTGATGTGGTGAAGAGATACAAATTGCCCCGTGTCACATGGGAATGTACATGATGACATAGGGTGTGAATATGGTTGTGGTTGAGTCTCCACTAGCTAAAAGATAGTTTTCCTACTTTCCTCCCCCTAAAATTTTTCTCATTCTGGGCCTTAGTATTTAACTTAGTTCTGATTCCATGACTGGAATTGACCGTCCTTGGAAGCTCTCTGAAACCTATTTCTCTAGCTTTTTATATTGTTTATCAGAATCTGGACGGTCTTCTGGACTATTCCCCTCACCCTACCCTCAGTCTTTGGTCCTTTTGAAAGCAGCTTATCTTATCTGGTTCTCTTCTCTCAGCTCCTAGAAACAGGCTCTACTGCTGCATCTGTTGACTGGTGTAGTCCTAGAATACTTTTTTTTTTCCCCCCTGATACCTATTGTTAGACTGCATGATCTGTCCAGAGCTTCTTGAGTGTGGTCTTCCATAGTTATTGTCCCCCACCCCTAAACAAATTTCACCCTGCTTTCAAGTGGGCCTATGTCTAATTCCTTATTATCAGCTTAACTATTATTACACAAATATTAGGGCCAGTAAAGTCTGGATACCTTCAGTTCTCTATTAGGAATGTAATCATTTTGTTATCACAAATTATTCTTAGCCTGCTTTCCTCCTCTCCTTGTTCCCTTACTCCATCTCCTAAAGGATGCTTCCTCCAAACCTATATGCTGTTGTCATAACCACAAATTAGAATTGTTGGTCATATTACTATGTCCAAATATGTTTACTTTCCATCAATTAGAACTATTTCCCTATAGTACCCCCTCCCTAGCATATTATACTTAGAAGTACACATGATTCAGTGTTTTTAATGCTCTTCTCAGACATCCATTGCTTTAGAGCCATCATAACTTATTTGTCTTCTGAATTTATTGATGAGCTCTCTAAAAAGCCACATTAGTCTCATTCTTAATTTTCAGAATCAGTTTCAGCTTTGGTCTTAGTCCTTGGTGAGTCCAGGAATTCTTAGTACTGAAAAAACAAAGACCAGCTTGTAGTAGTTAAGCCATTCATCAGCTTCCTAAAAGAATGAAGCCCTGATCAAAAGCCCTCTTCAGGGGAGCTTCTCTTGGTTAAGGCTTTAATGCCATTGATTTCAGAAAATGGAAAAGCCCCAGAAAGTAGGAATGTACCAAAAATTCTTAAGTTACCCAGGAACAGGAAAAAGTGAGAACAAGAAGTTGGAAATCTAAGATTCAAATTATCCTGTACTCGGCATTCTCCTTCTCTGTCAGGACTTGGGGTGTTGTATATGGTTTGACAGGTGAAATCATCAACTAAGTAAATCAAGAATTTATTAGCCAATTTGCTTTCAATAAAAAGAGGCAACTAGGTGGAGGACCCCTCTCATAACATACTTATTCCACTTCTTGGGTTGCTTTGTATTCTGCATTCAGTTTGTCATGTAATTCCTTCAGCTTACTTGCTAACTACAGCATATCATCATCATATTGCCATGGTTTACCGTCCCTTTCTACTTCACCAAAATATTCTCCACTAAATATCCCTCCTTAGGTGTGTGGACTTCCACACTGGTGAATACCTTTTTATTATACAATGCTTTCCTGTCTCCTGTTCTATCAAATCTATTCTTTTTGAACAGAAAACATTGAATAACTATAGTCATGGGTTATATACCCTACCAGTTTATACCTATTCAGTTATATTTACCTACCTTTTTTCTTTGCTTATTATCTGTATCCCAAAGAATTATGTATAGACATATAAGTTAGCTAATACCATTTCTATCATCTTTTTCTTACTTGGTTTCTTGTGATCACAGAGCACTTTTGCTGCTGTTTTTATATTATACTTGTTGACCTGTACAATTTATATTTAGCTTAGTCAACAAATTCAGCTGTTGCATTCTGTTAATAGATAATCTGGTTTTTAGAAGCTGATTCTGGGTTTTGTTTTGAATTTGTCCTTTATATTTTCAAAACTACCTAATTAGATTAGACAGTCTGCAGACAAATATGTAATTCCTTGCCTTCTTTATATGTGCTCAGCAAAGAGTCCTTTATTGTATGTTTCATGCCATGGTCCAGAAAACTAAATCTTAATCTCTGACATTTTCTTAGCCAGCTGGTTTACTTTAAGTATATTACTATATTTTCTGATGTTTTCAATGTAAGAGAAAAAGAAAATACTGCCTGTGCTCCTGAGTCCTTTAGTCTCTTACCTATGACTTCATAAGCTTTTGGAGTTAGAGACATAACATGGAATTCTTATACCTGTCCCAGATTCGCTTGGATATGGAGAAGAAAACAAAAGATAGTGCATCTGTGAAATTGGACTATTAGAGGAAGTGCTGCTAAGGATTGACCACAACCAGGAAAAAGTGTAACTCTCTCCCCTTTCTCTTGGTTGCCAGAAACCCCTGTAACAAATTTAATTCATCTCCTGATAGTTATCAGTGTATAACTGGAAAAATATTTATTAAGCACCCACTATATGCCAGGCATTGTGCTAAACTCCAGGGATGAAAATACAAAAGCGAGACAATGTTTGCCCTCAAAAGGCATTCTAATTCTAGTATTCTTATGGGAGAGGCAATGCATATAGATGACTAATGTCCAGGGAAGGGAGCTGGAGGAATGCTGAGTGGAGTCATATGGTAGTTGATTGCCACATAAAACTTGCAAAATCAGTGGTGATAATGATTTGATTATGCTTTTCATTACAAAAGGAGAACAATTTTATGTGGGAATGGAGAAGGAAACCTTGTCGCTATGTCTTTGGAGCTCATGGCAAGATGAATAGGAGGTTTGTTATGGTTTGTTATGGGTTTAGTGAGTTTGCATTCATTCATTTGCCAATCAGAACAGTAGGAATTTCAAAACCAGTAAACTGACTTCCTCTTGAAGGAAAGCAGGGAGGAGAAGGAACCTGTAGTAGGGGAGGCAGCAAAGTGCCTGGCATAAAGGATTGGATGGACATGAGTTCATTTTCACATAAATTTTTAGTAGTGGGTAACAATCTTCATGTTTGATAAGTCTTAAGGGGCTTTCCCTCATATCTCTTTTCTAGAAGATAGTACTTGTACATATTATACATCTTTATATAGGACATCAGTTTTGGGGGGCTGGTTTGTTTTTTGTTTTTGTCTTTGTATTTTAATGCCTAGTTCAGTGCGTTGGACAGAGTAGGCCCTCAATAAGTGGTTTGGATTGGATGGATTTCAAGCTCAAAGGGTCCTTAGAGAAGATCTCGTCTACCTATTTCCCTACCCCCTGCATTTTATAGAAGGGGAAACTGAGGCCCAGAGAGGTGCCAAAAGTAGTCAGTGTTAACTTGCTCATGGTCCAAGAAGTAGTTGGTTCTGGTCCAAATCTTAACACTAACTCCAGATCCAGCCCTTTTTCCACAAGACCACATTATCTTCTCCGTATGCTGTGCCTTGGTATCTGTAAAACCCTCTTTTCTCTTCTTGGATTAAGGGTATTCTCTCAACTATGTGATTTATACTTATGAAAACATAAACGCAAGTAATGGGGTAAATTAAGATAAGTAATGGATGGCTAAGCAATAGGAATTGCATTCTGTCTTTGGAGTTGTCTTCTGATATTAGCTTTAACTCTCCTTTTCTTAGTGGCCATTCATGAATTTATTCAATCTCCTTTTGAATCCATTTTATAATAATTTTCAGTGCCATTTATTGGACTAATTTGATTAACTTTATTTCTTTGTTTAATTGTTGTATTACTTTTATTTTGCTCTAAACTTAACTTGATCAAATTTTAATATTTTTTTTTATCCTAGTATTTTAAAATAAATTGAAAAAAGTTCATGGTCACTTGTTTGTGGTAGTCAAAATTTAATGGGTTTTCATTACATCTTTTTAAAAGTATATTTAATACTGATTGCTTTTAAACAATACCATTCTAACCTACTTCTAGAAGGCAATTTGAGTCTAAGTATCTTGATATCTTTGGTAAAGATTGAAACAAATCTTCATTCATGTCTTAGTCATTTTTTCTTTTCCATGATCATAGTCTTTCCTTCAGTCATTATGAGTAGGATTTAAAAGTTTGTCATGATGGTGACCAATTTCGTCCAAGTACCTTTTTCATTCATTCATATTTGGGTTTTATCATCTTAGTACCTTAAACAATCAGAAGTCCTGATTGATGCTCTTGAGTATACAGCAATAGGAACCTGCACAGACGAGTTTTTCAAGTGTTTTTCGAATTTTCTAAGACTTAGGCTCCAACACACACACACACACACACACACACACACACACACACTCACACACACTCTCTCTTTCTCTCTCTCTCTCTCTCTTTTCCCCACTCTTTTCTTCTTTTTCCTCTCTCCTCTCTCTCTCCTGGTTTCTACTTTAAAACCTGATTTCTTAAACCCTAATTGAGGATTTCCATTGATTTTTATAACTTGACTCCTTTTATACCTACTTTTCAGTCATCTGTGATTGTACATTGCTACAAAAATATGTTCAATTGAACAGTCTTTTGTTGGGTGTATAAGGAAAATGCTTTAAAGAAAGGTAACTTTTTTCCTTTGCTGATATTTTTAATTGTTGTTGGGGATGGATTCTATTTTGCATTATATTTTTGTATGTCTTGTCCCATCCTATATTATAATTCCTCAAGAACAGGGATTTTAGCATAGCTATCTTTTTATGCAAAACCTAGAACAATAATTTTCATGAAATAGTTGCTTTAAAAGTATTTGTTAAATTAAGTGCCCAAACTTCCTCTTCTTATTCTTTCTGTAAAGTTTGTATCTTGAATCATTATAGCCTTTTGATTGTTTTTCCATTTACCAGTTGTCTTAGCATTTTTGCTGCCATATATTCTAATTTATAAATTTTCTTATTTAGACCTTATTTATTTGGCCTTATTTAAACTAATATAGCATTGGCATATTAGCATTTGTTTAATTTGGATTCATTAAAAAAACAAAATTCTTCTCATACCTGCTTATCTGGTTCAGTGATTCAGTTTCTGTTCTGCTTTTTTGATGTTTGCAAATCTAAAAATTATATATCCTTACCTTTGCTTGCCCTGAAAAGTCCTTTTCCCAGAAGGATATCCTTAGTGAAAGGATATAGATAGCTGTTGTGGGGAAGTTGGAGGAACGATGTCTGGATGCATAGTGTTAAAAGGAAGCATCACAATTGACAAAAGCAGTGTTCCACTATAAGTTCCATTTATGTATCTTACTGTTGTGATAATAGAAATCTGTTTAACTAGCGTTTGTGGATGTAATTCTAAACTGAAATTTAAGGTGGTACTGTATTATCAGACCTCAAGAGAAATTAGTTGATTGAGAAATTGGAAATAGGAGGTGCTGAACTGTAATTTCATAAATGTTTTTTCCTATAGCCTAGGGTTCAACATTGTGCTTTATGGACTGGGCTCTAAGAAAGAATTACTAGAGAAATTTCGTGCCTCCATGCTGCAAGATTCAGTTCATGTTGTCATCAATGGGTTTTTCCCTGGTATTACTGTAAAATCAGTAAGTGTATCAAATATATTGAAAGCATTAAGAAAAAATTTGTTTAATTTATCACTGACATGGATTTAGTTTCATATTTTATTATAATTAACTTAGCGAGGTTTCTTTGGACTTTATAATGTTTCTAAAATGTTATAGTTAACTGTCTATTCTGTGAATTTGTCTTCTCAAAACAATGCTTAAAGACTGTTCTTCAAATATGTTTTTTGTTACTAATTTTGCATCGTGTGATATCACGTTCCTAGGCCTGGAATTTGAGGACCCAGCATTGCCAGCTCATAATGTTGCTTCATTTTCACACTTGTCAGCCTGAACACCTGCAAGTGCCATCAGCTGGGTTTTGATTGCCACCATTTTACCTAGATTTCTTGGGTTTCTCTGCTTCTGTAGTGATAATGCCACAGAATGTTACTTTTCTCCGGTCCCTAAAAACTCAACAGAAACTTGGATGTTTTGAAAGAGGATTCAGTACCAATTACCCAAAAAAACATGACATTGAAGACAATGTGAAGGGACAACAGTGATTCTCCAATATTGTACAGGGAATAATGTCATCCTGGGTTCTAAGCAACCAGGATAATGTTCCTATTTTTTCCTTTCCTAATCTTTTAACTAGTCTTGACCTTATTGTTAATAGCTCCTTTTTAATACATTTGGCAAGTTAGGCTGCTATGCCTTAGTCTCACAAAAATCTTATCTAGCCCTAGATTATGGGTGTGGGGAGTATAGGTTCCAGTTTGTCGTACTTGGAATACTCTCCCAACTCTACCAACAATAGCCTTTGTTACCTGCCTCCCTTCATTCCAGGTCCCAGACAGACTGGGGAAACCATTTAGGTTTTGATCTGGTGTCAGTCATCTTTTCTCAGTATTGGGGAGGGGAGGATTTCTTCATATGTGTTTTAATTCTTAACCTCAGTCAGCCTGAGACATTGTACTAGCCAGATTTCGATTGCTGTTCGAATTATCTTTTGCCTGAATCTCATGAGTTGTAGATTGATCCCCCATAGATCCTGCTCAATTTTGATTCCTAGGATATACATAGACAGGTAGCATGGCTACTGCAACAGAGGAGTTTCTGCTTCCTGGCTAATAGGCTCTATAAAAGTCAACCTGGACTCCCTCGTGTCTCTCTGCTTACTCCCCACACTGTAGCCAATTGGTACTGACTGTCTTTCTGTTTTGTCAATTCAGGGTTCTAGTTACTCATTTATTTCAGAGGGATGAATTTTGGTCCCTTCCCCTATTAAACTCTAAAGGCTACATATTTTTTCTCTTTATTAAAACCAAGAATATAAAAACATTAGTATTTTTTAAGAAATGTTTTTCATATCTCTTATTGATCTGTGGCCCTAGTACTGTAGGAATGCAGTCCTGAATTTATACCTGAAGACCTGACCTAAAGATTTATTTTTGGATCTTCTCTCTGTAATATTCTTACATCTTCCAGGCTTGCCAGGGTTTTCTCTGGGGACATCTGGAAGCAACTGGTTAATGGTACTTGTTTACATGTCTTGGTTCCCTTGTATGCAACTAAGACATGAAACAAGTTACTCACCATGAGGAACATGGAAAGGAGTTGACTCAAGGCTACATATAGTCAAGACAGGTTACCTGTGGCAGGCCTTCAGCTTCTTGGAGAGTTCGATGTTTTCGACTTGGACTCTTACCTTAGGGTTAAGGGCCCCTCCCTTCAGTGGGAGGAATGGGCTCTAGTTCAGTAGGGAGTTGACCTTTCGACCTTGACCTTGCATAGTTCACATGACTCAAATAGGAGATGAAGGGGAAGGTCTCAACTTCTTTCTCTACATCATGGCTGTGTGTGCCTGGTTGCTTTATTCCTTCTAAGTCCCTTAACTCTTGCCTTGGTCCAGTAACCTGTCTTGTGCTGCTGCTGAGGGTTTTGTTGCTTCAGCTATCAATTTGGCTCCAGAATTCTTTGACAGACACTTCACTGCTGCTCTTGCTTCATGGAAGCCTCCATCACTGCACTCTCCTTTCTTCTTCTGGAGAGATAGCCAGGGCCAGAATGATTCTGTGCATTAGGTATTTTTGGTGTGATATATACAAAACACAGTATATAGCAGTCCCATTCTGCCACATACAAAAGAGCCCTGAGCCTGACTTTTCTAACGGAGCTTCCCTAGCCATGTTCTTCACTTACTACTTGTGTTAGGCTTCTGGCAGCATTCTCCTGACAAGGCATTTCTTGCTTAGTCTTTTTGAGGTTAAGAAGCAAAAACTTGCACTTGTTTTAATTTGATTTTTTGATTCCCGTTATTTCTCCTTTCCCAAAACTGTAAGCCATGCACACTCCCCTGAGATGTAGAGAAACCTCAAGAAAGCAGTGGAAAGTTGAGGAGTCGGTCACAGAAACTGGTATCAATCCTGTTGTGAGGCTAAGGCCTTATATCTTTGTCCTCATGTTATGATGTTTGTTAGATGTCATAGTGTCAATAAATGCTCATTACTATATTTTTCTAGTGTTTGCAGAACACATTTTCATCCTTTTTTTCTTTAATAACTTTGTCCTCATACTGTAATGTTTACTAGATGTTAGTGTAAACAAATGCTCATTATTATATTTGTAAATTTTTCTAGTGTTTGCAGAACACATTTTCATCCTTTTCTTTTCGTAAAAGTTCTGGTTACTATTTCAGGATTTCTATCCTTTAGTTCATTTTTTATTGCTTTCTTAGGTTGTCTTCATTATATAGAAAGGTAGTATAGTGGATAGAGAGAGTGTTAGACTTGAGAGTCAGTATTTGAATTCAAATCAGTATTAGACAATAGCTGGATGACCCTGGGCAAGTCGTTTAACCTCTCAGCCTCAGTTTATTCATCTGCAAAATGGAGAAGTAATAATTTCACCTACCTCACAGGGTTGTTGTGAGGATCAGATGAGATAATATGTCAAACCTTTGAAAATTTAAAAGTATCATCATCATCATCATCATCATCATCATCATCATCATCATTCTGTCCTGTCTTTTTTTTAAACAGTATTTTATTCAGAAAATTTTACAGTAAGGTAACCTTAAAGTCCAACACAGTTGTCAAGTGTAAAGTTGTGAGTGTTGTTAACATATTTTGGGGGGGAAGATAGAGGGAATCTTAAGCCTGTTATTTTATTACCTATTCTTGTTACTCAGTAGGATCTAATACAAATAGTAGTGTTCTACTCTCTGTTACAGATTCTGAATTGTATAACAGAAGAAATCCTTGATCATATGGGAACTTTCCGAAGTGTGATAGATCAGCTGGACTGGATAATCAACAAATTTAAAGATGGTAATAGAATCTCTGTAAATTTAAGGTCTTTTCACTTATTTTGTTTTAAAAATGGAAGCTTCTCCCACCACTGCTCATTCTTTAGCCATATTTGAATTTATTTTTTGATCCTTAGGCAAACTGTATGCTCAGGCTTCTTTCCTTTTTGAGAAATTTAAAGGTATTTATATTTCTTGCTGGCAGCTAAAACGGGTAAGTTATATCTGTTATGTAGCAAGCACTGGGCTAGGCTCTCTTTCCACAGGGAGATCACATTCTGTAGAGAAGACAGCATGCACATATGCACGCAAAATGAACAAAAGATAATTTTTGTAGTAGAAACAGTAGTTGTGGCAGGAGAAAGCATTAGGAAGGTTTCACTTAGGTGATGTCTGAACTAAGCTTTGAAGGAAACTAGGCTTTTTACAAGGTAGAAGTGAGAAGAAGAATGCATTCAAACCATGAGTGATATATGTGAAAGCATAAGAATAGAAACTGGAGTGTCATGTATAAGGAACAGTTAGAAAGCCAGTTTGGCTGAACCATAGGTGAGGGAAATGTTTAATAAGGCTTGCATTGTAATTTGTGGATAGGTTGTAAATGACTTTAAATGTATAGTATTTAGTCCTTGAGGAAATGTGCAATCATTAAAGTTTAGTGTGTGTGTGTGTGTAATTTATATTTTTTGTTGTATGTATTATATGTGCTTGTCTCCTTCGTTAGAACATAAGCCCATTGCAAGCAGAAATTGTTTTCATTGTTTTTGTTTTGTGTCCCGAGTGCATGATGTGTGGCATGTGGTACAAGCTTAATAAATATTGAGGCAATGATTAACTGATTAGGAGGAGAGAAGAAACTTTGAACAAGGCACCTAACTAGGAGTTTATTTCAACAGTTTAAGGAAAAAATGGTAGCAATGTGAAGGGATGAGGGAGAATGAGTGGTTGAAGATGATAAAGTTAGGTACTTGGGTGACTGGAAGGATAATGATATCTTTTTTTTTTTTTTTTTAATCATCTACATTTCCTCTAATATTCCTCACCATCCCCAGAGTTCCAGCTCTTAAGACAAAGACTATTTTGTTGTATTTTAACCTGTCATCCTGAAACACTGTTCTGCATATACTAGACCTGGTCCAGAATACCTACTCTTACATGTGATTATTAATAATTTATGAACTAAACTCTTTCTCCACTTCCAATATTTGCAACAGATGCCTTCATCTGATTCTCTATCTTTCAAAAGTTATCAACATTATTCACCTTTTTTTCAGTTTATTTTTTAAAAATTCAAATGACACAAACCTTTCATGTCCATTGAAGAACAAAAGTGAATTTCACATAAAATTGAATTCTTTTCATGTGCAAAGTTTGCGTTTCTTTTATAGAACATAATATTTATTATCTAATTTTCAAAGCTGTTCTTACTTGCCTGAGATATTTTTTGTTCTCTTTGGGAGCAAGGGATTGAATCCCTGTCTGTCTCCTTGTTTCTCTCATTTTTCATCTCCTGTCTTCTCAGATTGAAAAAAAGGAAAACCTTCACAACAAATATGTGTAAGCAAGCTAAAAAAAAATTCGCACGTGGGCCATTAACAAAAATGTATACCTCATTCTACGTCTTGAGACGATCACTCTATTGTCAAGAGGGGTGTATGCTTCATCACAGATCCCCTAGAATCATGGTTGATTATTTCATTGACCCGAATTCTTAAATTTTTGAAAATTGTTTTCTATAGAATGCTGTTATTATTGCATAAATTATTCTTTTAATTCTGCTTACTTCACTCTCTTCAGTTGATACAAGTCTTCCAAAATTTCTCTGAAACCATCCTTTTCTAATTTCTCATATAATAGTATTTCATTAATATTTAAATACTGTAGTTTATTTAGCCATTCCCTAGTTGCCTCCACCAAAAATTGCTGTTAACAATGTTTTTTACATAGAATAGTCTGAGCCTAGTATTGGTATCTGTGATTGATAGGATAATCACTGTTTAGTGCCTTTGAAAGCATAATTTCACATTGTTTTATAGTTCATAGCTCTACACGTAAAAACAACATGCTTATCTCCCCTCAGACCTTCCTATGTTTCTTATTTTTTTCTTTCCCAACTTTGCCATCTTATGGCTATGAGATATAATTTAAGAATTGCTTTAATTTGCTTTTCTCTAATAGTGATTTGGAGCATTTTTTTCCTATGATTGTAACTTGGATTTATTCCTTTGAAAGCTATGTATTTCGATCCTTTGAAGGTGCCTTTTACAGAAGCAGAGAATTTAGGAAGAGGTGTAAGTTTGGGAAAGAGAAAGATATGAGTTTATTTTTGGTCATATCGTATTTAAGATGTCTATGGGATATCCAATTTGAAATTTCTAGTAAGCAGATGGATAGTATAATAGATCCCAGAATTGTCTGCATTGATGTTTTTTAAACCTATGAAAACTGATGAAATTACAAAAAGAATATATAGAGAAAAGATAATTCGGGGCAGAATCTTGGGTGCATATCTGCATGTTTGTATACTTTGGTTAATAAAAATGAAATTTTTATTACAATGTTAATTTGTATAGAATACTCTCATTCATTTTGGGTATCTACAATAGACTTATATATTGATAATAAAAATTTTGTGGTAACTAAAAGAGGGATCATTTTATCTGCACTTAGATTGTTTTGCATCATTCAGTAATCTCCATACAGAAATGAAAAAAGGGAACATATTTTCTTGCTACTCCATTGATCTTGTCCAGATATATGAGTCATTTGACCCCAAATGTGAAATCCAAAATGAAATTAGTCATTTTTTAATCAGCTGTCTTTCACATCTTAAATTTTTAAAAAAAATTGTTTAATTCTTACCTGACTTCGTTATAGAATATTCTTAATAATGCTAAGAATGTTATATTAAATGATAAAACAAAAGGATTTCCTACTTCTATTCAAAAGTACTCTTTGATCTTTTAGTAGATATTTTGATTGTAAACCAAAGTCCTTATTTAACTTTGGTTTCTCTCCATTTGATATTGTTGATTATTCTTTTTTTTAAACTTCTCATTTTTTGATGTTTGTGATGCTTGTCTTTATTTTTCTCCCACCTTGTATTTACTGTATTTTATTTGTATGTATTTGCTCTGTATCTATTGGTACTTCTTTTTCCTTTCATCCCCTAACTGGAAATTTCCTAAATTGCAGTCTTGAGAAACATTACTTACTTGTTCTTCTTTCTGCATATTCATTTTCTTTGTTGTGCCGCTCTTCTCTGACATCTACTAATTCTCAGGACTATATTTCCATCCCTACCTCTTGTCGAAACTACAATCATGTGTCAGCAAAATATCTCCACTTAGATGTTCTACTGTCACCTTCAAGAATCAATGTCCAAAGCTACACAATCTCCCCAGATCAGAATAGACTTTTATATTTCTGGCAGTGGCACCAACATTGGCCTAATTGTTGATTACTTGAAAACTTGAAATACTTATTTTTGTCCTTTATATTCAAACACATTGCAAATTCTGTCTCACACACACAAACACACATGTGCACGCACGTGAAAGGAGTAGATCCAGTGCTACATTTGAAGTAAAAAAAATGTGGGTTCTTGTTTTTCCTCCCACACTTGGAAATTTTGACATTAGTTGCAAATGATACCTGTAGTAAATATAAGTATTATGTACATCTGTATTTTCTCCTGATTTTAGACTTAAAGTATCTTCCTCAGTGATGCTGGGCTTTCCAACGCCTCTTAAAATATTTGTTGAATTTTCTTTCCTTTTAGATTCTTCTTTGGAACTCTTCCTCCTTATCCATAATCTGGACAGCCAGATGTTGAGAGGAGACAAAAGCCAGCAAATTCTTGGACAGTTATCATCTTTGCCTAGGATTTACCTCATAGCTTCCATTGATCACATCAATGCTCCCCTCAGTAAGTTTAATATTATGCTGTTTTTTCTAAAGATATCAGCTTGAAAAAAATTATTTTTACAATAACATTGGTCATAAAAGTTGTGTAGCTCTACAGCATTAATTGAAGGATACAACATCCAGAAATATGTTTTGGTTTCCTAAATATCTGATTTGGAATGTAAATAATTCCATTGTGTTTTATAGTTGGGGCCAGGGTAGGGGGAAAGGGGATGATGACTTGTCATGATTTCTTTTTCTACATTTTATAGTTAAACATTGTGTTTTGTGATTTAAATTCACAAATTCAATTGTGACATGACAATAAAACTTTGAGGTTATATGTTTTACTCATATTATTTAAATGAGAACATTTGTAGCACACTCAGGCTTAATCTTATATTCAAAAAAAATATTCAGTTCTGCTGCAACAAAGGGTGTTACTGATTTGGATTTTAATAGGAAAAAAAAGATGTGTAGCTTTCAGTTATTTTTTCCCTCAAATTACGGAATTTTTGAAATTGGGAAGGGTTTTGACTACCAATCCATAGCCTATCTGAAAAGGCATATATCTAACAAGTGGTTGCTCATTTCGGGTAGCTAGGTGGTATAGTGGATAGAGCACCAACCGTGAAGTCAGGAGGACCTGAGTTCAAATGGGAGCTCACTTAACTTTTCATAGCTGTGTGACCCTGGGCAAGTCTGTTAACCCCAATTGCCTCAGGAAAAAAAAAATGTGGTTGCTCATTCCTGCTTAAAGACCACCTCTGTTTGGTGGTTTTGGGGTCAAATGTCTTGAATAGCCAGTGAGTGATATTTTCTTTTTGGAACCAGGGACCACTGTATAAATAACACTTTTTAATATTTCATTTTTTTTTTTAATGTTTCATAGTGTGGGATCATTCAAAACAGAGTCTTTATAACTGGCTTTGGTATGAAACTACAACATATAGACCTTATACTGAAGAAACCTCCTATGAGAACTCTCTGCTTGTCCAACAGTGTGGAACAATAGCTCTTAGCTCCCTTACACATGTTTTTCGCAGTCTTACTCCAAATGCAAGGTAAGAAATGAAAGCTAAAACTAGAATGTTTTTTGCACTTCATGAACTCATGCATGAGTATGTCATTTTGCATTAAAAAAATTACTAGATAATATTATTTCATTCAGCACTTTTATGTTAGTGACCTTGTTCTTTTTTTTTTTTTTTTTTCTTTTTTCCCTTTTATGGGATTTGGGAAATGAAGTAAAAATAAAGTAGGGAAGAAAAAATAGTATTGATATCTTATGAAGTCATTTTATGGGAATTCTTTTTTGTTGTTTGACATTTTTGACTCTTTCCAGCCTTAAGATCTAATAAGTTCCTATATCCTTTTGATTCTCATTCTCCAATAATTTAAGGTTTGTTCCTTTTTTTTTCCTACATTTATTTCAAAACTAAATTTTTAGGTAACAATCTAATAGGTTTTTTTTCTGTCAGTCTCTTTTCTAATTCATCCCCTCCAATTCCTGAATATCACAGAATTGAATATAAAAGTGTCCTCAGATATCATCTTCTCATTTTTACCTATATCAGGTATTCCTTGTCAGTAAATATCTTCAGTAAATAGTCACTAAATCTTTGCTTGAAAACTTCCCACTGTAATCCATTCTGTTTTTTGGATAGCTCCAGTTAAATTTTTCTATCATCAAGTCTAAATCTGAACCTTTGCTATGTTCACCAAAAGCAGAAGAAAATCTAATTGAGAATAACTACATGTTCTTCCTCCATACCTGTCTTTTTCCATGTAGAAAATCTCAAGTTTCTTCATGCTTATGTGTTAGAGGCTCTAATTCCACCACTCTTCTAGTCATAGTCATGTGGGCATGATTCAGCTTGTCACAGAGCTTCCTAAAATGTGGAACACATCAGGGAATGTAGTATTCTAGATGTATTCTGACCAGAGCAGACCTCTCTGAATATTGTTCCTTAATGATCACATTTGCCCTTTTGTCCACAATATCATGCTATTAATAGTGTTTAGCTTGTAATCTATAAAAACCTAGATCTTTTTCATAGGAACTGTTGTCTTCTGACTTCTCTCATCATTAACTTGTGGGCTCATTTGTTGAACACAAGTATAAGTCTTATCTTTATTAAGTCCTATGTTCTTAGATTCAGACCATTGTGATAGCTTGTCGAGATCTTTTTAGATAGTGACCTTTTCATCCAGCGCCTTAACTATTCCAGATTTATGTGATTTGCCAAAATGATAAATATTCCATCCATCCCTTCATCTAAGTTATTGAGTTAATGTTGAACAGTCACTGATCTCTTGGATGGGATGCTCCACTAGAGAAATACTCCCTGATTGACATCAACTTATCAATGACTATTCTTTGGATTTGATCATTCAGCTGATGTCTAATCTATTAATTGTCTATCCACACCTCTTTTTCTTATGCACAAGAAAAGCATAAGAATCTTGTCAGCCCATTTTGTTGAAATCTAACATATGTTATCTTTGCATTTCTGTAATGTGCCAATTTAGTAGCACTCTCTAAAAAGGAAATGAGTCAAACTTGACTTGACCTCTTCCTGAGATAACCATATATCTTAGTGATATCCTTGTAGATGTTCAAAATCCATTTTTCCCCTAAATTGAAGTCATCTTTATAAGTCTATATCTTATAGACTTACAAAGTCTAAAAGTTTGACTTTTTTCCTTTGTTCTGAAAACTGGAATAATAGGTTTTTTTTGTTTTTGTTTTTTTTTATTATAGTAACTTTTTATTGACAGAATCCATGCCAGGGTAATTTTTTTTTTTTACAACATTATCCCTTGCACTCACTTCTGTTCCGATTTTTCCCTCCCACCCTCTACCCCCTCCCCTAGATGGCAAGCAGTCCTATATATGTTGAATATGTCGTAGTATATCCTAGATGCAATGTATGTGTGCAGATCCAAACAGTTTTCTTGTTGCACAGGGAGAATTTGATTCAGAAGGTAGAAATAACCCGGGAAGAAAAACAAAAATGCAAACAAACTGGAATAATAGTTAATCTTACTTCCTATCATGGGTACCTCTCTTGCCATCCAGATTTTTCAGAAAACACTGGTAATGACTAAACAAACTTCTTTTGCCATTTCTATTTAGGTCTTTTGATAAGGTTCATAAGATCCTAGTGACTTGGACATCAAAGAAAGTACTCTCTTAATATCATGTCATTTATCTTGGGTTTTGACTCTGCCTTTATTATTTTCTATCTAAACTTCCTAAAGATCATTCTTTTTCAAAGAAAAAGTAGAATCAAAATTGGAATCATTTGGATAGTTCTGAGCTTGTTCCTTTTGTCCATTATCATAGTCCCATTAACTCCAACTGGGTAAGATAAAAAAATTTTTTTTCCCTCAGCAATAGAGAGGAGGTGACTGGACAAAACTGGGTGGGAAATGCATGATGAGGCTGGGACTTTGGCGGGGGAGGTGGAGCAGGCTCTGAGAGATGGAAAGAGAACAGAAATTAGGCTGGGGAGGCAGGAGGAATATGATTGTAGGTAGGATTTCCCAGGCTGAGGGAGTTGGGGAAGATGTGGGCAATATAGAGATGGGCAGGAGCCCGAGTCCCCTTAATTTCCCTTTCTCCTTTACACTAGTGGGCTGCCGTGGACCCTGCTTTTTTTGGTGTTTTTGGATAGTGGTTCTTTTCCTTTTGGTGCTCTTTCTTTTGTTTCGGACAGAGAAAAATCTAAACTCATCAGTTATCTGTTTTATTTTCTATGGTTGGAGTATGCCTCTCTATTCTGCCACCTGTTGAAAGCCTGGCTATCCTGTTATTCTATCACCTAAAATGCCACTGCTACTTTGCTTACCCCATTTGTTAAATTATCTTTGTTTTCTGCTGTTTATTTATTTATTTTTTTATTGGAGGTAGTTGGGGTTAAATGACTTGCCCAGCGTCCCGTAGCTAGTAAATGTTAAGTGTCTGAGACTGGATTTGAACTAAGATCCTGACTCCAGAACCAGTGCTCTATCTACTGCAGCACCTAACTGTCCTATTTTTTTTCTTCTTAGAATCTTCTTAGTGTTTTGTTTGTACCTTTCAATGTATTCACATAAACTTTTAATTTTCTACTTATTATAATGTTTTATGTACTTGTCTTATTTTTCCCATTGAGTTGTAACTTTCGATGAATAATAAATTAATCCTATAACAAATGAATAATGAATTAATGAGTCATGGCCTTATTTATCTTTGTACTCTTCTAGTCCTTAGCAAAATGCTTTGCACATATAAAGCATTTTAAAATTTTAAATTGTATTAAAGTGTATTAAAATATTAACATTCCTTAGGAATTTTTAATTGTTTAATTGCTGTTTTTTCCCATAGGGGGATTTTCAGGCTCCTAATAAAGTATCAATTAGAGAATGAAGATAACCCTTCTTACATAGGTAAATATATAGTGTTTATGCTTTCTGGCTTCTTTCTAATGTGTTGCCCCATTAATTTAATTTTCTTATAACTAATTTTAGCACTAGTTATCATTTAAAAGCATTGGATATTTTCAAGACTCATAAATTAATATAGTGTATATTTAGGAGACAAGTTTTTCAGCTTCTTATCTCACAACAGTTCTACTGTTTAGTTTTATTCAGCTGAGAATTCATATATTTGCTTTATATCAAAGAATGGTGTGACATTGCACAAGCTGGTAAAATATTCATCAGCTTTGCCATGTCTTAAAAATTGCACATTTGTTATTAACAATAGTAATCTCTGTATCTTCTGACCTCTTGTATTACATTGTTCATATCTCTGATGTACTTAACACACACTATACTTTGTATTTATTTGATTGAATAAATTTGATACTTAGATGTAAACTCTTTGAAGGCAGAAACCTGTTGTAATTATGTTGTAACACTGAGAGCTCCTTGAACTGTATCTAGAAAAAAGAATTGTTCAACTAATAACTTATTTAATGAACCTTTGACTAGCAATGACCATATAAGGGTGCACATCTTTACTCTGGTTTTTAGCTTGGTTGTCAGTGGAAGCTTCTTTTGCTGCTTACTTATCTTGGGTCTCAACTGTCTAACTCCCCAGGGCTTTCCTTTCAAGATTTCTACCAGCAGTGTCGAGAAGCATTTCTTGTTAACAGTGACCTGACACTTCGGGCACAACTAATTGAATTCAGGGATCATAAACTTCTAAGAACAAAAAAGGTGAGTGTTGGAATTTTAGCTTAAAGTGTCACTTATTTAGATGAAGATTGCTTGTGGATTAAGCTTAATGAGGCAGCATGTAGCCTGGCCAGGCCACAGAAAATCCCTAAACTTGTGTTATCAAGGATGTATTGATCACTGTGCACTGCAGTGGCTTTGGCAGAATACAGTAGAACAGATGAATAAACAGCACGGTATTTAGTGAACATAAAAATGACAATGAAACTATCCTCTCTCTCTTGCCACACTGCTTTCCCCTCCTTTGACCCGCAAAGGATGTGTTTCATTTGTGGTGTTTCTGGTCATATATTTTATATATGCCATATCCTGGCTGTATATTTTAACTTCAGAGTTTGAAATGTAAAGAAATTTAAAAACTTACTATAATATGGTGATTTTATTATAGTTAACTCACTGTATGTGGGGAAGTGGTTCCATGTATTTTCTGACAGAGCAAGAACTTGTTTCCATTTTGTTGTTGTTAGTCATTTTCATGGGTGCCCAACTCTTTGTAACCCCATTTTAAGTTTTCTTGGCAAAAGTGTTGAAATGGCTTGCCATTTTCTTCTCCAGCTCATTATACAGATGAGGAAACTGAGTCAGACAGGTTTAAGTGACTTGGCCAGGGTCACAGCTAGTAAATATTCGAGGCTAAGTTTGAACTCAAGTCTTAATTATTTCAAACCCAGAACTCTATTCATTGTGTCACCTAACTGTCCCATACTTTTGTATTGAAATAGAATTTTTAATATTGTTTGTTGTTCAGATGAGCTGTCATTCTCATTTGCTCCATTCTAATTCTTATTTTGTCTTTGTATTCTTTAGGGAACGGATGGAGTGGAATATTTGTTAATTCCTATTGACACTGGGACCTTAACTGATTTCTTGGAGAAAGAGGAGAAAGAGTCTTGAAGATTTCCTTTGAACCTGAATCTCCCGTGGCAACTATTATAAAGGGCTTCTATAGAGGGACCTGTGCTCCACTTGTTGCCTCTCTAACCAAAAGCGCTATGTTTATTTACCAGCAGTAGATTATTTTTCCAGCATGCAAGATTTAAAACTCTGGACAATATATCAACAAATTTAATTCTTTTGACTGGCTTAATGGTCTACTTAAGTGATGCCATCTCAAATACTATGCCTAAAACACTTAAACTGGAGAAAATGTGCCTTTCATTTCTTACCTCTCTGGAAACTCTTGGCTTGATAGAGCAATTTGCTCAGGGAGTATTCGAAACTGAAGGTTTTGGATTTCATTTTATACTAGGGAAGATGATATTCTTAATTTCCGAGGGCTCTTTTAAACAGTCCCACAACTTGACTATTTGCAAGCATGCTGGTTCCAGAGTGTGAACTACTGAGGTGTGAGCATCCACTAAATCTGTTTCGTCTGCAGGTCTGTATCTCTGAACTGCTGTGTGCAATGACAGAGTTTAAAAAGTAATTATTCTTGTTTTTCTGTTGTTGTTTTAAAGCAGCAAACACCAAGTGTAGATTTTGGAAGGAATAGAAAATGATTCTTTTCCACCCTTTTGGATTTGTACCAGATGGGAGAGGGGTGGGGGAAGACATTATTTATTTGTAGGAGGGAAAGAGTAGGGGAAGAAATATATAAGGATGTCCTCCTTAATAGGGGGCACATGAACAACAGATCATGGTAACCCAGAAAAGTGAGTGTCTATTATGTGACACAGGGGGGAGGCCGGACAATAAAAACTGAACCCTTCAATTAAGTTTTAATAATTGATTTCACTGTTGAATAAAAAAATTTCAGTATTCCTGTATTTTGGCTTTTTTCTTAACTGTAGTTCATCATTTCATAACATACAGGTAAGTGGTTTGATAATACTGTTTTAAACCTTATTTCCATTAATAAAAATGGATGATTTTTTTTTTTTTTTTTTTACAGTAAATGAAATAAAACATGAAATAAATTCCTTATGGATATTTAATGGAGCTCTTGTTCTTAAGTTTGAAAGAAAGGAGAGAAGAATCTTATACCTTTGTTGTAAAAAACTAGAGCTACAGAGGTGTTGTTATACTTCTTGTAAAATTTCAACATGTATTTTGTCAATCACTTTATAGGATCATATCATTTAGCAGTATATTCAAGTAGCCCTTAAATATCATCATTTGATTTGTTAGTGTCGTAGAGACACTTAATAGCTCACAGTCATCATATAGCTTAAAATAGTTACATTGACTACTAAGGTTTTTGCCATGGTTTTTTAATTGAACTTATCTCTAAGAGGGAGTGAAAAGTCCAAACGTTATTATGAAGAACACGTTCAGTGACTATATTTATAGTAATGTGGCTTAAATAAATACCAGAAAATTTGATGGAGGAAAAGGGGGAAGAAAGACATATATACAGCAGGATTGGAAGAGCAGATAGTCAGCCCCATCTCCTGCCTCTGATTCTTTTGCTTGCTGTCATTTGATATTATTTCCTTTCCCTCACTTATTCAAACTCCTGGGTCTCTGAAATAGATCATGGCCCTGAAAAGGGAGAAACTTTATGGAAATCCTTTTGACACATGAGAGTGACTCAAAATTCCCAGAGGCCATGTTAATTGAATGTAAACACTGGTAGGTCTGAAGAAATTGAAAAGGCTTTAACCATCACACCCAAGGATAACAATCCTTGGTTGCCTGAGAACCAGTTTGATTTTATTGAAATAGTTTCAGGTGATTTGAGTTTTTCATCCACAACAGTTTTAGAAGGTTGAGTCAAATTTATAGGGATATATTTCACCTTTACTGGTGAAGGAAATGTTCATGTCAAACACAGAATATTTAAAGACCTGACTTTACATGTGGTGTTAAATACAAATTAATAAAATGTAGTAATAATAAACAGTAACACCAGAAAGCAACATGTTAGCAGCATATCACAGATAATAGAGAGAACTTACCTTAATATCGTGTATGAAGGAAGAGAGAGCTTTTTAAAATTTGTTGAAATTTCCCCTCCACCTAAAAATGGTGAAAGCTACAGATGTGGAGTTGTGGTATATAGTCAGTTGGTAAACCAGTTGTATTTGAATAATGTTTGTATTACATGAAAGATTCACAAGGAAACTTATAAAAAGTTATTGGAAAACTATTAAAAATGTGTTGCACGGTCGGTATTCTTAAGTATTCTAAATCAGAAGTTCTTAACCGTTTTTGGTCACAGATCCTTTTGGTAGGATGATTGAAGCCTATGGATCCCCTTCTCAATAATGTTTTTAAACATTTAAAATACATAGGATTATGAAGGAAACCTTATGCAGTTTTGGTATTTTTTAATTCACAAACTCTCTAGGTTAAGAACCTGTGTTTTAGATGCTGGTTTTCCTGGACATATCTTTTTAAAAAGAGGATCTTGAAGTAATTTTTTGTCTGTCTTGCTAGTTATGCTTGAATATGTACCCTTATGTTAAGAGATAGGATAATTCTTAAAAAAAAAAGATTCTTCAAATATATTAAGCCTGAAAAACTACCGATCAGGTAACAGATGATGGGCATCTTGGATACTAATTTTGGGAACTGAATAAACTCGTGTATAAATGGATATATTTGGGAGGTTTTCATTTATTTTCCTTTTCCTTTTTTGATCATTAGCAATGCTACTTGTACATTAGCTTCACAGCAGTTAAATAGTTTAGAAAAGCAGAAACAAAACCTGTTTCTCTAGTTGTTCCAACTGAAAGATGCCAAACATATGCAGTAAGTTGAAGTTGGCTTTACTGAATTTATCATGTTCTTAATGCATGCTACAAATATTTAGAAAGCAAACTCTTGTGATGGTTAGGTTTTTGCCGGGCTTTTCCTAGAATTTATTTAGAAATGCAGTGAACTTCATAATCTTTGTAATTATTTAGGCATCCATGGAAAAAATATATAATTCAGAGCTTTCTTTAAGAAAGTAAAGAATCCTTTTATTGTAAGAGATTCAATATCAATCAACAAGCATATATATTGAGTGCCTATCATATGCCAAGCACTGTGCTGGCCTCTGGGCATAAAAGTACCAAGGAATAAAACAATTCCTACCTACGAAGGTCTTACATTCTGATGAGCAAGACAAGTACAGATATATTCAGTAGTAACTATGTCTGCATATTTGCACATACAGATATACACATTTAAGTGTATTAATAATTGTCAAGAAAACATACAGTGTGAGAAGAGTGGATGCATCAGCAATAGGTGTTGGCAGTGGAAGGGGAACAGAGTGAAAGGATGCCTTATTTTGGGGAGATATGGGGAGAAGGCAATCAGGATTAAGTGACTTGTCGTAAGTGATTTGTCCAGAGTCACACAGCTAGTGAATGCCTGTGCCTGAATTTGAACTCGGGTCTTCCTGACTCAGGGGTCAGTGTGCTATTCGTTGTACCAACTAGCTGGAAAGGAATGTCTTCCAAAAATGTCTGTGCACAGGCAGGAAGATGAGAGATGGAAAGTGAGAACAGAGGCTTGGTTTCTAAAGTGGCCAAGGATAACATTACCCTAAGACTGGGAAAAAAATAGGATGGGCCAGTTGGGAAATGCTTAAAAGCTAAAAAGGGGAATAGTGAGCCACTTGAGTTGATTAGGTAGCAAAGTAATATGGTTAGATTTAGTCTTAATTAAAAATTTTGGCAGCAATGTGTTGGACATGTTGGCATGGGGAGAACCTTGAGGTGTGGACACTAGATTATAAAGGGGTGAGGAGAGAAAGTGGATGCAACCTTTTCAGAGAATTTGGCTGGGAAAATGAAAGGTTTAGGGTAGCAGCTTGAGGGGATAGTAGGGATAGGGTAGCAGCTTGAGGGGATAGTAGGGAAGAGAGTAGATGTTTTTAAAAGATGGAAGACACTTGATCAAAAAGCAGCAGGGAAGGAACCAGTAGATAAGAAGAGTTGAACATTAACAAATAGAGGGCAGAATGACTGAGATTGTAAGTACTGGAAAAAACCAGGGGGTGAGTTCGGGTGCATAGAGGGAGGTTCCCTTGACAAGAAGGGCCACCTCAGTCCAGTAGCTGAGGAAAAGGAAGCGAGAGAAAGAAATGATATCAAAGAGTTTGGGGGTGAAGAGAATAGGGAAAGGAGCTTCCATTGAAAGGCCTCCGTTTTCTCAGTCAAGTAAAAGGCAGGTTCCTCAGCTGGAGGAGGAAGGAGAAAGTTTGGAAGAGCTTCTTTGGGGATTAAGAATCATTCTAGAAGTAACAAAAGATCCTTTTCTGTCTGTGGTAAAGGCCTGGTTGAAGTTGGATAACATGAATTTATAATGGACTAGTTAATAGTTATTGAGACTTCCTCTGGATCTATTAAGCAGCCTTTTATTCAAAAAACAGTAACATGGAACAGAAGTGTTTGTTAGGTGGTATTGCCATGAAGTGTGCTAAGTGTTGGGTTACAAAGAAAAAAAGGCTTGCCCAAAGAGGTCATCTTTGATGGGGGAAGATAACATCAAGAAGGTTCAGCTTCAGGACAAATAGAAAATAAAAGCTCTGGGAGACGCGAGGGATCTGTCAGGACAAATGTTAAATCCCAATGACCCACCATCTTAACCTCAGGACTGGAACTTGTGACTTCCCATCTGTCACCCAAGCAGTATAAGAAGCCAAGTTCTCAGCAACTGTGGGATCAGAAAGAATCTGGGCTTCAAGAGGGCAGGGATTAATATCTAGCAAGACCGGGTGTACATTACCTTTTGGAATATGGCAGTAGAGAAATGGAAGGAAGTCTGACTGGGCTTTTTTGACTGGTTCTGCGGGTGGGCAGGTGGGGGCAGGGAGGAGTAGTAAAGACTTACTGTAAAAGAACAACTAGATGGTATAGTGGATAGAGCAATGGTCCCTGGAATCAGGAAGACAAGTCTTCCTGAATTCAAATCTGGCCTCAGACACTTATTAGCTGTGTGACCCTGGTGACTTCACTTAGCCTAATTTGTCTCCAACTCTTAAATGTAAACTGAACTGAACAACAAAAACTATGTGATAATTTACACATTTGTGTGTTTTTAAAAGAAGTTCTCAATGATCTATTTAGGTTTCTCATTTTGTCACAGGACTAAAATAATTGCAGAAGAAATTGTTTTTACTAAAATAAACTGAACAAATGATCGCATTTACATTACATTCAAATGTGAAAACATGGACAAATTTATGTATTAAATTTGGGTTGTGATGTGGGGAGTAAATGCAATAAACATGTTCTCTGAGCATAATCAGTTTATTAACAGAATGATGGATATAATGTTTACAAAGTAAGTCAGTATATTAGAATGCTGTCTTAGGGATGAGGGAAGGGGTAAGAAGGAGAAAAAAATTTGGAACTCAAAATTTTAAAAGAAAGTTGAAAACTATTTTATGTAATTAGAAAAATAAAATAATACTGAACTTTAAAAAATTATATATTGGGGAGGACAACTGATCATCTCAATAAAGCTAACTCCAATGAGAAGGAAAGGAATCTTTTTTTTTTTTTTTTTTTCTTGGACATATAGGAAAGGTGGAGGCGAGGAAAGAGGAAATGGGGAGGATGCAGATTGGCATTCAGGTGTGGCTAATTTATCCCTCTGACAATTAAAGAATATTAAAATTGTTTTATGGGACTCACCTGCCTTTTGTAATATTAGGGGATAAGAACTACCAAGTTTGATCCCCCCTTTCTCAAAGATCAAGACTACCCTAATTGCACAAGGAAAGGAAAGGACTGATGACTTTTGAGAGGTTTTTGAGCAGATTAAACTGGTTGAGGCTTACAGAAAACAATTAGATGTCCCAGGGGCTAACTGACATAGCCTGAGTGATAACTTTCCCTACCTTTCAACTACTTGCCTGAGGTTAACTCCAGAACTGAGAAATGTGGCTTGACTGACAGGATGGAGAATGGAGCTAATTATAGAATAGAATCAATTATTGAATACAGAATAATTTTAATTTCCTCAGTGATATCATAAATTTGTAAAAATTAACATGTGGAAAGTACCCTCTATGAGTTTGTTTATAGTAGTCTAGTGAAAAATATTTTAAGTAATATATAAGCTAACATTAAAAGAAATCAGTGGAATAGAGTACTAGATTACATGAAGCTATCTTCTAAAAGCCAGTTTCCCCAATTTTTATTAGGGTTTATAGCAAATATCTTTTGTTTTAATACAGCAGTTAACATTAATCTTCACTTTAAGGCCTCAATTAAACCAGTTCATTAAATTACATAAAAATGAAGAATTATAGGGCATACCACTTTGAGGTGGACTGATTCTGTTCTTGAACACAAACTCTTTAGGATGGATTTAAGTAGTGTTGTAGCCAAGATGGTCCTGGGCTGTTTCACACCACTTGAAGAGGGTCTCTGTCTGTCTCTGACAAGAGAATATGAACCTTATTTTCTAGGTGGGCTGCCAGCGTGTTTTGAAGTTCTGATAGGAAACCTCGTTCAGTGTTGCTATGTTCACAAAGAATGACATTTATCCCTTGGGCAGCAGCATCAAGGACATCATGGTGTGACATTTCACCTGTCAAAAGGGAGAATAACACTGATGAAGCAAAACGGGACAATTAGGCAATCCTTGGTAGACTCCAACAGCACAAATGGACAGATCGCAATGCCTGGAAGGATCCATTAGAGGCTGTTGTAGCCTCCTTTAGGAGATTAAAGACTTAAGATATCCTGTAGCTTGGAGAGGCTGTACAGCCCACACAGCAAGCACTTAATCAATGCTCTTTGCCTGGTCTTGAATCCCAATTTCATCTTCAGTTGGTCTGGGGAGACCTATCAATAAAGATGGGACATACCCACCACCTTGGAAACTACAGGAGTGGTGTTCCTCTAGCACTACACAGGCAGTTGTATGCTTTTGTTCCCGCCTCTTGTAGTACTGAGAGCTGCTCTGTGCTACATAGGTGGGATACTTGTTTTACTATAAGTAAACAAGTCTATCTATCCATGTGTGTTTATTATATGTGTCTGTACCTATCTGTATATATCTAATTATATAACTTTATCCAACGTTCTTCAAGTTCTTAATACATACTTTGGGGATTTGAAAGTGAATTTATTCATTACGTTTCAAATCAGAAATAAAAAATTATGTACATAGATTGAGCCAGGAACCAAATGACCACTTTCATGTCTGTATTTTAGTTTAAGTAGGCCATTCTTCCCAATCTCGACCTAGTCCTTGAGTAATTTCATTGTCATCCATGGTATTAAAAATATCACGAGGAATGAGAGCCCCTCCAAATTATGGATGCCTGAAAACTATGGGAGTACTTATGCCCTGCTCTGCTGATAAGATGTACTTTCATGCAGAGATGATCCGGATGAGAATTGTATCTATAGAATTTTGTGTCACTATACCCTTGTTGTATATCCTTGTGTTAGGGCAAAGTAAACTTTGCTTTTAAAAATATTATCAATGATTCAAGAGTGTTATATCTCATCTCTAATTTGAATCTGAACAGGATTCTGATATGAGCCTCGCCCCTACTGAAGTTAAGAAGGAGGAATATAGGAGAGAAAAACAAAAAGACATGAAAAATAAATATAGGTAGATACTAAAATAGGATTCAACATTATGCCTTTCACATTAAAATACCAGCTTTGTGGAAAATACAGAAAAATGAAATGAGCCAATGAAAAAGTCGGTTTTAAATGAAATGAATTCTAAGATCCTTCTGCCTCTAAATGTTAATGACTGAATTTAGTTATAAAAGACAAAAGCAAAAACTGGTTGAAACTGATTTGATAATAATATCTCCATCTTGTGGCCTTTTATGGTACTGTTAAACTTTTTTAAAGTCCAAGTTCTTTTTAAAAAAACATACACAAGCATCTCTTATGTGCAAGGCACTAAGATCATAAAAAAAAAAAAAAAAAAAAAAAAGTAATGATTTACATTAGACTATTAGAACAATGACTTTACTGGAGAAGATATGTATATTGCACAATAGGTATACACAAAAAACACAGAACACAAACACATGAAGATATTACAGAACTTCTAGGCTGAATAGCATACTTTCTTCCTTTCTGTGGTTTAAATACCAAGAAGCGATGCTATCACAATTTTTCATCTTCTCCCTGACTTTTATTCCTCCTCCTGCTATACTCTTTTCCTTTCCCAATCTGAACTTTTCACTGGACCAGTTCTACTCTATTCTATCTAATACTATTTTAAAATTACTCTCCAGTTTGGAACTACCAAAGGGCTATAAAAAAGTGCACATCCTTTGACTGGCAACACTACTACCATGTATCCCAAAGAGATCATAAAAAAAGGAGAAAGGCCCCACTTGTATAAATAGTTATAGTGGCTCTTTCTGTGGTGGCAAAGAATTGCACATCAAGGGAATACCTATCAAGTGAGGAATGGCTGAACAAGCTTTGGTACATCAATGTAATGGAAAAGTATTGTGAAATAAAAAATGTTCAACAGGTGGATTTCAGAAAACCCTGGATTTATGAACCGATGCTGAGTGAAGTGAGCAGAACCAAGAGAACACTGTACACAGCAACAGCAAGATTTTATGATGATCAGCTTTGATGGACTTGGCTCTTCTTAGCAATGCAGTGATTCAAGGAAATTCTAATAAAAATTGGCCATCTGAATCCAGAGAAAGAACTACAATTTGAATGCAAATTGAAGCATACTATTTTCACATAAATTTTTTTTCTCAGATCTAACATTTCAACATATTTAACATGTATTGGACTATCTGCCAGCCAGGAGAGGGAATGAGAGGAAGGAGAGGAAAATTTGCAACAAAAGGTTACGCAAGGGTCAATGTTGGAAAAAATTACCCATGCAATATGCTTTGTAAATAAAAAGCTTTAATAAAAAAATTAAAAAAAATTTTTTCTTTCTCGTGGTTTTTCCTTTTTTCTGATTCTTCTTTCAAACTATGACCTATGCAAAAAATATGTTTAAAATGATTGTACATGTATAATCCATATTAGATGGATTGGGGAAGAGGAAGGGAAGGAAAGGAGGGAGTTTATAAAAGATCCCCAAATCTTACAAAAATGAATATGGAAAACTATCTTTACATGTAATTAGAAAAAAAAAATACTAAATGGGGGAAAAAAAGACTCTCCAAACCCTATGGAAAAAAGAGAAAAGGCAGCTGGCAGCACTAAGTTTTAGACAATGCACTCTTTTAAATTCTTACTCCTGCTAAGAAGGCAGCAGGTAGATAGAACTGCCAGGCTTATGTTCTGACGATGGCTTGTTTCTGAGACTAGTAACCCCATAATGGCCCCTGTACATCAAACATATTAAAACGGATCATTTTTTAGTGATAATGTTCAAATAATTTCTTCCTTCCACGATTAACATTAGCTCTCCTGCCAGCTTGAATGCAGTTGTTTTTGCAAAAACAAGTTATTTTGAACTATTTATTTAAGGCCTAAATAGGGGGAAGGAAGAGATTGCAGAATAGAGAGAGAGAGGGACTAGAGCAAGGATAGAGGATGCAACGCATACCTGTAAGATAAAGATCTGCTTCCACACCCTGAAGAACACTGCTCCCAGAACCAGCACACAAGGCTACTACTTTGATTTGTGATTCTTTAAGAAACAGCAAATAAGAAACAAATGTTCACTTTTATCTTAATAATAAACTCAGCATCAACTATGAATCCATATACATTATAGACTATCTTTTGATCTCCCCAGTTATAAAGTAATGTTTGTTTTTTTTTTTTTTAAAACATGAATACAATTAAAGAATATATATGCATAATTTTCCTAGAGTTTACATGATGGGACCCACAAAAGCAGAAGTCTATCTCTTCAGAACTGAAGAAGAAATAATCTCTCAAGTATATATACATATATATATGTATATATATGTACACCACTAGCTTACTCCTTCAGAATTAGAGAAAAAAATAATCTCTGCCATGTAGATACACAATGAGCCTCTTAATAATAGCCTGACCACCTTGTGTTTATAAAGTAAATCATAATTTTCAAAGTACTAGTATACATCATCTAATAAATCTTTCCCCAAGTTTACCACAAAATTGTAAGGTAGGAATATAAGGCATTTTGGTTTTAGAGATGAGACCGTTGGAAGGATAACTTTTTGAGGTTAGTGAATCAAATGCAGGTATCAGGACTAGAAGCCAGGTTACTAATAAGAACTGCAATGCTGCAAATCACTAATAGAGAAATGTAAATGATGCCTAATTGGGAAAAAAAAAGGCCTCTAATAGGTTTTACTTTGAACTATTAATTATAATACTTTGCAGCCCAGAAGGTTGTTGGTTTTTTGGGGGGTTTTTTTGATAGGTTTGGGCCCATTTTCTTTGAAAATTTAACCTTCACTAAGAATTTTTTTTTTTAAATAAGGAAACGGCCTCAGAGAAGAAAATTTATTTGCCCAAGGTCATATATATACTAAGTCGGGGGTTCTCAAATTATGGCCTGCAGGCCAGATGCGGCAGCTGAGGATGATTATCCCCCTCACCCAGGGATATGAAGTTTCTTTATTTAAAGGCCCACAAAACAAAGTTTGTTTTTACTATAGTCCAGCCCCCCAATAGTCTGAGGGAGAGTGAACTGGCTCCCTATTTAAAAAGTTTGAGGACCCCTCACTTAGTAACTAAGTGATGGAGCCAGGATTTAAACCTAAGTTTTTTTTTTTAATTTTAAATACAGAATTCTTTCTATCATACTGTGTTGTCTAGAACTAATGGGTGTGTGCACATGGTATCTCTTATGCATTTATCATATTCTAACAAATTGTATTAATCTATGTATGTTATCTAGAGTCATAGATTTAGAACTAGAAAGAATCAGAAATCATTTAATACAACTCTTTCATTCTATACATGGGAAAACTGATACTTATACAGTTTATGTGAGTTCACACAGAGGCAGAATTTGAACCAAGCTCTTCCAATTAGAAATCCATTCAACTAAAATATCCTCCATAAGATTTAAGGCAGCGATTCCAATAATCTTGTAACGGACAGAACCATCTGCATGCAGAGAGGGAACCACGGAAACTGAATGTGGACCAAAGTATAGCATTTTTACCTCCATTTTGTTGTTGTGTTCTGTTTGCTTGTTTTGTTTTTGTTTTTTTTCTCTCGTGTTTTTTTCAAGAATTTTCTTAAGTAAATTAAAATGCCAAAAATCTATAATACAAAAATCCACTCACTGGGCCTCAGGCTGAAAATCCTTTAATTGTTTCTTGTGGATGGGTTTAACCTACAATTCATTTAAAGCAGACTTTTCTTATGACTACTTCAATATAAGTGTTTAATTCCCAAAGTCCTGGGAGAAGCCAAGAGAGAGAAGCCAATGTCAGTATAAGAATAACAGAGTAGGTAAAATCACCACTATCATTTCACTAAAGTATATCCAGAAGTGTTAAAATTTATTTTAACTTATCACTCATTTTAAAAACCATCATCCACGAGCTAACAGCAAATCTTTCATTTTTTACTAGGACAAATACATCCAAGAGTTTCAATATTATTTTCAGAGAAATTATTGACTCACCAATCTTCCTAGTGCATAAACTGGCATTAATAAAACATACATGTTATTTACCTAGAGTCCTCCCTACTCCAAGAGCTAGGCGAACATGGGATAGTTTTAGGTGACCTTTGACTCGTTCAATCATGGTTGCCAGGGAGACAGATTCAGCCAATGTGCATAATCTTCCCATCCCAGTATTCAGAAGCAAGGGCTGAGGAGAAACAGAATTTTCAAAGATTGCAGGTACTCAGATGACTATTAAGGTATATTCTTAAGATATCTCTCTTTGAATATATTTTCCAGAAAGAAAATTAAGCTTTTACAAAAGAAATCGCTAGTGCTTATGTCTTTAAGGGTTTATCCACATTTCAAAATGTATTTGTGAAGTGTACATTTTCCCTTTCTAGCAGAATGTAATAGACAGATTTCTCTCCTGCCCTCTTCATATCCATCATTTAGTAGATTCAGGAAATGAAGTGCTATCTATATGGAAGAAGTAGTATTATTTTTCTGTTCTGGGCCTTGTATAATTAATTACCTGGTGACAAATATGATTGTATTTTGCTATTTATTTTTCTATGTAAAAATGGGAGGTAGCTTTTTTATTTATGAAGGCATACATTCATCATAGTGAGTATAGGAGTACAGATGAGAATAGTTTTCAATTTTCATTCAACTCAATAATTAAAACTTATGAATGAGAAAAAAGAGACTGTAAAGTTACCCATGCATATATCCTGTAAATAAAAGACTATTAAATAAAAAAAAAAAGACAAAAAAGAGAAACCCATATTACTATTTTGTCTCTTAGAAAATTAAATACTAGTTAACTAATAACTCATTAATACAATAATTTCTATAGATATTAAAAGTCATCAACCAAAACTTTGAAATGAAAGAAAACAACATATTTTTCATTACCTTCTCCAGGGACAGAATCTCAGTTTTCTGATAAAGATGACTATTTTCAGAGAGAAAAGCCACCACTCGAAGCAATGCTTTCTGGGTACAGTTCAAACTGACTCGAGTTTGCTCTTCTCCATTATTCCTGGGGGAAAAAACACCTCCAAAATTTAGGATAAGCACACATTAAGTATATACTTGACAATATAACTACTGAAGAAATTACCTCAGGAAATCATTTTAGGTTCACTAAAAACCAAGCATGCAGCCTTCTTGCCTCTACCTACTCTATTTTCCTTCACTTTAGCTGAAAGTGTCACCTTTTTCATAGTGGTAGTGTTCCTCACACTCCAGGGCAACTATTTTAGTGACTTTGTTTTAAAAATATATCCTGTGATATTATGATACATCATTATACAAATCCGTGCCCACTAGGCTCTTATGCCTGTACAGTACATGGCACATAATAGGCACAAAATAATTACTTATTGGTTTATTAATGTTGATAATTAAGAGAACATGGAGGATTGCCAGTAGTATTTATCTTTTCAATCGATTCCAAAATGTTTCACTTAAAATTTTTTTATCTTGAAAATTTCATTTCCATATATGTCCTTCAACTCTCACCAACAAGTCATATAATGGCAAAGAATTTTTAAAAAAGAAAGAGGGGGCAGCTAGGTGGTGTAGTGGATGGAGCACCAGCCCTGAAGTCAGGAAGACCTGAGTTCAAATCTGGCCTCAGACACTTGACACTTCCTAGCTATGTGACCCTAGGCAAGTCACTTAACCCCAATTGCCCCAGCAAAAAATAAATAAAATAATCTTTAACAGGCCTCTTTCACCTTCTTTAAAGAGACAGAAGGCTATGGATGTATAATATTACTTATAATTTTATACTTTTTCAATAAGTTGTTTAATTTTGTTGAATTTGTTTTTGTTTTGAGGCAACTGGTTTTGTTGAACTACAGAATTCTTTGCTCTGTGGGATGGCCCTTTTACATAGGGGGAGGGAATGTGCATTAGGGTTAAAAACAAATTTAAAAAATTAATAAATTTTTAAAAAATCATCATCAAAGAAGACCAGAAAATCTTAAGTAGGGATCCATGAAGGCATTACTAATGAGTAAAAAAGCAGTGTTAAAATGGGCCATTCAGAAACAGTGACTTTCAGAAAAAGCTGGAGTTTACTGGAAAACCACTTCTCTGATATTTATCTAATTGTCACTCTGAATATCATGCAAATTTGCATTTTCCACACTGTATTTCAATGTGTCAGACAATATTCCTTGAAGTGACTAGGCACTAGATAGTTAGGTGTCCTTATTCAAAGCTCCATAAAAAGCAGGCATCCAAGAAGTTCAAATTGTTACAAGTTATCTGGGCAACAATAACAGCCCCTTTTTCTTCCTTCTCCCATGACGAGGATTTAATGTTCAAATGAATATAATAAGGAATTTTCCTACTTAAAAGTTACTATCCAAAAGACCACTTTTTAGTGATAACATCGTAGAGGCTTCAGTCTTTTTAAGAAGCCATAATGTGAGTCTTGACATTTCTCAAGAGTACAGAGACAACAATTATACTTTTTATACAAAGGTATCTGTGACACATAGCTTGGCATGCCTTGTTACTTTTTATGATGCTTTCAATTAGACTAAGTCAGCCTCTGCTTTTTAAAATGTCCAGCTGGAAATCTGGTTGTGGAAGTCAGTATTTTTTGGAAGTGGGACAATAAAGAATCACAATGAATTTCTGGGCCCTAGCAAAACAGACCTCTATATGGTGTGGTATTTAAATATTTTAAATTCTTGGGAATAGAAATCAGAAAACATGATTTCTTATATTTATTTCATGGTCTGTTTGTACTTTGGAGTCATTCTATAAAAATCTATTCCTCTTAAGACCCTCAGGAAAGTTAGATGTGTGTATAATCATTCTATCCAGGAGGAAATGATTTAATTATTATTATTATTTTTTTTATTAAAGCTTCTTATTTTTTAAAATATATGCATAGACAATTCTTCAACATTAGTCCTTGTAAAACCTCGTGTTCCAATTTACCCTTTGTTCCTCCCAACCCCCCGCCATGTGGCAAGTAGTCCAATATATGTTAAACATGGCAGAAGTGTTACAATTTAATGATTATTAAAATCACAAAATAATTCAAATTAATGAGTGCCACAAATATCCTGAAAAAGTAAATAAGTAATAAAGAAAGACATAATACCTAGCAAAAAAGGTAGTTATTGAAACTTCCGGTATCTCTCTCACTGCAGACATAAACTTGTCCATGCTTGGGGTATCATTTATATTAAACTCTACTCGATGGGTTCCTATTGTTGGATAGCTAGGAGATTTTGAAGGATGTATTGGGAGAGAGGTACAACATCCTAGGAAAAAAGTGCAGAACACTGGAAGATTATTACATTAAAAACAAAGACATTCTACTAATGTCTCCCTGAAATAGCTCATCTTGGTTTGGTGCATGCTCTGATACGTCCTCCTGAGCTGAGAGACTAAATGACGAATATCTACAAATGTTTATATATCTAAGGATCTGTCTAGTTAAGTTCAGAGAAGTTCATCACCAAATTGGGCAGGGGAAAATGAATTGTTCAGCCACAGTAACTCTTGAAAATTATGTATAAAGTTTAGAATAGTTGTAGTCTCAGTCAGTTGGGGTAGTAACAATATCAATAAAATCATGGAGCCCTTAAATGCTTGAGTACTTAAGTATGAAGATATACAAAAGAGTATGGGTGCAATAAACAACTTTAATAAAATACTAGTAACATACAAAGTTTCCATTAAGCTCAGGGATTCAAAGATATTAAAAAATGTATTCATTTTCAGAATGCTTTTGAAGAGCAGAAATATCTGGAAAGAAAAAAGTCAGATTTTTCTGCAAATCTAATTTAAACAAGGTAATTTGTGAAACTTCCTACATGTTAAGTCATTTATTAGAATTATTTCTTGGTGTACAAGGACATAAGTTCTAAGTACCTGTGGGCAATCTGTTGTCCCAATGTATACCACAGTATCAGAATAACTACCTTCCTCTAACAGAAAAATCAAACATTAAATAAAGGAATCAATTTAAAAGTAGAAATACTATCTTCTTTACCTCTTCAGTGTAAGGTTGAAATTGTTGCATTCTCCCAGTCTCTAGCAAAGCATTCAATAAATACTTCTTAAGTGAATTATGTAGGTTGTTGAATATATTCAAATCATTGCTTTATTGGGAATAACCTTTTTTCATTTTTAAGTGCAATTCAACTAGTCTACTTCATTAACAATTTTTTAAAAAGATCTAAAATGATCAAAATTTTATCTTTCTCCTACAACTGTCAAAAGCAGGCAAGTTGTAGTAAGGGAAGTTACAGTTAGAAAGGCCTTCCAATTTTCAGAGGTTTGTGAAGGGAAATTTAAAATGTCAAGAAATGAGAAAATTCTTACCAAGCCCTTTTGCTAACCAATTGTTGACTCCTTGAGGTGAAGCATCATAGGCAGTATGTGGAGAGTAGATGCCAATTCTTTTCTCCAAAGCCCGGATAACCAGACGCTCCTTCCATGTTTTCCAAGTTATATGCTTGAGTGGTCGGAAAATAGGCGGATGATAGGAGAGGATGAGATCTGCTTTCATTTGGATCGCCTCCTCCATCACTTCCTCGGTCAGGTCATTTGTTAGAAAAAGTGTCTTCACAATATGGGGTGGGCTTGGCTCAACCAATAATCCAACATTGTCCCAATTTTCAGCTAATGAGAGTGGGGCAAAGTCATTCAATGATGAAACAAGAGTTTTCAGATCCATGAAAGGACGTAAAGGACAACTGACCAAGAACTGGAGAGCCTGGAACCTTCTGCTGACCAATGACTGGGGAGCTTGGAACTTCAGGGAAAGCAAGCGTACACAGGATAACAAGAACATGAAGAGAATAGGTGGAACACAGGATCTGAAATCAGAAAAACAGAAAATGGAAATACAAACCACACTGTATGTCTATTTGGCTTGATGCCCTGCCCCCTCCTCTTCAAGGCCCCAAGTCCCACTGTCTTTGTGCGGCTCTGACCCATGACCCTAACCCAAGAATCATTCCCTCTTTTATACTACTACAACTTTAATTATCAATAGTATCTTAGCATTCAGAGAGATAGTATGGCTTAACACGTTATTACTGTATTTGGAATCAAAACACCTACATTCAAATCTTGTCTCTGAGACTGTGTAATCCTAGGAAAATTGATCTCTCTGAACCTTAATTGCCTCATCTTGTAAATGGGGAAAATCTCAGTTAAACTCATTTCACAGGGTTGTTGAAGCTTAAATGAGATAATGAAGATAAAAGCACTTTGTAAATTTTAAAATTCTACAGAAATGTCAAGTGTTATTTAGCATATTCTACTGGGCATTATTACTACTGTCTTTTTATGTATGTTTTATCTTCCTAGTTATAGACAGGAAACCATTTGAGGATAAAATCTTTTGTGTCCCTTCCTAAGGCCAATTGATGACTGAAAAAAATAGGTATGCAATTCATATTCATGAAAGATGGTACTGGATCAAATGGATCTATGCTAGTAGCAGATAACTGCTTTAAAGGAACTGGAAACTTGAGTGGATGCCCATCAGTTGGAGAATGGCTGAATAAATTATGATATATGAATGTTATGGAATATTATCGTTCTGTAAGAAACAATCAGCAGGATGATTTCAGAAAAGCTTGAAAAGACTTGCATGAACTGATGCTGAATGAAGTGAGCAGAATCAGGAGAACACTGCACACAGCAACAAGATGATCATGTGATGATCAACAGTGATGGACTTGACTCTTCAACAATGAAGTGATTCAAGGCAATTTCAACAGAATTGTGATCGAGAGAGCCACTGGTATCCTAAGAGAATTATGGAGACTGAATGGTGACCAAAGTATCGTACTTTCATCTTTTTTGTTGCTGTTGTTTGCTTGGGTTTTTTTCTCATGGTTTTTTTTTCCCCTTTTTGATCTGATTTTTCTTGTGCAGCATGATGAAAATGGAAATATGTTTAGAAGAGAGGCCTATGTTTAACCTGTATTGGATTGCTTGCTATCTAGAGGGGGGAAAATTTGGAACGCAAGGTTTTATAAAGGTAAATGCTGAAGACTATCTTTGCATTTGGAAAAATAAAATACTTTTTTTTAAAAAAGGGGGTAACTCTGTAGCATCTCACTCAGTAAACTCCAGAAGCTCCCTCTGACCTTCAGAATCAAACATAAGGTCTTATGGCATTTAAAGACCTTCAATATGACTTCTTCCTATTTTTTCAGTGTTCTTGGACTTGGTTCCCATGCACTCACTCAACAAACCAGCCAGAATGCTTCCAAACTCCCATCTGCCTTTGAACTGGCTGTGCGCCACTGCTGCAATGATTTCCTTCATTAACTCTGACTCTTAGATTCTTGGACCTTCCCTCTAAGGTTGCCTTCTATTCTTTAAAAGTATCTTGAATGTACCTTTTTTTTTTTTTTTTAAACATATCACTGCCTCCTTTAAGAATGTTAAGTTTGTTAAAAGCAGGGACCCTTTTGGATCATTTCTTTATATTCCCATTGTTTTGGACAGTGCTCAACACATAATAAACACTTAATAAATGCTTGTTGATTATTTTAGACATGTTGAATCTGAGCTGGTATCTATGCTACATCTAGTTCAAGCACTGAAGTGCAGAAGAGAGACTTATGGCTATCTATCTATCTCACATCCACCAGCCCCCATTCAGTTCTGTTGGTAAGACCCATCTATTTCGCCTTTACACTATCTCTTGAATACACTATCTTCTCTCCTCTGACACTGCCAACACTGGTGCAGGCTCTCATTCCTTCATATATGGACTACTGCAATAGCATGATGGTGAGTCTGCCTAAAGTTTCTCCCCCTCCAGTTCATCCTCTATCAACCATTAAAGTGACTTTCCTAAAGTGCAGGTCTGACCATTCCACTGATTTCCTGTGGCCTCCAGGATCAGATACAAAATATTTTGTTTGGCATTCAAAATCCTTCATAATCTAGTCCCTCCTACCTTTCCAATTTTCTTCCTTCCCAACATGTACTGTTCCATCCAGTAACACTGGCCTCTTGGCTGTTGCACGATTAATACTCTCTATTTGAAAACTTCCTCTGGTTTCTTCCATGCACAAAACACTCTCCCTTCCTCTTCTCAGACTACTGACTTCCCTGGCTTCCTTTAAATCACAACTGAAATCCTACCTTCTATAGGCAGTCTTACCAACTGGTCTTAATTCCAATGTCTTTCCTGTTAATCACTTCCTATTTATTCTGTATGGGGCTTGCTTTGTATATATTTGTTTGCTTACGGTTTCCTTCATTAAATTTTGAGGTCTTTTGCCTCTCTTTGTGTCCTCTGTGCTTAACACAGTGCCTGACACAGAAGGTACTTAATAAGTGTTTACCAATTGACGGGGATACAGTAAAACATAGGAAGGGGTTCAGAACAGAGCTTTCATACATCTCAGTAAGATCAATGTCATGAAACTATAAATGAAAGAACATATAGGGAAAAAACATGATCAACAGTATGATATGCTGCAGAGAGGTTCAAAGAATGAGGACCAAGAAAGTCCTAACATTTTACAATTATAAGATTATTGGTTAGGTGGCAGATAGATGGCACAGTGTCTGGAACACTAGCTCTAGTTCAAATAAAACTTCACACATTTAACACTTATTAGCTGGGTGACCCTGGGCAAGTCACTTAACCCCAAATGCCTTGCAAAAAAAAACCCAAAACAAACAAAAAGGTTGTTGTTAACCAGTTTCAGCTGATTAATGAAGTCAGAAACCAGAATGCAAAGGAAGAAGAGGAAATGAAAATAATAGCAATCTAGTTAGAGGTAATTATTTCATTCAATAAACATTAAATTCCCATTATGTATAAGGGACCATGCTAATCAACAAGAGAGCCAGATAGGTACAAGATACAAAACGAGTATGATATCTATACTCACAAGATTATTACAGTCTAGCGTGCACTGGGGAAGGAGGGAATAAGACATTTAGATGTTTGAATATAAGACAGTAGAATGTGAAAGCAGTGAAATATAAATACTGAGTGAAAGCATATCGAAGGCATTCAAAAGTCTCTTTCAGCAAGTTTCTTCCGGCCCTATCAGGAAGGCTTAGATAAATTTGAACACAATAAAAGAATTGCCTATTGGTGAAGTGCCCTTGTTTCCATAACTATAATTTCACAACCAATTTCTGCAAAGGTAGGTGAAGATTTTATTCTTAGAATCAACCACAGACTGATTTCAGAAAAGCCTGGAAAGACTTACATAATCTGATGGTAAGTAAAGAGAGTAGAAGCTCATAATGCTTCTATACCACCTTCATTGAAGCTTTTTCATACTCACTGGAAAAAAATTCTTTCCAATCCTTGTGAAACCTACTTTCACTGGTCACACACTGAGAAACAATTAAACACATCTGTCAAATATGCCCAGTTTGTGAAAGGGCTGCTAAATACTCCATCCTGAAGCCTATTTGCAGGACGGGTACAGACTTAGGGAAGGACTAACAGATGGATTTTACACATATGCCCCCTTCTCAGGGGCTTCAACTGCTTTTGTTGTCCCCATTATTAATTGGGTAAAAGCCTTCCTTGAAGGCTCAGGTTTTTGCTAAAGGAACTCAAACCTATTTAATATTAATTATTATCTCCATTCTGCCTCTCATTCTCTCTACCCAATGCTTAACACTCTTTAAATATTAAGGCTTTTGCACCCCAGGTCATCCTAGTGCTCCCGTCACTGTATATAATGCCACAGCTTCAGACACTGTCCCCATCCTTTCAAGGAGACAAAAGCTGGTGTTTTGGGAAAAATATTCCTTGGCATTATTCCTAGGAAAAGCTGTGTGGAAGAGAGGCATCCATGATAGCCTCATCACTCCCTCCCCTCAGCCTTCCTCAGAGCAGGGTTCCTAGCTACTGTCCCTACTAACTCCACTTTTAATTATCATTTTTGCTCATGTTTGGCTCCTGCATGTTTAACCTACTTGTGAGATTTGTTTCATCCAGGTTCCAAGCTCCGAACTTCCAACTATTTGTTCATCCTGAATACCACTGGCTAACTGATTCTGACACTCGGCACCCCACTGAATGCTGCTGCTACCAGCAGCTTGCCTCTTCTCTTCAGTCTGGACCCCTGAGCCTCTGTTTGTGCAGCTCTCCACCCCTTGTGAGCCTGAAGCAGCTCCAGAAGAGACCTCTGTTCCTTTGTCCCAAATGAATTTGGGGATGACAGCTTGAGGGGAGAAAATGATGTAGTGTGATTTTGCCCCTCCTCTCCCCCCGACTTAGGGTTTCTGTTCTAATGGGTCAGTGGTCCTGGGTCTTCTGGCTTTGGAATCTGCTTCAGGAAACTCCCAATCAGTCTGATTCTGAGCACTCCTTAGTCACATAGCTTCTGTCCTCAGGAAACTCTTCCCCCCAGTCTGTCTGATTCTGAATAGACTACTTCTCATCTGGCCAGTGATAATCAAATTTCAGAAATCACCCTTAATTAATCTGGAGATTACTTCTTAGCCTTACCCTAGGGTCAGGGAATTAATATATCCATGACTGAAAGCTATATAAGCGTATCTCTTTGCTTCTGTTTCTTTACTGGATTCTCTTAGAATTCAGTCCCCTTAGTGATGGTGTACATTACTTTCAATAAAAACCCTTGGAGACAAAAAAAAAAGTAAGTAGAACCATGAGAAAATTGTACACAGCAACAAGATTATGTGATGATCAACCACAATGGCTTTGGCTCTTTCCAACAATGAGCCCAATTCCAACATCCTCATGATGGAAATAGCTATCCACACTATGATCAAAAAGTTATCGGGCTGTGCATACCCTTTGATCCAGCAGTGTTACTACTGGGATTGTATCCCAAGGAGATTATAAAGAAGGGAAAGGGACCTGTATGTCCCGGGAATGTTTGTGGCCCCTTTTTAGTGGCTAGAAACTAAACTGGTGGATTCCATCAGTTGGAGAATGGCTGAATAAATTGTGGTATATGAAAATTATGGAATATTACTGTTCTGTAAGAAATGACCAACAGGATGATTTCAGAAGGCTGGAGAACGAACATGCTGGTGAAAAGGGACCGGAGATCATTAATACTTCAACAACAATCTAATATGACCAGTTCTGATGGGGGCCATCCTCAGCAACAAGATCAGCCAGATCATTTTCTAATGGGATGTGAACTGAACTAGCTATACCCAGAAAAGAACTCTGGGGATGACTAAAACCATTTTGAATTCCCAATCCCTATTTTATCACACCTGCATTTTATTTCCTTCACAAGCTAATTGTACAATATTTCAGAGTCTGATTCTTTTTGTACAAAAATAACGTTTGGTCATATATTTTTTATTAAGTTATATTTAATATATTTAACATCTTGGTCATCCTGCCATTTAGGGAGGGGTTGGGGGTAAGGGTGAAAAATTGGAACAAGAGGTTTGGCAATTGTTAATGCTGTAGAGTTGCCCATGTATATATCCTGTAAATAAAAGGCTATTAAATTAAAAAAAAAAAAAAAAAAAAAAAGGAAATAGCTATCCACATTCAGAAAGAGAACTATGGAGACTGAATGCGGATGAAAGCATAGTATTTTCAGCTTTTTAAATTTAATTAACTAATTTTAATTTAATTAAAAATTAACTTTTTAATTTAATTCCCCCCCCCCCTTTTGATCTCATTTTTCTTGCACAGCATCATGAATATGGAAATATGTTTAGAAGAATTGCACATGTTTAACCTACATTACATTGTTTGCTATCTTTGGGAGGGGGAAAGAAAAAAGGGGAAAAATTTGGAACATAAGGTTTTACAAGGATAAATGCTGCAAACCATCTTTGCCTATATTTGGTAAAATAAAAAGCTATTAAAATTGAGGGGAGGAGAGAATTAACCATAAAAAACTACAGAATCCTTTCCCCTCCTGGGCTATTTTGCTATTGGGTTGAACGCTTGATTTCCAGAGATTTAAAAAAAAAAAAAAACCCAACTGCACAACTATTCCTTTTTCCCTTTCAGGGATGGGGTCTCCAGAGAACGGGGAAACTTCTGGTACTTAAACTCCTCCCACCGCTGCAGATCTGCAACTTGTTTCTAGAACACAGTCTTAGTGCGAATGTTCAATTAACCGCAATAAGCACTGATTAAATGCCTGCTTTATTCGAGGCCCAGAATAGCGAACTTAAATGTTCGCGCTTTACAAATCTCATCTCGTTTGATCCTCACCACCAGGGAAGCTTAAGGCAGAGGAACTAAGGGATTTGCTCAAGAAGACACGGTTAGCACAGTCCGAGCCTTCTATCTCCTGAGTCACCAGCTGCTTCGTAAAGCGGGTCACAGAGTGAAGGCAGGACTTGAACTCAGATCTTCCCAGAGTCCACCCAGCATCACTACACAACGCCAACGATTTGCATTTAAACAGTGTATAGTTGAACAGACCAGTAATCACTTCCGATGCCTTTGGGGTCACACGTTCGCTCCGTTTCCGGCGGCGGCCCCGGCTCCCTCCTAGGCCTCCGTTTCCCCTTTTCCCCACGAAGATTCCAACCCTTTCCTCCTCAGACGACTTTGTAAGTTACCTCAGGAGACTCCGACACGACTCGGACGCCAAGACCCACCCATCACCGCCTATGGGTAGAACCTGACCAGACGCAGCAAGCAGAACGCTCGCGATACTTCACCCGAGTCTCGGACTCACTACGCCCGCCCCTAGAGAGCCACTAGAGAGAGCCACTTCCTCCTCCTCCCACGTGCTACCGTCGCGTGAGATCGGGCCGGAAGTAGCCCGTTCCCTTTGGCGCGTCGACCTCCTTTTTCTTCCGGTCGACTTGTTTGGGCGCCCCAAGTCTCCGTTAGGATTTGGAAGTCTTTAGCTGGGAGGTAAGCCCCGGGAGGAAGGCTCCGGGTTGGGAACGAAGGCGCGGAGGGAGTGCGGAAGCAGAGCCACAGCGAGGGAACTCATTTTTCGCACCCCTTCTCCCATCCCCGTTCCCGTTCACAAGCTCCATAGTCTCGCGAGACTCGGCCTCTCGTTTCCGCGTTTTAGTGCTGTCAGACGCGCGGTCCGTACGTGTGTCCCCCAGAACCGGGCTTAGTTCCATTTCAGAGCCTTTCAATTTGGGTCATCTTAGGGAAGAAAGCTCCTTGTAGCAATAGAAGTAGAATTAATAGTAGTGAATTCGAACTCCCCCCTCCCCCATCATTGTCATTCACTCTGTGCCGCCCCCAGCTTGCTGGCCCCAGAGGGCAAAGACGAGCCCCGAGGGATTGGATTCGGTCAACAACTTTTTAGCCAGCCCGCTATATCCCAAGTTCGCACCGTCTTAGGCGCCGGAGGTTCGCAGAAAGGCGAAGAATAGGATCGCAAAAACTCATCCCCTTCCTACCTGTGATTTTTACATCTACCTGACGCTGTACCTGGAATCCGGAGCCGCCAGAGTATGCAAATAAAACGTGTCTTATAAATGAATGAGAAAGTAAAATGAAAAAAAAAGTGACTTATCACAGAATGAAAAAGCAAATAAGTGGCTTGTCATAATAAGTAAAATGCGGCTTGTCACAAAATGATAGAGCAAATGAAAAGTGGTTATCACAGAATGATGAAATTGTTAAATGTAGCTTGTCGCAAAGTAATAAAGAAAGTAAAAGAAAAAGAGGCTTATCACAGAATGAAAAAGCAAATAAGTGGCTTGTCATAATAAGTAAAATGTGGCTTGTCACAAAATGATAGAGCAAATGAAAAGTGGTTATCACAGAATGATGAAATTGTTAAATGTAGCTTGTCGCAAAGTAATAAAGAAAGTAAAAGAAAAAGAGGCTTATCACAGAATGAAAAAGCAAATAAGTGGCTTGTCATAATAAGTAAAATGTGGCTTGTCACAAAATAAAAAGTGGTTATCACAGAATGAAAAAGCAAATAAGTGGCTTGTCATAATAAGTAAAATGTGGCTTGTCACAAAATAAAAAGTGGTTATCACAGAATGAAAAAGCAAATAAGTGGCTTGTCATAATAAGTAAAATGTGGCTTGTCACAAAATGATAGAGCAAATGAAAAGTGGTTATCACAGAATGATGAAATTGTTAAATGTAGCTTGTCGCAAAGTAATAAAGTAAAAGAAAAAGAGGCTTATCACAGAATGATAATTTGAGAATAGGAAGGGACCAGTCTTTTTATTTACTTTTAGATACTGGGGGTATAATTCTTGCCTTTAAGTTTACATTCTGCTGAGGAAGATGCTTTGCACAGATAATGGAAAGGGACTAGCCCTGTTATTTATTTATTTATTTATTTATTTTTAAATAACTTTTTATTGCCAGAACCCATGCCAGGGTAATTCTTTACAACATTATCCCTTGCACTCACTTCTGTTCCGATTTTTCCCCTCCCTCCCTCCACCCCCTCCCCTAAATGGCAAGCAGTCCTACATATGTTGAATATGTCCTAGTATATCCTAGATACAATATATGTGTGCAGAACCGAACAGTTCTCTTGTTGCTCAGGGAGAATTGGATTCAGAAGGTAAAAATAACCCGGGAAGAAGAACAAAAATGCAAACAGTTTACACTCATTTCCCAGTGTTTTTTCTTTGGGTGTAGCTGCTTCTGTCCATTCTTGATCAATTGAAACTGAGTTAGATCTTCTCTTTGTCAAAGAAATCCACTTCCATCAGAATACCTCCTCATACATACCGTTGTTGAGGTATATAATGACCTCCTGGTTCTGCTCATTTCAATCAGTTCATGTAAGTCTCTCCAAGCCTCTCTGTGTTCATCCTGCTGGTCATTTCTTAGAGAACAATAATATTCCATAACATTCATATACCACAATTTACCCAACCATTCTCCAGTTGATGGGCATCCATTTATTTTCCAGTTTTTAACCACTACAAAGAGGGCTGCCACAAACATTTTGGCACATACAGGTCCCTTTCCTTTCTTTCGTATCTCTTTGGAATATAAGCCCAGTAGTAACACTGCTGGATCAAAGGGTATGCACAGTTTGATAACTTTTTGAGCATATAGTCCTGTTATTTCACTGTTCTAGGGAATTCCCTGGGGAGGGAAAGCTCTACTTCATTCAGGTTAGTGACAAGTGTGAGAAATAAACCTCTTGCCCTCAGAAAGGGATGAAGTTAAAAGTTTGTTTTATTACATACAGCCTTAACTTGGCTTAGCTGTCTCCTAACCTTGAACAGGACGAAATCAGTTACATTCCACTTTAGCTAGTCCTTCTGATGTGGTTAGTGGCAGTGCAGAAAGTTGTGGGAATCCTCTCTGGTTGGCCCACAGGTCCAACTGATGAGGTCTAGATTTAGGGTGGTCAGGGAGCCAAATGAGATTAAGGTTCCTGGTGGTCAGGGAGTTAAATAATGAAGTCTAGTGGCAGGTTCAGGGTTCAGGGAACCGAATGGAGAGGTTTGGCTCCCCCACACTTCCTTGGGATTTGGCCATGGGTAGGAAGTTTTGTGAACCCCCTTCTGGCAGCGCATTGATCTTTTGTAAAGGAATTTACAAACCCAAAAATCTAGATTGGTAAAAGAGATTTATTATAGGCATTAGGAAGTCAGCCTTTGCTATGTATGAATAGAAAGGCTGAATTCCTTAGTGGGAAAGTACTGACAGAGAGATATAAAGTAAGGTCCCAACAGGGGAGTAAAATAGTGGAGAAGTCTTGGCAGAGAAGTAAAGTTTCTAGTAGAGAAATACTGACAGAGAGATAATAAAGTCTCCTTAGGGAAACAGGTGAAGAAAAAGAGAGGGTAATGCTGAACGAGAATGTCATCCCAGCGGGCAGAGGCTTACTATGTCAAGGATGACATGTTAGCTCCTCTGCAAGGAGTTGTTCCAAGTTGTCTCTTTTTTATCTACAAGCTAGATTTCAGTTTGAGCTGGAATTTGAATAGAATTAAATGAATCTCTTTAATTCAATAGGAAACTTAATCAGTAGTGAGTGTTATCAATGGGCGTGGTCTCTCAGGATCTTTTACAGAGGCCAAGATTCAAGGAGAATTTGTCCTTTAAGGAGTTTTAGAGAGTTTCAGGGCTCCCCTCATCACAACGAGAAAGAATTCACAAACTTGAAAAGTCTAAATGGCAAAAGGGAAGTTAATTGGCGCTGAGAAGCCAGCTTCGCTAGGAAGACAGACTTCTTCAGCGGCAAGAATTCCTGGCAGAGAAATAACAAGGTTATCACTGAAAGAGGGTCTCTTCACTTGCCCACTGGCAAGAGTCCTGGTAGGCAGCTGTGCCAAGAGGAGAGGTCCCTTGGCAAAGCATAACCCTATTCGCACTGTTGCAAAGATTTGGAGTTCAAAATGGTCATTTTATAAGAAGTCTGGGGGTAGGGCTTCCACTGAAGGAGATTCCTTCAATGTTGTCACTGCCGCCAGGCCTAGATTTCCAGTTGAATGAGATCACTTAAGTTCCAGCTAAGTGGGGAACTGGCCTAGGCTAATCTTAATGAAATCATTTAACTGCCCTGAAGATTGGGTCTCTGAAAGAGGAGAGTTCAGAGCTCACCCCAGAAGTCATAGAGGACAGTTTCAGTGGGATTGAGTTTGGAATATGGCTCCCCTTTTGCCTGCAGTCTTTATATCTTCTGCCCTTTTTGTCTAACTATGACCTTCTAGAATTGTTTATATTTGAATTAAATAAGGAAGGAAAAGCATGTAAACTTTTTCCCTCCTTTTCAGCTTTCTTTTGGACTTCCAGAAATCCCCAAGTTGGAGAATGGTAAGTTTCATGGATTCCTTAAGGATTCCTTTTTTTCTTTATAATTTTTAACTTAGAGTTCAGATATATTAAAATACTACTTCTAAAACTAGAATCTTAGGACTAATTGTTGAATTATTGTAATTTTAGAATGTAAATGGAATCTCAGAGATTATCTAAGTCAGCCTCCTCAGTCTTACTTATAGAGGGCCGCAGATAGTGGGGGAACTCTGGGTAAGGCATAAGACCCTTTAACCCAGACTTCCTCCACTATCTGTGGCCTCTAAACTTAATAGTTTTAGATAATTCTATTTAGCTTGTGTGATAATTCCCTTTAAGTATATAATTATGCTTTGCAGAGTGAAACTTTATGCTTTTCACCAGAGCTGATAGGTGTAGACAAAGTAGATAGCTGACTACGCTGACACACAAAGAGTACTTTTTAATGTTATTTGTTGTAAATGTGCATATTTTTATCAGAAAATTCTATTCTCCAAGGTATGTAAGTTAAGTTCCACATGCTATTCTAGCACAGAGTGGTCACCAGGGTACAGTTTTTGATTTTCTGATTAATTTTAGAGCTCTGAGTGTTTCCTTGTCTTTTCCTCTACTCTTTAGTTCTGTTGCTTAGGATTTACTTGAATGATTATGTAACTTTTGTTTAACTAGGAGCCATTCTTGCCACTTGGAATTTAACCTTTTCCACTTTCATTTTTTTGATTTGATTGTGTAATTCCACAGACCTTTGGCGTGGTCACTGATCCATTCTTGAGGACAGAGTGTTCAATATCCACAGTGTTTTCAGCATAGCAATTATGGAATGATATAATGGTTTATGTACAGTTCATTGTTTTCTATAAGGATAAAACTGGCAAGTCTAGTTATAGATTTTCATGAAAAGTAGATTATCAAAGAGATAAAACGAAAGGCAAGGATAAAGTTCTTTTAGGCAGTAGCAGAAAATTATACTGTTTTAGTTTTTCATTAATTTTTCTTTTTAGAGTTAGAAAGCTACAAAGTATCCCTTATTTTATATTTGTAGGCATGTTGGACTAGAAAGAGGAAATTGGAAGGACAGAAAATATAAGCAATAGTAAGTTATAGCAACTTTAATCGTGAAATTTTTGTTTTGGCTCAAGTGATTCCAAAGTGAATCTTGAAGTGGGGAAGAGCAGGGGGATAGAAAGATGTATTGGGGATTTTCTTCCCTTCTTCTTCCTATCTCTTCCTTTGGGCTGTGGAGGAGAGGGAAAAGACTAAGGTAACTGCTTATTTAAAAGCACAGTTGTATTTGCCAAATAAAACAAGGAGTTCGGCAAGCATTTGTTAAGTCCCTGTTATATGCCAAGCATTTTATTAAGTGAAAGGCTAAAAACAGGCCTATTCTTAATGAACTATAGTCTCATGAGGAAAGAAATATTCAAAAAACCCTGTATAGAAAGGATATATGTGAGATCAATCAGAGAAAATCAGCAGAGAGAAGGCATTAACACTGAGGATGATTGAGAAGAAATACTTTTTGTAGCTACTACTTGAAGAAAGCCAGGAAACACAGAGGAGGTGGGAGAGAGCTTTAGGAGTGATTTTTGATGCTTTTAAAATGAATGACGTTGTACATAATCTATATCAGATTGCTTGCTGTTTTGGGGAAGAAAGGAAGGTAGAAAAAAAATTTATAATTCAAAATCTTACAAAAATAAATGTTGAAAACTATATTTGTAATTGGGAAAATAAAATATACCACATTTATATTTATTTTCTTGCCAGCTTAAAAAAACAAGTAGTTTGCTACTTGAATGACTTTCTGAAGGCATTAAAACAATTTTCTTTTTTCTTTTTTTTTTTTGGGGGGGGGTATTGGTCATCTCTGAAGCATTATTATGTAATTCTATTCCTATTTGGATTGTCATCTGGGTTTTTGGGTTGGCAGTAATACAGTATACAAACTCAGTTGGAAAAAATGGATTTATTCTGACATTCACTTTTTCCTGTTTAGTCTGTGACATTGCACACAGATGTAGGTGATATTAAAATAGAAGTCTTCTGTGAGCGGACACCCAAGTCATGTGAAGTAAGTATTGAAATAAATGATGATTGACTCTGAACATTATACAGATTAGTGAAAAGAGTTCTAGATTTGGAGGTGGAGAACACTGGCTAAGTCCCATCTCTGTTCCTTACTGCATGAGAGGTCATTTCACTTTTGGAGCTTCCCTTTCCTCATTTGTAAAATGAAGGGCCTGGACTATAGATTAAAGTGTCAGAGTAAAATAGAAATGGATCCTAGGCTGCATGTAAACTTAGAAATTCACAAATTAGCATTATGTTGTATTGCATTTGTGTGTATTTTCTTTAAAATTTCCCAATTAATTACTTGCCATCTAGGGGAGGAGATGGGGGGAAGGAAGGAAAAAATTGGAATACAAATGTTTTGCAAAGGTTAGTGTTGAAAAATTATCTATGCACGTTTTGAAAATTAAAAAGCTTTACTGAAGAAGTTTTAAAAAAAAAATTCCCAATTACATCTTAATCTGAGGCTACAAAGTTGGATACTTCTGAACAAGATCTGATCTCTGGCTTCCCTTCCAACCCTAAAAATGAATCATGAATGGGTATAAGTCACTGTCAATCAAAGGATTTTAGTTTTCATGTAGAAAATATATGCGATCAGAACACCAGCATAATGATTTTGCAATGGCTATTTTGGCTTCTTTAATATCTTACTTTTGTGTTTATATTTGAGGAAATAGATCTGATGTTAATATTTAACCCCTTGTGTGCAATAATTGAGGATTTCATATGTGCATTTTTTATGGGGGGGAAAATTGTATTATAGAGATTTCTGTTTACTACCCTAACCACTTGGAAATATTTACCTACCATTTGGAAGTATCATGAGAAGTCCCCTGAATTTTTCCAAATTATTGGTGATGGAGAGTGGCATAAATGGGCACTGCTTGCTTTTAGCACCCAGGCTCAATTTGAGAGTTGGAAATGTGAGAAATTAATCCCTTGGACACAGAAAAGGATAAACCTAAAAGTCTGTTTATGTTTTCATAAGAAGCAAGCACATACTCCAGAAGCTGAAAGAGCCTTCTTATCCTATTCCTGAATGCATGTCCCTCCCTCAGTTCCCCATTAGCTGAGTACAACAAGGTTTATATGCTTCTCAGTCTGCCTTCTTCAGGTTACTTTTCCCACCACATACATTGCATGACTATTAAAATAAATTTCAGCTCCTCTTTGGGAGGAGCAGTTAATATTTATGACCTAATTGTTCATGAGCGCTTCACACAAAGCTTAACCTTTACCCTATGTAACTAGCTGGTTACATTCCATTTTATCTTGTCCTTCTGCTAGCTGCTTCTCTGTATGTGTGGAGGCAAATACTCATGAATGAAATTATATCTCTCAAAAGGACTTTCTTAGACATCTAGTTCAACCCATATGCAAAAGGCATTCTCACTGTGACACATCCTGAGAAGTATTTTTCCTCTTTGTTGCTGTCAAGAGAGACTAATTAGGACTTGTTGGGGGTCTCAGCCCCAACTCCCGAGTGGAACAGGCTGTATGTGACCAGCACTGCCTGTCCACTTGAATAGCGAAGACTATGAGTAATGAGGGGCGAGAGCCAGGGTGGTGTGAGACTCTGATTTATTACAAAGACTGCAAGTCCTTTTATCTCCTCGGTGCCTGCTTCTAGTTCCTATATCATATGTAAGCACATTCTAACCTATAATAAATACATGATTCTTTACAGGAAGCTACACGTAACTATGATGTGAGCATTCCTTTCCTAATAGGAGTATGGTCAAGGTACTCCCCCCTCCAAGGTCCGGCATGCCTCTCCTGGGAACTCTCACTTGCTTCTTCGGGTGGGACCCCTTCCTCCCAGTGTTATCTTGTTCCCCCATACAAGATTACTTCAGTTTACCTGAGTCAGGCCCTGTGTGATGTCCAAGGCTGGCAGGGGTTGGCAAGTCCTCTTACAAAGACTTCAGTTTTTTAGATGTCAGAGATGGAACAAAGATAAGATAAACTTGTAAAGTGGCAAGGATCTCATTTAGCAAATCTCTAACTTTTTGGTCTTAGGGATTCCTTTATACTCTAAAATTATCAAGGATCCATCTTGCCAAAGGGTTTCGGTTTATGTGAATTATGTCTGTCAATATTTAATATGTTAGATATTAGGAAAAGAATTTTAATATTGAGAATCTCCTGAAAAACATGACAAATGTTGGAGGGGCTATGGGGGAGACTGGGGCACTACTACATTGTTGGAACTGTGAATGGATCCAACCATTCTGGAGAGCAATTTGGAACTATGCCCAAAGTGTTATCAAACTGTGCATACCCTTTGATCCAGCAGTGCTACTACTGGGCTTATATCCCAAAGAGATCTTAAAGAAGGGAAAGGGACCCACATATGCAGAAAATGTTTATGACAGCCCTTTGTGTAGAGGCTAGAAACTGGAAACTGAGTGGCTGCCCATCAGTTGGAGAATGGCTACATAAGTTACGGTATATGAATGTTATGGAATATTATTGCTCTGTAAGAAAAGACCAACAGGATGATTTCAGAGAGACCTGGAGAGACTTACATGAACTAATGCTAAATGAAATGAACAGAACCAGGAGATCATTGTATATGGCAATAACATTATTATATGACAATCAATCCTGAGGGATGTGACTTCCTTTTTGATCTAATTTTTCTTGTGCAGCAAGAGAATTGTATAAATATGTTTACACATATAGGATTTAAAATATGTTTTTATATATATATATATATATATATATATATAGAGAGAGAGAGAGAGAGAGAGAGAGAGAGAGAGAGAGAGAGAGAATATCTCCTGAAAGAGTATAGGGGTCCTTAGTGATTTCTGACCCACACTTTGAGAACCTAGGGTCTAGTTCAACCCCTTATGCAGAATAGGAACTTGAAATCTTGTCTTTTGACTTATTTTCTGTAGAAAACAGACAAACATGATTTAATATTGAAGGAAAAAAGATTTTGCAGTTATTTCATTTGCTTATTGACAAAAACTAAGGATTTATAAAGTACAATTAGTATCCACATTAATGTCATAAATGTAAATTTTAAAATCCATTAACCATAGTGTTTGAAGAATTAAGTGTTTTATTTTAAACATGTCATTGCTATAGTATTTATTAACTTTTATTTTCATACTCTCTAGAACTTCTTGGCTCTTTGTGCTAGTAATTACTACAATGGGTGTATATTTCACAGAAATATCAAGGGCTTCATGATACAAACAGGAGATCCAACAGGTGAGTGCTTAGATTCATTAATAGCTTTCTTCCTTGGGATACTGGGATGAAGATATGAGGAAAGTCACTCTAACTGTAGAAGCTAGGATTTTTTGTATTACGCCTATGTTATGTTATCAAAAAAAAAAAAAAAAAAAGTCTGAGTCCAGTAGTTAGTCTTTAAAATGAATTATTCCTTCTTATTATTTTAATGAGTTTCATTTTCATTGATTAGTCCATATACCACAGTTTTAGAAGGTGAGATAAACTATATGGTTATGTTAGCTTGCAGTCTAAGTTGATCATTTTAAAAGCTTTAAGGTCTTAATACCTCACATTCTTCTTCCATCAGAAAATGGCTCCCTCCCCACCTTTTATAAACTTGATATTATTATTTTTAATTTTATTTTAATTATAATTAATTATTATTTATTGTTTTCCAGGTTCTGGGAAAGGAGGCAACAGTATCTGGGGCAGGAAATTTGAAGATGAATACAGTGAATACCTTAAGGTACCTCTTTATTCTTCAGTATTACTTAGCTACCTTAGCTTCTCATTAATTAAAAAGTTGGAGAAATTGACACTTGTTAAGAAGTTAGTATGATTTTGCAATTATGAATTTGGATGGTTCCTTTTGTATATTTCATGACCTAATATGAATGAACTTATGTAGGTTAGTGTTTGACTGCTCCTTAGAATTTAATCCTACAATTTAATGTTATCATTTATTATTATATTTGACAGCTAGGTATAGCAGTGGATAGTGTGTTGGGCCTGGAGTCAGGAAGACTCATCTTCCTGAGATCAAATCTGGCCAATACTAGCTATGTTCACTCTAGGTAGGTCACCTTGTTTGCCTTAGTTTCCTCACCTGTAAAATGAGCTGGAGAAGGAAATGGTATCTTTGCTAAGAAAACCCCAAAAGAGGTCACAAAGAGTTGAATGGGCCTGGAAAGCAACTGTGTAAAGTCCGGGCTAGCTCCCTGGAGGCCTCAGGAATAGCCGGAGTCAGGATAAGTAAAAGTCCTTGGTCTTCAGAGGGCAGAAGTGAAGGAGACAGACAAACTGCCACAAGCTCTCCATCAACCTCCCTTCTCTAGTTCTCTTGCCTCTCACCCTACCCCTTAATCCTTACCTACAATTATCTGTATACACCAAACATCAAGGAACAGTGAGAAGGGCCATTTTTCCAAACATATGCTAATAGAATCATTGTCCAATAAGTAATTAGCCTTAAGTGCTCGGTTGTCTATTTCAAGCATACCTTTTAAGAATTTCAGCCCTTTACATAACTGCACATTTATTACACTTTTTGCTTATAGATCAAAAATTCATATTTGATTAGCATTTCCTGGTATTCTAATTTAAATCTTGCAGATAATACTTAATATACTATTCCATGCCATGACTCTCAAGGACAGTGAGTTCCAATGTACATCAGTTAGTGCAGTGTACATGCTAGTTAGTATTTTGTTACAAAAAAAAAAAAAGGTAAATGTATTCTGATGCATGTATGGAAAATTTTTTTTTTTGATGTTTTAAGTACAAATTAAAAAACAAAATAAAAAAAAAAGAATATTTATGCTGAGATGACTTGAAGAATTTCTCTTTAAAATACAAAAATGATAAAACATTTATCTGCTAATACAGGTATAAACTGAAGATATTGAATTATTCAACTATGTTAAGTACTGTTGTGTCTGATACTAGAGCTTGCAGATTGGAATCTTTTCTAATTATTCTATATCCTGTTCTTAGCATTTGGTCAGTTTTATTAAGCTGATAGAACTACTACTTCATGAGTCTCTTGTAGTTAATGGGTCCTACTAGAAATACTTACCACTGGGAGTTAACTGTTCCACGAGAGGCATCCTCTCTTGTAATCTATTGCAGAGAAGATTCTGAGCTACATTGGTGGTAGAGATGTGTATTCATCATAAACTGTCTGTACTGGTGAAATCCCAGATCTGATTTTTTTTAAACAAAGGCAGCTCATAAATGATATTTTAAATAAAATATTTTTTAAAATACAGTTGAATCTTCCCAGTACCATTCTTATCCAGTTTCCTGCTATTGAATTACTTTTTATTAGACCTTTTACTTGCCCTTGACCACATTAGCTCCCATCTCCTCCAGCAGGTTGCTCTTTTGATCATCCTCTCTTCCTAATTGTAGATTTTTTTTCTTGTTCATTGACTCTTTTTAGACTACCTTACAAACATCTTCAAATCCATCCAATTCTTTAAAAAAGACCTTTCCTTGGCCCTGACATCCCCTCCAGCATTGTCTATATCTCTTTTCCTTTTCATAGCCAAATTTATGGGGAAAAAGGCTCCTTGCTTTTGCTTTCTCTCCTCTCTTTGTTGCTAAATACAATGGCTTTTCCTCAGCCCTTGTCATTTTGCTCCAGTGTTTGATGTTGCTAACTAGCCCCTCCTTGCCTCCTGGCTCCGCCCTTAGCTTTTGTGACATTGCTCTGTTGTTAGGCTACTTCCTAACCCTGTAGTACCTTTCCTTACCCAGTCACCACAATGACTCTTTGGACTTCTTTGGGTACATGAGATGAGATAATCGCCACACCCAGTGAAGGTTGCAGCAGGCACACTTTATTTGGTTTAGCTCATGATGGATGTCTCCCATGATGTCTCTCTCATCATGTCTCTCATTATCTCTCTTTCTCCCTTGTCCCTTGTCCCTTATATCTTCCCCTCAGCTGAACTCTGTTTCCACATGGTCACATGCCTCAGCAACAATCCTTCCAGAGGAGGGAAGTGCTTGCCCCGTTTTTGGCACGTACTCTATGCATGACTATGCCATAATTCTCTTGCTGGAACACCTAGTGCACACCTGTCAGCAGAATACATGCCCGGGTGCCTCAACCCAATTCTGGTTTGTACTGTAGCCAAGGGATTGTGTTATGGGGCAATGAAAAACAGGTGGGGTAGAAGGTTTCAGGGCCCAACACGCTGTCATGATTCTTTTTTCTCGCTGAAAGACAGCTGCTTCCTTGGTTGCCTTTCTAGGCTTATCACCCATGTCCCATCCTTTATTTATGGATGAATATACCCAGATCTCTGTCCTAGGCCTCTTCCCTTTTTTTCTCTGTTCATTCTGAGATCTCAACAGTTCCCATGAATTCAGCCATCCATTTCTATGATTCCCAAATCTATACATGCAGCCCTTATCTCTACTTATGTCTCTACCTGCATAGCCCATAAGCATTTCGAACTCAGCATATCCAAAACAACTTTTCTTCCCTCCTAAATTCATTTCCTTTCTATCAACTTCCCTTCTTTATACTCACTTCACAACCATCTTCGTCGGGGTCCTCACCTCTTCTCACTTGAACTTTTATAGCAGCTCTCTCTAAAGTCCTCTATGTAAATGCCAAAGTGATCTTCCCAAACACACGCTTGACCACATGATGGATCCAGATTAGGATAGAATAGAAATGCCTGTTGACATTTAAAGTCTGTCAGTCCTTACATGAACTGATGCTAAGTGAAGTGAGTAAAACCAGGAGAACATTGTACACAGCAACAAGATTATGCAATGATCCTTAAGGATGTGGCTTTTTTTTTTTTTTTTTTTTTTAAACAATGAGATGATTCAGGCCAATTCCAAAAGACTTGTGTTGGAGAGAGCCATCTGTATCCAGAGAGGGGACTTCGGGGACTGAATGTGAAACACAACATAGTATTTTTACCTTTTTTGTTGTTTGCTTGCTTTTTTATTTCTCATTTATTTTTTCCTTTTTGATCTGATCTTTTTTGTGTAGCATGATAACTGTGGAAATACATATAGAGGAATTGCACAAGTTTAACATATGGTTGGATTGCTTGTTGTAGGGAAGGGAGTGAGGAAAATGGAGGGAGAAAAATTTGGAACACAAGGTTTTGCAAGGGGAAATGTTGAAAACTATCTTCACATATATTTTGAAAATAAAGATTCTTGAGGATTTATGATTATATCCTTAGAACTCTATACATGTTGGGCTTGGTGATTGATTATATAATAAGAGTTATTCATTGAATCCTTTCATATTCTCATGTACTTTTAAAAATATCATTATGTGATTATTATATATTGTAGAATTTTAGAATTTTTTATTCCAATTCCTTCCCAAAGAAAAGTTCAGTCCTCTCATTTTATGAGGAATAAAAAGGTAAAGTAATTAAAGATTAAAGTGGTGAGAGGATTAAACTCTGTTTATGTAGCTAATTAGAGGAAAAGCATGTTTATCTCAGGCCTAAATATAGAATACTACTTTATGGATATGATTTTATTAATCATCCTTTTTATTTTCAGAATTTCAAATTTGGTATTTTATTGAGGGGTTTTAATTTTGTTCTTTTAACTTTTTTAGTTCCATGCCCAATTCATTGTTCTTCATTTCTTTCTTTTGCAAGTAAGCATCTACAGATATAAAATTTCCCCTAAGAACTTCATTGGCTGCATCCCATAAATTTTGGTATGTTGTCTCATTATTGTTTAATGGAAATAATTAAATGGATGTTTTTGATGGTCTCTTAGCACAGTGTTCGAGGAGTTGTATCCATGGCTAATAATGGCCCAAACACCAATGGATCACAGTTCTTTATTACTTATGGCAAGCAGCCTCATTTGGACATGAAGTATACAGTATTTGGAAAGTGAGTAGTATGGACATTGTTTTTTTAATTTCTTTGAGTAAGGATAACACCTAAATACTTAAAATACAGCACAAACCATTACCACCATTTTCAGAGAGCATCTTATTATTGATACACCAACAGAAAATCATTTTAAATAAATGGTGTTTATTGTGCAGCATTGTAATATCCTGGCTAGCTTTCTGGAGGTTCTCTGGAAGGGCCTTGATCTCAGCAGGATAGACACCATGAGAATGGACAAGAATAGAGTCCAAAGTCTTTATTGTCTCTTACATAGTCTGTGTCTGTCATAGTCTGATGCCGTCTCAGTCTGACCCTGTCTCCGTCTGACCCTGTCTGACCCTGTCTCAGTCTGACCCTGTCCCAGTCTGACCCCGTCCCAGTCTGACCCAATCTCCTCTAGCAGGCTCAACCGGTCTTAACCAGTCTCTCTCTCCCTCTGGCTTTGTCCCCAGTTCTTATATACTCTATTACAATTACATCATGAATATGTGTGAACTAGAGAACTATTATATCACCATACTAAGTACTAAGTATATGTAAAGTAGATAACCATTGTTTCAGTTCCACTGAGTTAACACCTTATTATAAGCATCTTTGTTTCAACTATAACACAAGTGGTCATGCCCCCCTCTGTCTTCTCAGGAAAGGTGAGAACACCAAAGGGAGGTAGGTGAGAACACCAAAGAGAAAATGGGGAGCCAAACCCAGATATAGTTAGCAGGTTTCCTCTGGGCTGAAGTGTCTTATACCTCACCCAGAGTTCCCTCACTATCTACGTCCCTCTACACAGCATTTTCTGTCTGCCATACATATTATATGTGTCTTTATATAGGGATGCTATTAAGCAATTAATGTATAGAAAATAGCAGGATCCATTAATCTCATTGTTTTGTGGGTAATCCTGGCTCTCTTTCCTGACCTATCCACAGATTTCAGTGCTTTATAATCCCCATTATTCTAGGCCTGAAAGAGTACTTTCTTCAGAATGAATAGAATGATTTTGTCTTAATTCTCCTTTGTCTTTTCATTTATAACCCATTCCCTCCTTTGTATGTCGTCTTTGAGAAAGAAATAAATGGCTTTCAAAATTTCATGTTTAAAAGGTGGGAAGTTTTGTTTTATATTTAGGGTTTAATTGATTTTGCTGTTAATGTGACATTTTTACCTTGATCTTTTTGGAAGGTGGGGTGTATGTGTGTATGTGTTTTGGGGGAAAGGGGAGAGACAGACAAAAACAGACAAAGAGAGGGAGAGAAAAAGAGAAGGAAAGAAGGAGGGAGGGAGAGATTCTAAAATGAGATCACATTTGAGGATTTTTGTGGTTCTCTTTAGAATTAAAATTTAAATTATAGTTTCCTCTTCAGGAATTTGACACATCTCATAGATCTCACAGATCTCACAGATCTTTTAACTTGCCTAAGAAATGTTTCACTTTTTTTTTTTTTTTTTTTTTTTTTTTTTTTTTTTTTTTTTTTTTTTTTTTCCTTTTTTTGGCAAGGCATTTGGGTTAAATGACTTGCCAGGGTCACATAACTAGTAGTAAGTGTTAAGTATCTGAGGCTGTAATTGAGCTCAGGTCCTCCTGACTCCAGGACTGGTGCTTTATCCACTGCACCATCTAGCTGCCCCTGTTACTCTTTACAACAGGGGGTCCTCAAACTTTTTTAAATAGGGGGCCAGTTCACTGTCCCAAGACTGTTGGAGGGCCGGACTATAATAAAAACAAAAACTGTTTTGTGGGCCTTTAAATAAAGAAACTTCATAGCCCTGGGTGAGGGGGATAAATGTCCTCAGCTGTCGCATCTGGCCCACAGCCGTAGTTTGAGGACCCCTGCTTTACAATCTTGAATAAAGCTGTAATCCTAACAAAACTTTAGCTCAGGGATTTTTAGCTTGGTATCCAGGAAAGTTTTAAAAAGTTATTTTGATCACTAACTATAATAAATACAATTAGTTCATTATAATACTATGGATTTTATTTTATGCATTTAGAAATTTTTTATAAGGCATCCATAGGCTTCCCTAGATTAAGAGGATCCATGATGCAAAAAATAAGTTTAAAAACCTATGTTCTAAATTGTCACAGGGCATTTCTATTCTACAGGCATTCAGAATTTGTATTTTTCTGTTCTCCATTGTCTCCTTTCTTTTTCTTCAGCCTAAATTTAGAGCTGATCAGTGGAAATAAAACAGTCCTACATGTATTAGTGGAACAAATTTATAAAATAAAGTAGTATATGCCTTTTCCTAATTCAGGAAATTTAATGAGCTTCACTGATCCTGTAGCTGCTATTACTAATGTTGACAATATTTTATATTTGGGGACATTTGGTTAAAGAACTACTCTGTGATTATCACATGTGTAGCCATTCAGGGTAACTATTAGCTGGGAATGAAGGTGGCATGCAGTATTCTCAAACTGCAATAGAAACTTTTTATACCCATTTCTTATAGTTGACCAATAATATAAAAGTCTGGAGGCCTGAATTTTTACCTCCTGTATCTATCTATAGAAATAAAATATTAAACCAACAAATTTTTTGTAATGTTTGTACTTGTTATGATTTGTTATGTTTGTCCTCAACGACTCTGAAGTCCAGAGAAAAGAAATTACACACACATAATAAATTAAGCAATGACAAATTGAAATCAAATTAAAAAACAAAACAAAACTCAGCAGCAGTGAATTATGATGAATTCTCACAAGCCAGGATGTGACTAATTGTTACATAAATTGTAATAGGAGTTATAATTGCTAGAGAAATTAAAAAACCATGAATTTATCAGCCCCAAGGAATTTTCATGAGTGTTTTATTTTCTTTTAGGGTAATAGATGGCCTAGAAACTTTGGATGAACTAGAGAAGCTGCCAGTAAATGAAAAGACTTTTCGGCCTCTTAATGATGTACACATTAAGGATATTACCATTCATGCCAATCCATTTGCTCCGTAACTGCAATGTATTGGATAAAGATTTGTCAAGCTCAATATAGCAAACACTTCACTCTTGTGCACTTCTTCATCGTGCCACAAGCTACATCTTTCTATTAATTTACTCAGAACTGAGACTGTGGGCCTTTCAAAAGCCTGTCCACTATGAAATAATCGAAAGAAAACAAGCCAAACCAGAACAGTACAACACATCCAGCAAATATTTATGAGAACAGTCATACATAATTGCTTCCTCCATGAAAGCAGGTAAAAGAAAAAAGTTTTCAGAAGTGATATACTACAGACAATAATATCTATCTTCATGGTCATAACAGTGTGATATTAGATTTGTTACTTTTTTTAAAAAATGAAATAAAACAATGTGTATAACTTGGAAATGTTTTTAATCTTTTAAGTTTCTGAGCCTCTTTAATGTAAAACATAAATTGTCTACTTTTCTGGTAAGTGTCAATTTTTGTGGGCATAGTATTTTAGAGTTTCAGGCTTATAAATTCAAATCGTTATGCATGAGGTTTACCCAGAAATATACAAGAGAAATATACAAAAGAGCCAGCAAGAAATAATCAAAATGGCCTATATGAAAGTAATAACAGAAAACAGTAATATTTTATCTATCTAAATATATAAAGGTAGATAATTTTATTTATTCTCATAAAATTGTAATTTACACCTTTGTTATTTGAAAGCTGAATGAAACTTAGGATAGTGGCTTTGTGGAAAGGGAATAGTATGCTAGTCAGAAAAAGCAGGACTAATCCAGCCTCTGATACTAATTACATAGTTTATATGACCCTTAACAAGGTTCTTAACCATCCCAGTTCAAATCTAGCTTCAGACTTACTAACTTGTGAACTCACACATCACAATTTCCATTTGCTTCATTTACCAAATGTTTACTCAACACCTAAGTGACTGGTTTGGTCCTACCTTTTATGGTTTTCATGCTTAAAAATGTCACCCCTGCCATATGGCCTTCTCAGGACAATAATCCCTTGCAAGTTTTTTTTTTTTTTCTGACTCTGAAATTAAACTTCTGTTTGATTACAGACTCTTCTATCTCTAGCCTCCATAGGTTAGAGTCTGGTTCCAGTCTGATTGATATAAGCAAAATTAGAATATTGTACAATGAAGAGTTGTGAATTACTCGGCTATTCTCAGCAATACAGTAATTCCAGACAATGTCAAAGGACTCATGATTAAAAATGTAATTTCCATCCAGAGAAAACACTGATGTTGCCTGACTACTTATTAATCCATACTATTTTCTGTCCTTCCTTTCTTTTTTTATTTTTCTAGCTTTCTTCCTTCCTTTCTAAGTCTTCTTGCACAAAATGGATAATATGGAAATGTATTATGTGATTGCACATATATAACCTATTATCAGATTGCTTTCTATCTCAGATATGGGAGAAGAAGGAAGGTATTAGAACTCAAAACTTTACAAAATTTTAAAAATTATTTTTACATGTAATTGGGGGAAAATAAAATATTTCAAAAAAATTCCTTGAGAGAAGAGACTGCTTTATCTCATTTATTAATCAATGTATTCTTTTTTTTTTTTTAATAGCCTTTTATTTACAGGTTATATGTATGGGTAACTTTACAGCATTGACAGTTGTCAAACCTCTTGTTCCAATTTTTCCCCTCCTACCCCCGACCCTCTCCCCCAGACGGCAGGATGACCAGTAGATGTTAAATATATTAAAATATAAATTAGATACACAATAAGTATACATGACCAAACCATTATTTAATCAATGTATTCTTATTTAAAGCTTCTATGTACTTTGCCCGTGATTATGCCCTTAAAAAATGCTGATTGATTATTCTTGACACCTAGAGATTGAGCTCTCTGCCTAACCCTTACCTTTAAACCTGTCTAGTAAACTCCTGCCCTCTGCCCTCTGCCCTCTTTATGATTGAGGCAAAATTTTGCTGGAATTATTTGGGTTAACAAAGCAGCAGATTGTGAATAGACAAGCATCAGGGGAGAACAGTGGATTAAGAGCTGATCTTTTATGAGGATTTACCTCAGTCTGAGCTGAGATGCCTGTAGAACCAGACTTTCCTTAGCATCTCCCTTATCTGCCACAGTTCAGTCTTTTATTCACTCCTCCTAGGAGTGATGGTAATGCTAGGCTGGTTCCAACCTTTGGAATCTTTCCATTTGACTCCCAGCTATCTTTTTACAACTCCAAAGACTGATTCAATGGAAAAATGTTATTTCCTAGTTAGGCCGTTTTCTACCTGCAGTGATTATATAATTTCTGGCAAAGGAAATTTTAGAAAAACCAACTCTAGTTTAAGATTTCTAGTCAATTTATTATTTAAAATTTCCATTGCTCAATTCTAGATCAGTAACATGCATTTTTCAGTGCAAAACAGACTGCAGAAAATCAAAATGGGTCAGATACAAAGATCTCACTGGAGGTTGTAAACTAATTGGGAAAACTGGAAGGGATTTATCAATCTACTCCTTTCTTACTTTTACACCAGGATTGAGATCTCTGCAGAGATAGTTCAATCCTTTTGGAGCTCATCTAGAAAGGGAACTGAGTGTTTTGCCCTGCAGAGGGACACCTTAACATTTCTGTGAATCTTGGATTTTCCAACAGGTTCTTTCCTATATGGTGTCTTCCACAAAACTTTAAATCCAAAACTTGGACTCCTCCAAAAATTAAACATTTTGGTACTGTTAACCCATTCCTGGAAGGCTGCTTTTCAGCAAGCAAAACTATGCTATTTTTCAAACTAAAATTGATCTTGGAATGGGCTTTTGAAGCTTTCTAAAGAGTAAGAACTGGAGGGAGCTCTGTGTTAAAAGCTTAATATAAATTATTAACTATCTCAATTTCCTAGGTCTGAAGTCTCTTCACCAAAAGTCCATAAGATCATCACTTTTCCCCCTATAAATCACTTCCATTCTGAGCTTGTGATTAATCTTTTTACTTTCAGATTGTTTATCTTTCACTCTTCTTTATGTCTAAATCATGGATCCATTTACAACTTATCAATTTTTAACACAATACTTTACATTTTATCCAGTAGAGTAGATTTTGTCAAATAGCTAATTCTTATCCCAGTGATTAAAGTCTGCCATTGCACTGTTTGTTTCTGTAGGGTGTGTACCTGATCAACCTCTGTAATTTAGATGATGAACTTTAAAGTCTGGCTTTTGCACTGTTTGTTTCTGTAGGGTGTGTACCTGATCAACCTCTGTAATTTTGATGATGAACTGATTCATGGCTTAATTTTGAGGTCTCTGATCCTTCTCTAGGATGTGAGACAACTCCGTACAAGAAAAAAGGCAGCAGGCATCCAAGAAAGTTGTTTTCCTAATATTTTCTATTGTATGCTCAGTCTTGTCCAAAACTAGTCCACCCTCTAGTCTGTTCAAATGAGACCTGATGAAGACTTTAGCTTAAAAAGACAAAGGTTTTTCCATATGAACTTTGTTGTTATTTTTTCTAGGTCATTAAAATAGTTTTTTGGGAGTCTGATTGGTATAGCGCTAAATAAATAGATTAGTTTAGGTAATATTGTCATCTTTATTATATTTGCTCGCCCTATCCAAGAGCATTTAATATTTTTCCAATTGGTTAGATCAAGAATTTCAAGGGAATTAATGAAAAAAAAATCAAATGAAGGTGGCTTAGCTGTACCAGATCTAAAATTATATTATAGAGCAGCAGTTACCAAAACTATTTGGTATTGGCTAAGGAATAGATTAGTTGATCAGTGGAATAGATTAGGTTCAAGGGATAAAACAGTCAACAAATATAGCAACCTAGTCTTTGACAAACCCAAAGACCCCAGCTTTTGGGATAAGAACTTACTGTTTGATAAAAATTGCTGGGAAAATTGGAAACTAATATGGCAGAAACTAGGCATTGATCCATACTTAACGCCGTACACAAGATAAGGTCAAAATGGGTTCATGACCTAGGCATAAAGAATGAAATTATTAATAAATTAGAGGAACACAGGATAGTTTACCTCTCAGACCTGTGGAAGGGGAAGGACTTTATGACCAAAGCAGAACTAGATATCATTACTGATCACAAAATAGAAAATTTCGATTATACCAAACTGAAAAGTTTTTGTACAAACAAAACTAATGCAGACAAGATTAGAAGGGAAGCAATAAATTGGGAAAATATTTTTACAGTCAAAGGTTCTGATAAAGGCCTCATTTCCAAAATTATAATATAGAGAATTAACTCTAATTTATAAAAAATCAAGCCATTCTCCAATTGAAAAATGGTCAAAGGATATGAACAGACAATTCTCAGATGAAGAAATTGAAACTATTTCTAGTCATATGAAAAGATGCTCCAAGTCATTACTAATCAGAGAAATGCAAATTAAGACAACTCTAAGATACCACTACACACCTGTCAGATTGGCTAAGATGACAGGAAAAAATAATGATGATTGTTGGAGGGGATGTGGGAAAACTGGGACATTGATGCATTGTTGGTGGAGTTGTGAACGAATCCAACCATTTTGGAGAGTAGTTTGGAACTATGCTCAAAAAGTTATCAAACTGTGCATACCCTTTGATCCAGCAGTGTTACTACTGGGATTATATCCCAAAGAGATTATAAAGAAGGGAAAGGGACCTGTATGTGCATGAATGTTTGTGGCAGCCCTTTTTGTAGTGGCTAAAAACTGGAAACTGAATGGATGTCCATCAGTTGGAGAATGGCTGAATAAATTGTGGTATATGAATATTATGGAATATTACTGTTCTGTAAGAAATGACCAACAGGATGATTTCAGAAAGGCCTGGAGAGACTTACACGAACTGATGCTGAGTGAAATGAGCAGGACCAGGAGATCATTATATACTTCAACAACAATACTATATGATGACCAGTTCTGATGGACCAGGCCATCCTCAGCAACGAGATCAACCAAATCATTTCTAATGGAGCAGTAATGAACTGAACTAGCTATGCCCAGAAAAAGAACTCTGGGAGATGACTAAAAACCATTACATTGAATTCCCAATCCCTATATTTATGCCCACCTGCATTTTTGATTTCCTTCACAAGCTAATTGTACAATATTTCAGTCTGATTCTTTTTGTACAGCAAAATAACGTTTTGGTCATGTATACTTATTGTGTATCTAATTTATATTTTAATATATTTAACATCTACTGGTCATCCTGCCATCTAGGGGAGGGGGGGGGGGTAAGAGGTGAAAAATTGGAACAAGAGGTTTGGCAATTGTTAATGCTGTAAAGTTACCCATGTATATATCCTGTAAATAAAAGGCTATTAAATTAAAAAAAAAGACAAAGGTTTCCCATTTCATCCCAGGCCATCTCCAGATCTGTTATCTTGCCACTGGACCCAATGGCTCTGGAAGGGAAGATGAGGCAGGTGACCTTGCACAGCGTCCCTCATTGAAATCCAATTCGCTTGCATGTCACATCACTCTCTGAAGCTACGGTCCTCTTCTAGGGATACACAAAAACAACAAACCTTAGGCTAAATTCCAGATACCAGGCTAGTCTCTGATTACCATAAACAACGCCACAGGGAAAGCCACAGAAATCGACAAAAACAAACCCTTTGCGCACAAGCACAGAGTCAGCCTGCAAAGCCACAGAAACCGACAAAAACAAGATACCCTTTGCGCACAAGCGCAGAGTCAGCCTGCAAAGCCACAGGGAAAACCACAGAAATCAACAAAAACAAGACACCCTCTGCGCCAGCCCGCAGGCTCCGCCTACTCCCTGCGCTTAGTTAACACCCTTCACCCACGTCGCCACAGGGGCGGTGCCTCTAGACGCATCACCGCCCCGCCCTTGGGGTGGAGCCAATGCGCGTGCGTGCCTCTTGTTTTCGAGAACATTCCTGACGTCCGCACCAGTCCGCCTGTCGGAATCCGTCGCGAGCGGTTGCGGTTGACTGTTGCTCCTTCCGCTTGGGAGGTCAGTTTCGCCGTGTCAGAGCTCGTTTCTTTGGTCGAAACGGTAAGTTTAACCCTGGGGTATTATATTTTTTAAGGTCCTGATAATACCCCTTCCCCGTTCAGTCCTTTCGGGGACTCTGACTTTTCTCCGTAAGAGCGGCCTCCTCTCCTCTCTCAGCCCAACACCCTTGGGACCCCTACACTGGGGCTGTTGCCTTGGCGAGGCTCTAGCTGTCTCACTGTCACCGCCTTACAGGCGACGGATTTTGTAGTGGGGAAGAAAGGGCCCGACTCCGGTTTCCCAGAGTGGGTTCCCTTAGGATAGGATAAGGTAAAATTCGCCGCCGCCATATTGTCTTCTCTGGGGCTGGATCGGCGGCGGCGGCAAAATGGCGGCGTGGGGGAGGGGTACGGTGTTGACTGGGAGGACGGAGACACCCGGAGCTGCCCGCGCGTTGCGTGGGGGAGGGGAGGAGCTCGGACGGGACAATAAACCACCGCCCCCTGGGCTTTGCCGCTAGGAAACGGGTCCCGGGATTGTAAGGCTAGTGTCGCCGGAGTTGGAAAACGGAGAAAACAAAATGCGACACAGATTAGTTAGCCGAGGGGGGAAAAAGGCAGTGAGCCAATTCTGTATTAAAATCTATTACTTAAAAGCTGGCCCAGGAAACGCGGCGAAAATGCCGCCCATCGATCCTTTTTTTTTTTCTTCCTTGACGTCATCAGCGTTTGGCTACTTCGGGCTTGTTGAAAATTCTGTTAAAATCGTTGATGCTTTTTGAAAAGGGCGAGCAGAGGAGTCGATTTGGCCTTTCCTTCCAAATTCGGCCTCCGCGGTGCTCTTAGAAAATGCGTCTTTAAGATTTAAAAGACGCTCTAGTTAACTGAAAGGCTCTGTATTACGTAAGAAAAGTTTTCCGAAGGGAACGCGAGGCCTCTTGAAAAACACAGCAGCCCCTGGGGTAGTAGAGTACCCAGGGAAATGTATCTGAAAAGCGTGTCACAATGCTTTCTTCACTTTCATTTAGTATGGTGCCCAAAAGATCGTTTACATTTGGTTCCTAAACAATATCAAGCCTTTGTACTAAAAGAATTATGCAAGGCAACGAGGAAAAACGGGTTTTCACTTTGAGTTGTAGAATGGAAGTTCGAGGGGGTGAAAAGTTGTAATTGAAAAAAAGTTTACTAAAATTGAATTCAGAAAATTGAGAAATTCATTTGAACGCTGTAGTTTAAAGAAGGTCGATTTGTATGGCTATTTTCATAAACGGTATGGTTCTAAATGGGCAGTAATAAAAGCATTTACTTAGGCTTTGTTTCTCATTCTTCTTATCCTTTGGAATTCTATCTTTGGCCCTCTTTCTACTAATATACATTATACCCCAACTTCTTAAAACTAGTTCGAGACCCTAATTGAATGTGGGGGTCAGAAAATTAATGTTTTTTTATCAGTAAATGTTTGATTTGTATACCTAATTCTTATACCCACACACCCCACCCCCTACCTGGAGTCATGTAAAAATTTCTTGAGTGAAAAGGACCCTGCTTCTTAAAAATGTATAATCTCATCAGCTCCTGTAGGTTTAATGAACTCTATGCTGAGGATTCTCAAATTCACTAAACCGTCCTATTTCTGCTGACCTTAAATTCATTTTATGCAAATTACCTTTATCTTTTCCCCCTCTCAAACTAGAACTTTATGTAGGAAATGCCATCCTCCCAGTCATCCTGAATTACCTAGTGTGTCTGCCGTTCTCCCAGTATTCGATTATTTCCAAACCCTGTTTTCAGTTTTGTAACATCTCTTAAATAGGACCCCTTCTCTCCTCTGTCATTGCCACCATTTAGTGTAGCCCCTTAGCAGCCTCTCAGATCTGTACCGCTTCAGTAGCTTTCTGGTGAGTCTGCCTAGTTTCTCCTTACTCCAGTCCGGGCTCCATTCAACCACTAGTGATTTTCCTAAAGTCCTATAGATCCATCCATGACCTTCACCCACTTCCCTCAAACTTAAGTGGCTTCCTTTTGCCTCAGAGCAAATGCAGAATACTATGTTGGGAATCTTTAATATATCGCCACCTTATACATACTTCATTCCCCAGTATTTAATTTTAAAGCAGTGACGTTGGTCTGCTAGCTATTTACAAAACTCTGCTCTAGGTATTCCCTTTGACTGTCTTTAAAATTTCAACTAAAATCACACTTTGTACTCTCTTCCCCAACCCTTAATTCTACTACTTTTCCTCTGTTGATTATTACCTGTTTATCCTGTATGTAGCTTGCTTTGTATATAATTGTTTGCTTTTTGTCTCCTGTATTAGATTATGAGGGGTTGAGGGGGACAGAGATTGTCTTTGTCTTTTTGTATCCCTGGTACAGTCTCACACATAGGTGGCACTAAATAAATGATTCCAAGGGCATTTGGGTGATGATTGAAGAATGATAAAACCATATACCACCACCTTGATCAATTTCTAATCTAGAACTACTTCAAGAAGCAAATTAGCAAGTATTTTGATGTTTATTATGGCATGTTGCTAAGGCTTAGTAATATAAATAGTTGCTGACACTAAGCTTATAATCAAATGGGGAGAGGGGAAACCACATGGACATACCTACTTAAATTAGCTACATAATCTTTTTCAGACTCTTATCTCTAACAATACTTTATATGCCTCTGGTGTTGAAATTAAGTTTTTTTAACTGAAAGCGTTGTCCTAAATTAATAACGCTCATTGAAATTATAATAACTTGTATAAAAATTTCTAGCAACAAGGGGACTAGTCTTTACTAGAATTAAGAATAATTTTCAAGTTTTCTTAAATTTGTTGTGGAAATTTTGGTATCTATGGGTTTAAGACAATCTCAGTCTTGTTCCTATATGTACTTTGGAAATGGGGGAAATAAAAGTTTTTTATGTTGCATCCAGTTTAAAAAACTCATGTCTTAACTAAATTTTGTCTTATTTTCCCAATGCTTAGTATAGTCATTTATTTGCTCTGTCACCTAATTTAAATAAAGCCACATCTGCTTTTAAATTAAACTCAAAATGTTTCCTACTAATTTGTTGAAGTACTTGTAATTTTGAAAATAGCATTAGTATGTAATTGCTGTGGTTAATCTGACAGACTTCCAACTTGCTTGCATGGTCTTGAAACCTTTCCACTTGAGATAATACCTACCAGAGCTTATTCCAGACATTTGCCAATCTTGTCCAATTAATCTCCACAATGTCTCCTGTTTTTGCCCTTTGGTCACATCCATTACCTCAACTTAATGATTTTCTCATCTTCTTTCCTAGTCTCCCCTGCTCAGAAATCTGAAGCTATAACCTTATTACTGAATCCTCAGCGTGGTGTTTATCCTATTTACATTCTGGCATCTAAATACTTTTCTAATAACGGTGTTCATGTTAGCCTTAATTATTATTTACCTGGAATTCAAGTCTTTTAAAATAGCTTATCATGGTTTATGTAATTCATTCCCTCTTTACCTCCTAAGTAGAGATTCCTTAGTTTCTTCAAAAAACAACTTATATGCCATTGAGATAAGGCATTTCCAAATTCCTTTCCCCCTCAAATTATTTTGTATTTTAATATTTACCTATTTTTTCTTTAGTTGAATTAAACTCTTAGAGGGTAGAAAATATTCTTTTATATTTTCAGCACTTGGTGCAATTAATGCATTTTTCTGCTTAGTTTATATAATAGCCAGGAAATTTAATCAATGTCACTTTGTGCTTTATTGAAGTAGTACTTGAATAGAAGTGTATATAGTGTGAATAGTAGGGAAAAGGGAAAATGCTGATATATTACTATGAGAATCAAGATTCATTTTTCAAGTTTGGATTCTAATATGCACTTTTCTATTCCCAAATAAGATTTGTCTTTATGCCAATACTCAATTTGCTTGAGGCCTTCTTGTTTAGAAAGATTTTTTGTGAATCTATTGGGGAACTTTTACAAATCATTATCGTGAGGGTAGTTGGATTGAATATTTTTGTGGTTAGCATTGTTCTGATCATTTGGAATTTTTAAAGCAGCCATATCAACATTTTTTCACCAGTAATACAAATATAAATTATTCCTCTGGTTGAACAATTTTGTCATACAGACTTATGAGGAAGTTTTTTACTTTTTTGGATAGATGCGACATTCAAAGAGAACCGATTGCCCTGATTGGTTTGAAAAGGACAGTTGGGATCGCAGAAAATGGAGTAGCAGTATCAGTGGTCATAAGCGAAGGAAGAGATCTCATAGCAGTTCCCGGGAGAACAAGCGCTGCAAGCACAATCACTCAAAAATTTATGATCGGTAAAGAAGTAATGTTATACTGTTAAGACAAAAATTTTTGAAAAGTTTCAAAGTGATTCAAAAGTTGCTGAATGAATTCTCTGATTTCTTTCTAGCCATTATTTGGAAGCCAGATGTATAAATGAGAGAGATTATCGTAATCGACGCTACATTGATGAATATAGAAATGACTACTGTCAAGGATATGAAAGTGGATATCACCATAGAGAACAAGAAAGTGGTTATTACAATCACAGTAGCAAGTCCTCTGGTAGAAGTGGAAGAAGTCATTATAAAAGAAAACACAAGAGTCACCGCAGTACTCATCGCTCACATGTGGTATGAGCAATTTTTCGCTATTTTGGAAATTTAACTTCTCTTCTAAGCAGGAAAACTTGGATTCATATTTGACAATTTGGGACAGTTATATTATAGATGAAGCAGTATCAATTTTTAACCTGCTTAAATTTTTTTTTTTTTTAATGGCCTTGGATGGGAGATTCCTGAAAATGCATTTTGATAGTTTAGTTTTTGTAGTTGGCATTTGTTTAGCAGATTTCTTAACAGTAATTAGTGATTGTCCTTCAAATTAACATCAGACATAACAGGCAGCTCAGTTTAAGATAGTTTTATACAACTAATTTAAAGATATATATATATATATATATACTACAGGTAGTTTTATGACACTTGGAGGAAATTCATTTGTTCAAAGTTATGTAGTAATTTGACCATTTAATTGTAAATATAGATGAAAAATTTAAGTTTATGCATAGCTTTGTCTATATATGCAGATAGTTATCAGATCTAATAAACAAATGCTGACTGCAGTTAGAGCATCAGATAGAGATGCCTGTTGTGTATTTAGCAGGGCATGCTGTCTGATCTTTTCTTTCCTATATGAAGCTGTTTTAGTATTTTAACTTAGTGAACAGCTGACATGTTTAAATTAAGAATTACAAATTATAACAGCATATTTTATGCTTTTTTTTTTTTTTTTTAGCAATTCCTTCAGGAATTATTAATACATTTTATTAGTTTTAACTGTTAAACATTCTTTAAAATTAACTAGGAAAACGTTATCTTAGCCACATTGGCTACTTTTGTCAGACAAGCAAATCATTGTCCTGGAATTTTACAACATTAATTTAAGGACACTAGATACTTAAATTACATTTCAGTACATCAATTAATTTTTTTTTTTTAAAGGAAAAAAAGATTGTATTATGTTTTGTTGCCTTGCCACTTTTAAGTATCTTATCTGAAAATCTGTTCCTTGCCATGTTTTTCTCCTGTTAACATAAACTATGTGCCCTGTGAATTTCTGGGGACTGAATTTGAAATTGCTCCTGCCAACCGTTTGTGGCCTGGCGTGTATCTGAATGCCTGAATATCTCCCCGCTGAATGAATTTCGTATTCTGCCCTGAATTCACTCGGGTTTATTGATTGGCTGGACGATCTTGGTGCGGCCCACTTGACGTTTCCAGAAGAGTCACCGAAGGAAAAGATCCAGGAGTGTAGAGGATGATGAGGAGGGTCACCTGATCTGTCAGAGTGGAGACGTACTAAGTGCAAGATGTATAGAATATTTTTCAACACTTATTAACTTTTCAGATAGTATAATCTGTTTAGACTAAGATGTCAGGGATGTGAAAGTCTTTTCTTTCTCCTTTTTTTCCTTTTGTATTCTTTTGGTGGGGGGACTGTTTTTGCTTTCTTTAGAAAATTAAATGCTTGCTATTCAGCACTTCCAAGATAGTAATGTTAGTTAACTTCAGAATGCCAAAAGATAGTTAAAAACTAATTGTTTTGATGAGTTATCCAATAAAATGAATGTCTAGTGATAAGTAGTATCTAGGGCAATCTACATTAATAGCATTTATCACTCATATACAGTAAGTAAAATGCTACCATTTCTTGTATGAGTAAAATTTATTTCTCTTTTTTAGATGAAATTGTTGATACTTTAGGCGAAGGAGCTTTTGGAAAAGTTGTGGAATGCATCGATCATAAAGCGTAAGTATTTGGCTTATTTTTTTCCCCATTGTGCCTTAATTACATTTTTTTACATTCATTTATCCATATTGTGCTCTTAATAGAGAAGAAAAATAGAATATTTTCATGATACTTTGGAAGACAGTCAAACTAGCAGTTTTTATTAGACCAAAGCTTGGATTTGTGAAAATTTTTAAGTTTTTCCCACAAAGCAACCCTTTGTTAGTAGAAGGGTTGATAAAATACTACATATACACGTCTTTGAACATGAAAATAATGTTTTACCCATAGTCACATTGCTGCCAAAAATTAGAAGAATTTTAACTTGGTCTATTGACTCTTAAAAGTTGTTGGAAGACTTAGATTTTTGCTACTGGCAGTTTGTAGATCATTATCAATTATATTATTTTTAACCTAGACAATACCTTTCTTATTGATAGAATTAAAGTTTGAAATTACTGTCTTTACCCTTTTAATATATATGTATTATTTGTCTAACTCTTTCAAGGAGGAGAAAAAAATTGAAATTACTACAGCTTTAAATATAATACATATAATAATAAATATAAAGTAATAATATAAATATAAATATAAAGGAGATGAGATATGAGGTCCTATTTCAACAAAAATAAATGGTATTTATTCAAATACTATTCAAATAATATTTCAGCCAAGTCTGTGGAGCCATGTATCATGGTTTATTTATGCCAATTAAGAAAAATAACCAGTACCTCTCAGTGGTTCTACATACTGCAGGTATTTTAATTACAGGATCTGAGTTGGAAGAGATTTGAAAGCTTATTTAATCCAACCCTTATCTGAGCAAAAAGTCTAACACACTCCACAAGTAGTCTTAAAGACCTTTAGTGAGGAGAATCTACTATTAAGATACAGCACATATCACTTTTCACGGAGTGCTCATTACTAGAAATACTTGTTTACAAAGCTATAGCTTTTGCATTGCTGTTTTCTGAAGCCTTCTATTAATAAATTACTACAGAAACTTGTAAATGAACCTTCCATCTTTTTCTCATCCCCATTTAAACAGGATTTGAAACCAAAGCAATGAAGTAGGCAACCTAATCTTACAAGGACATAAAAACACATGGTTGTAATAGAATGGTGGCTATTGTTAAAATGTCACATAAGAATTTAACTCTGATATAGTGAGATTTCATTATAAAATAGCATATTTCAGTTCATGCTTTAATAAGTCTTCATAATATATACCAACACATTTGTTTAGAGTATAGCTGAAATCTTACATGAGTGTTGTAAGATTCCTTTTTTTTTTTTTTAAATCATTCTAAAATCATTGTCCCAAGTGTTGGCAATTTATTGGCTTTGAAGAAAGAAGCTCAGTGTTCTAAAATTTCCAAGTGGGGTATGTCTAGACTTAATCCTACTTTGCTTTTTCTTCATTTCTGTTATCACATTAACTGTCTTAGATGTAATAAGACAAATTGAGTTCTTTCATATCATGAAAAATGACTTGTATGAAGCCCAAGTATTTTTTCAAAGACAAATACATTTTTCTTTGTCCAGAAGGGAAATATAATTGACATTTTCATAAAACAGAAATTGTAATAGTACCTACCATTTTAGGACTTAGGGATTTAAAAAGAACAAAAACTGAGCTCCTTAATCACCATGTATTTCTTGATAAGTTGAGTAGTATAATGTTTCTGGTTGTGTTAGGATATGGATTCATGCTTTTTTCTTTGAAGAAACTTATTATCTTAATGAGCTGCTATCATACACAAAACAACTTAAGTGTTAAATTGTATGGTAAAGTCGCTAAGAGTTAAGGAGGGAATCAGGAAGCAGATGGGACAGCTAGCATTTGGGAAAGTAGACAAGAAAAGAGGTATTCTACATGAAGTAGGGGAGAAAGAAGGAGACAGCAAAGAAACTGGCTTGAATGGGAGAAAAAGGTACAAATTTGTTTGGGAAGTGTGGGACTAAGTAATAGAGAGAACTTCAAGAATTTGGTTAATGGGTGTAAGTGCTGCCAATATTTTCTTACTAAGGGAATATATATGAGGAAGGTGTTAAGAATATTTGTCTCGGGAAAGATAAAAAGAATTGACTAAAAATAAGGATTTTTAAAGCTTAAAATTATATATCCCAGAATTAAGAATTTGAGGCAGCAGTAGGAATTAGAAAGTTGTACCTTTCCAAGAAAACTTGACTATTAGAGGAGGATAGTAGGTTGCAGTGAAGTTATTATTGAAAGGGAATTCACAAAATTTATTATAAAACAAGGGAAAAGTGAGTTTATAGAATAATAGGGGTCAGCTATGTGAAATGGTTATATCAGTAGGCAAGTGAGAACAAATTATTGAGGAAAAATTAAGAATAACTGACCCATTGTGATGTGGGTAATAAGGGTAGATAGATGGCAGATTTGAAATAGGATTTGGTTTCTACCTGAATTTAGCTTGCAGTAGGTAAAATGATAATACAATAGCTAATATTTTATATAGCACTTAAAATATGATAGGAACTAACAACTGAGTAGTATTATTTAACAGATGAGAAAACTGAGGAATAGAGGCTAAATGACTTGTATAAGGTCACATGTCTAGTAAGTATCTGAGGACAGATTTAAACTTGGGTTTTCTAATTTCAGACCCAGTGTGCTACTAGCTGCCACAGTATATTGGGTTGAGCTGTACTTAACAATTTATATATATAACCTGATGGTTTGGCAAAGCAGAATATGATTATGATTAATAACTTGCACATGGTCATAGAGCTATTAGAGTGTCAGAAATGGGAGTTCTTTCCTGACTCTGTTTTAATACTTTATTCTATACTATGTTTTCTCTGAAAGTGGGCATTACTTAAAGTATATATAAGGATCAGAGGAAAGAAAGAAAAAGGATGGGGGTTTCCTGTTAGCTTTTACAAAGAGATAAGAGAAATAAATGTTTAAAGAATTAATGGATTGATGATCTATTCATACTAAGGAAGATAATTGAGGGAAAGGTCTGAAAGAATTAAGGGTGTTGGCTCTAGTGACAGTAATTGACTGTGGAATCAGAAAAGTGTGAATGGGAAGAGGGCTAATGGAGTAATAGGTAGAGTAGAACATCTTAAGTGGACAAACTCACTGAGCTGAGAGAATTTTTCTTGGATGTTATAGTATGTGCCTGATTGTGACTGTGAAATTATGGGGTTTTGCTTTGTATATAAGAGGTAAACAGCCTTGGATCAGTATGTCTACCAAAATTGGTGATTAATTTAAACTTGGGGAATGAAATGGGAAGATTTTAACATGGATATATGGTGGTAATATTGCTTCACATGAAGCTAGATATGAAAATTGTCTGAGAAATAGGCTTGAGAGATAATAGACAGCAATACTTTAAAGAATAATATAAATTGAGTTCAGTAAAGTAACTTAAAAAAAATTTTTTTTCCAGGGGGGGTAGACGTGTAGCAGTAAAAATAGTGAAAAATGTGGATAGATATTCTGAAGCAGCTCATTCAGAAATACAAGTTTTGGAACACATAAACTCAACAGATCCTAACAGTACATTGTAAGTATCCAGTTAAAAATTCGAGGTCATTTGTTTATTAAGCAATGAAAATTGGTTAATTACATTTTTGCAATATATCTTTTTTTTTTTTTTATCTTTTAATCTGTTTTAGTCGCTGTGTTCAGATGTTGGAATGGTTTGAGCATCTTGGTCATGTTTGCATTGTGTTTGAACTTCTGGGACTTAGCACTTATGACTTTATTAAAGAAAATAGCTTTTTGCCATTTCGAATGGATCACATCAGGAAAATGGCGTATCAAATATGCAAATCTGTTAACTGTAAGTAGTATGTTTTTGCTTGCTTTATTTGTTGAAACTTGTTAAAAAAAAAAAAAAGAACAGCTTTGCAGCAAATTTTCTTTTCTTCTTAGTTTTGCACAGCAATAAACTAACTCATACTGATCTGAAGCCTGAAAATATTTTGTTTGTGCAGTCAGACTACACAGAAGAGTATAATCCTAATATGGTAAGTTTCAATTTGTATGTGAATATTCTAAAATAAATCTTAATCTATTCTTCATGTGCATGCACACGCACATACTTAAAAAAACGGTGTGTTTTGGTTTTTTTTTAAATCCAGAGACGTGATGAACGTACAGTAAAAAATCCAGATATTAAGGTTGTTGACTTTGGAAGTGCAACATATGATGATGAACACCACAGTACCTTGGTTTCTACAAGACATTATAGAGCACCTGAAGTAATTTTAGGTTAGTTTTTACTTAATGTGTTCTGGGAAATTTTGATTGTTCATTTTTACATTTGGAGTAAAAGATAGTTTTTAAACATATTAAATGTTAATCTCATGGGTTGTCTTTTTTATGCATACCTGTGTAACATCTGCCACCTTAGTAATGGGTTCCTGAAACCTTTTATAAATCTCATTCTTTTTCACATTTGAATTTTGTTTTCTGATTGACCTTAAATTGCCTTGGTGATTCAAATAGCTTTGTTTTGCAGCTCTAGGATGGGCTCAGCCATGTGATGTTTGGAGTATAGGATGTATTCTCATCGAGTATTACTTGGGATTCACAATATTTCCTGTAAGTAAACTATGGGTGTGGTTTTTTTTTTATAAACCATTTAATCTTGGTGATATTGCACAATTTGCATATCTCTTTCTGTATTTTGAACCATTTGTACTAGTTCCTGACTCATTCTTTGTAAAGAACTAGTTTAAAATCTTCTGATAAGGAAATTAGGGTCATTTGTAAGTTTATAAGAGGTTAGGCTGAGAGCAACTGAAGTTTTTTATACATCTGAACATTTTCAGTATTTAAAGCCATTTGGGGGGGGGGCGGCACACTTTAGATATTGCATGTAATTGAGGTATTTTCAATATAAATAAAATAAGCAGATAAAATCAGACTAAAAACCTTTATTTTAACCAGCTTTTTAAAAAGGCCAAAACTGTAATAGTCAATTTTAAAATTAAAAGCCTGTGTAACTTACAAAACTTGAATGTGTGGATCTATTTCGGGGCTGCTGGTCAAAATTGTGAACCGCTTTTCCACAACTTAATAAGTAGGTGGGTCATTACTGAAATATCTTAGCTATTTAAAAACTGTTATGGATGAACAAATCAGAATGAATCCCTAAGCTAGAATGGGCATGAAATGTATATAACATGTCAAGGTGTAGTCTTTGATTATTTTCCAATTAGTTTAGTGACTTCTTCCATCTGCTTCATGGGATTTTCATATTAGTTCCACAAGATTTTATATATATATATAATATAAATAAAAGGTCATGCTTGACCTTGTCTGAATGTAGAGATTCATTTATTGTATATATAGTCACCCACCAAATGGTTCAAATTATGTTTTATTTTATGTTGCATCCTTGATGCTATAACTTAGCAATTTTCTTGTGGACCAGAATTCTGATGTGTGGGATATTAATGTACCTTGGAGTTAAATTTGATTTTAAATATTAATGTCACTTTGCAACTAAGTAAAATTGTTTGTTTGATTGTTTGATTCTGATTGACAATACATACTCTCTTTGGGATGATAGTTTATTTTATTTATTTATATATATATTTTTTTTTTGCTGAGGCAATGGGGATTAAGTGATTTGCCTAGGATCACACAACTAGGAAGTGTTATGTCTGAGACCAGATTTGAACTTGGGGCCTCCTGACTTAAGGGCTGGTGCTCTATCCACTGCACCATCTAGCTACCCCAGATAGTTTATATTCTTAACACATAATAATCATATGTATTTTACTCTTCATACAAGTCAATCAAATCAAATGTATTTGTTGTTATCATTTCAGACACATGACAGTAAGGAACATTTGGCAATGATGGAAAGGATTTTGGGACCTTTACCAAAACACATGATTCAGAAAACCAGGTATGTGTAAAAGGATTCACATCTTACATGATTAGACATTTTAAAGATGAGAAAATTGAGGTTAAGCCAGGTTTTCTGATTACCAATGAGACATTATGTTGTATTGCAAATAGACTATTCTAAAGACCTGAGTATATGAGAAAAATATTAAATGACTCAGCAAGGCAGTAGAGTAGATAGAATGGAGGTTTGGGATCCAGACATTTAAATGTGTCATTTGTCATGTAGTTTAACTTAGCAGGTAACTTAACCTGTGTTTCAGTTTCTTATCCATACTGGGATGCTATAAGAATTACATTAATAAAATTTATCACTCATCTGACAGACCTTAAAGCTATTATTAGGAATGATAAAACAGTACTAAGTTGATTTGACTTATTCAGAGAAGTTTGTAATTCAAAGTATATTGCTTTAGTGGATTATGGGTTACTACTTTTGAGATTTAACCAGATCATGAGAAATAATCAGTTTGGTTCCATTCTGATACCTTTCTAATTTCTCCCCATCCCGATAGTTTTTTGTGGCTTGTTACATCTTTTGAAAGATTATTATTATTATTATGTTGTGTGTGCTTCATTAACAGTTTTATGATAAAGTTTTAAGTTCCACAATGGTGGTGTGATTTGTCAAAGATGAACTCAATGAAATTTTACTTTATTTAGGATACAAAAATATTTCCGTCATTACCAATTAGATTGGGACGAGCACAGTTCTGCTGGTAGATATGTTCAACGGCGTTGTAAACCATTAAAGGTAAGAGGTTGTTTGCGAAAGGAGGCAAATAAAGTAAACTAAAAATTAATTTGAAAAGGTTTTGGAAAAAAAGAGCTGTATTAATTTCTTTTCATCTGGTTTCAGGAATTTATGCATTCTCAAGATGCTGACCATGAGCTTCTCTTTGACCTCATCCAGAAAATGTTAGAGTATGATCCAACTAAAAGAATTACTCTTAAAGAAGCCTTGAAGCATCCTTTCTTTTTTTCACTGAAGAAAGAAAATATGTGATCTGTGTTGAATCTTAATGTTTGTACAGCTCTCCAAAGGAGATTATATAGACTGTGTCAGTCAAATAATTTTTAAGTATTAAATTATTTTGTACAGTTAGCTTTGTAAAATTCTGAATTTTTGTATCACTGCCATGTTTATTTTGTTTGAACAGTTTGGTTTATTGTTGAGTATCTAAATAAATTTTATTAAAACCTTTTTAAATGCTTGCCAATGTTTTCACTAAGCAGTAATTTTAAGGGTGTTGACATATTAACAAGTACTGTACAATTTCAAATTGGAATTTCATCTTTGTAGTTTAGTGGAGATTTTAAAATGTTAGTTTATTTATTTTTCTAAATATATGTAGCTACTTTTCAACATCCATTTTTGCACAATCTTGTTGCAAATTTTTCTTCCTCTTTTCCCCCTTTACTCTCCCCAAGACAGCAAGTAATCTAACAGTTTAAAAGATGTGCAGTTGTTCTAAACATATTGACATATTCATCACGCCAAGCAAGAAAAATCTGATCAAAAGAGGAAAAAAAAGGGAGAAAGAAAACTAAACAAAAAGATGAAAATACTATGCTTTGATCCACACATTCAGTCTCCATAGTTCTCTCTGGATGTGGATGGTAGGGGGTCCATGCTGCCATTAATTGTCATTCTCTTTCATCTTCCTATAAAAAGATTGTTCCTTCTTCAAAAACACCACCAGCAGCATTCTAATTATATATCAGGTTAGTACATTGTTGCTTTCAATATAACTTAATTGGATTCTCCATATTTGTGATCTAGTTAAATAAGAAATTCAGTTAATAACGGGTTTAAGATAATAAGGTTTTTATTACAATATAAAGTATTAGTGTGCTACATTTTAATTTTTGGTGGTGTACTTTTAAATTGAAGCAGATGCTCAGGGCCAGATTTGTGATTTCACTTTGCAACAAGTACCTTCTCCATTCTCTTATTTTACTTTTCTGGAAAGGAACAAGAGTTTTAGGGTAAATTCTACTTTGACCTTGAATTTCATTTGGTGAAATCAGAATAGAAAACATTAAATACCTCTAAGTAAAAATCTGGGCATTTTTGGTACAAAAATTAGGCTTTTTGGAAAATTGGATGCATTTAACTTGGTTTTTAGTAGATTAGCTAACAAGGTAGGTAAGTTGTCATTTTGTGAACTTGTCAGAAATAGAATATAAAAGAAAGAATTTTATTTTTTGAAGATTTTTTATTTTCAAAACATGGGAGGATAATTTTAACTTTGACCCTTGCAAAACCTTTTGTTCCAATTTTTCCTCCCTTCCCTCTACCTCCTCCGGTAGTTAACAGTCTAGTAGAAGTGGTTAAAAAAAAAATGTAAATCCAATATAGGCATATTTATGCAATTATTTTGCTGCACAAGAAAAATTAGATCAAAAAAGGTAATTCAAGCAAGAATAAAAAGTGAAAATGCTGTGTTGTGATCCATACTCAGTTTACACATTCCTCTTTTTGGGTGGAGGTGGCCCTCTTTACAAGATCATTGGAACTGCCCTGAATTATCTCATTGTTGAAAAGTCATGTCTGTCAGAATCTTGTCAACATAATCTTGTCGCTGTGTGTAATGATTTCCTGGTTCTGCTCACTTCACTTAGCATCAGTCTCTCCAGGCTTCTCTGAAATCATCCTGATCATTTAAGAGAACAACATTCCATTATATTCATATAACTTAATTCGGCCATTCTCCAACTGATGGGTATCCATTCAGTTTCCAGTTTATTGCCACTATAAAAAGGGCTGCCAGAAACGGTTTTTTTCACATGTGGGTCCCTCCTTTAAAATATAGGTCCTAAAAAACATGATCAGATCAAAGGGTATGCAGAACTTTATAGCCTTTTGGGCATGGATCCAAATTGCTCTCCACAGTGGTTGGATCAGTTCACAATTCTACCAACAATATATTAGTGTCCCAGTTTTCCCACCTCTTTAATATTAGTCATGTTTTTTTTTTTTTAATTTCCATTATAGATGACCATTTTAGACATTTTTTTAAGTGGAGTTCCAAATTCTTACCCATCTTTGAGATGGGGAGCATACATGTTTAGTCCTACAAATATAGTATTCGTGTGAAAAGTAGTATACTTAAATCTGCTTTAGACTCCCAGTTCTTTCTGTGAAGGTGGACATATTTCATCATGAGTTTTTTGGAATTATCTTGGATTATTGAATACTGATCACAAAACATTGTGTGCTATTGCTGTTAAGTGTTCTACTCAATTTATTGTGCATCAATTCTTAACACTTCATATTGTGTCATTACAATTATATACCACAACTTACTCAGCCATTTCCTAATTGATTTCCAATGTTTTACTACAAAAAGTTGTTTTATTTTTTGTACAGATGTTCTTTCCCTTGAGGTGTTTTAAAATTTAGTTCTCCTTGCCCCATTATAAATCTTGACACTCCTCTCCTCCCCCCAAAAAGGAAGATAATCTTTTTCTAGATAGTTATGTCTGTTGTACTTCACCCTAAGTTGGCTAATAACTGGGGGGCTGGGAGAGAGGGGCCTACAGCGAGAAATTGTTTGTCCCTGGTTTCTATAAATGACAATATCTGAATTCTCACCTCTGATTCCCTGCCTCTTCCCAATCTTCAAAAGGGTAATTTAATAACAGCTTTGGTAAAATAAGTAATGGGACTTTTTCTCCCCCCACTGAGTAGTTTGGCTCTGTTATTGCTAAACAATTTTCCTCCAAGTCAATTTGAAAATTGTTGAACCATATGGAAGTTTTATGAATACCTGAGATGATAAACGTGGTTTTCAAACTACTCCATTCCTTCTCCCTACCTATCCATTTCTAAACCATAACTCAACTGAGGAATCATTTTGTCATCTTTTAAGTCTGGGAAAGAGAAGATGAATTCTTTCAAAAGTTTTTTTGATGGTGTGAACCAAGAATAAGGTGAAAAGGAACTGGACAAATGGGTGAGGTGAAGCAGTTGTAGTTGAGATTAGATTGAATGAACTCCATTAAGGCAGGCTTTCATCAGGACAACATGGCCCTTCTCAGTCTTATGTGGCTAAGCTCTACTTAGTATGGATTCATTTCCTCCCCTCATCTGGTGTTCTAGCCTATTTTTGCATGCAACAAATCCTGTTGTTGACCCATAGTGTGTGGAAACCTACATTGAAAGTTATGGGTGGTGCTTGTTTTAACCACTCTCCTGCTCCTAGTGGGAAGCTATCTTCAGAAGTTTCAGTCACCCTGTTAAAAGAATGGAGTTAATGTGTGAGCAATTCCTAGGGAGATCAGAAGGGCAATTTTTTGGCTTGATTCATTACCAACAGTAGTGTTCTTGCTCTTCTGTTCCATCAGAAGTATCTATTCTTGACTCATTAGTGAGTACTCTCCCTGTAATTTTTCATTTGGATATTATGCTTCACCTAGACTGAAGTGAGCTTCCTGGGGACCTTCCAAAAACCAGATATTAAAAGAAAAAATGGCTACCAAAATTAAATGCTCTTGTTAGCAGACAAATGCCCTTTTAGAACAAAGGTCTATAATAGTGCTCCGAAGTGTGAACATTGAGGAGGTTAAAATGACCATGTGGGCAACTTTTTTGCTTTGGAGGGAGAGGTGTGTGTGTGGAAATAAAACTGAAGAGCAAGATAACTTATTTCTGATCTTATTTGATAAGCCATGCTCCCAGTTAACTGGTGCTCTTCGCAGGGATGAATTTACTTTCAAGTCGAGGAGGGAAGGTTTCTCCAAGTCTCTAAACTACTAACAACCTTGACTTCATATCCCTTCTTATAAACTCAATTTCACCTTCAGAATCTTTTATTCTTAGGGCATAGATTGCTAACAGATTTAAAACTGTTTAAAACAAATTGAAGTTTTATACTCCACACATCAGAGGATCTGGACACTGCAAGCATCCATATATAAATTCCCTTATTTATAATGGTAGAACTTAGCACTTTTACTTTGTAGACAAGTGGGTTGATGATTTATGCCTTTTTCCTCATCCCTAAAATGCAACAAGTCTTCTGTAGGGATTATTGAAGATTTCCTAGTGTGATTTCTTCTCCACTAGACTAGTTTACTGTTTGATTGACGTAAATGTTTTTCCTCTTGGCAGGTGGATTTTTCAAAGGCTTTCTCTCGCACATTGCTAACCTACACACAAGCAAAATTCTCATGTCTTCAGCTTATATTTTAAGTAAGCCATTGGCTAAGGTTAAAACACATCTACATATTGGCTAGGATATTTGTTAGAAATCAATGAAAATGCTTTTGATTGCAGATGCAAAATTGTCAGGAAATGATCACTATTCTATATCAGACATCGAGCAGTCATCAATGTTGTTTTTACATTAACAAAGATTCTCATTAAATTTTATTTCAATTTCAAGGATACAGACAAGAAGCAAGTTTCACAGTTATACATAGTAATAGGCATCAGTACAGTTACTGGGTTGGATGGCTGTAGTTAGGTTGTGGACATGTTCCAGAGTGCCAAGAGCTAGCTAGTTTGCCAGTCTTCACTCACCATTGAAATGTTGTCTTTTATATTCCTCCTATTTGGAACATTACTGCTGTGTCCATGTTTACAAGATATTTAAACCTTACAACGCTAGAGAAATCAGGTAGGATAGCACAAAATTGTTCTGACATTTAAAGACTATTGAGGACAAGTCAAAAAATGGCTGCTTTGGTGTTTCCTGCCAAGGTTTATTTACCTGTAGGTAAATACAATATTTAAAGGAGCTTTAGGGTCTGGCAGCACAAAAATGAAAATTAACAAGTATAAGCTATTTCTGGTATTAATGTAAGCACCAGCATTGCTTGGCTCCTGGCTAGTTTTTCTCAGACACTCTGAAATTGTCATACTTTACAAATGAACTTGATTTTAGATAGTGCCCAACTACAGTTATTTGAGATCACCTGGCAAGAGCCCCAAATTCACTGTTTGTGTGTATGTGTTTAAGATGTAATCCCAGGACCTGAACTCCTAATAAGCTATTAAATCCTTGGGAAGAAAGCTTTAATTTTTTTTAGCCCACCATTTCCACTCAAACCTACACTTCAGACGTTTATTAGGCGTGATCTAGCCAGATTACCAAAATGGGGAAAAAAATCCCAATGCAGTGTTTAAAATAGTTTACAATATAGATTAACAGTTCATTTGAAAAGAACCATCTGTATACATTTTGCTCCCCCCCCCCCAAAAAAGGCTGAACCTTTGGTACAGATAATCTAGGGAAAAAAGACAGAAGCATATAATATTGGTGGCTTACATACAAGTGGTAGGACAAGTGTGTTATAGTTGCAGCTACAAAGTGTAATATAAAATGATCACTTAATATAGATGCTAACTCCCCAGAGGTTAATTCAATGCCTACAAGTTAAAAGAATTTTTTTAAAAAATTTTTAAGCAACACTAAGCAAAAACAATATTCCTCCTGTTATTTTTAAGATCACACTAACGCATGTATTTATTTAATAAATTCCTAGACAAAACCTTATGAAATAAGGAAGTTATTTTAGTTAGATGGTATTTAGCACATCTCTCTCCTTTCACCTTGCAATATCTCTAAGTGAACAAATCTTTTGATTCCAGAAAAATTGCACTCTTTTATAGGTGCATGTGAATAGTGACACTTTTGAGAACAAAGTTATGCCAGGTGGTCAAGTGTATGATTTTAAGAAAAGGCAAAAAGGAAGGAATTTGGGCAAATGTAGAAAAGTGGCTGTTTACCAGAAATCTCTTTGTATTGCTTAACCAACAGTACAACATACTCACTATTGGATTTGAAATCACTTTTAAAACTTGTTCAATAGCTCTTGGCAGCTGTTATTTTATGAAGGAATAATTTTGTATTCAAAATTTAGTAATCCTGGATTTCTATTATATAAATTTCAATGAAATTCAACTGCAAAGTATCCATTAGTTTAACAACACAACTACTAGTTGATAGTAGTATATTAAGTAAGTCCATGTGGACACAATACACAAGGAAAAGATTAATCTGAAATTGTAATGGGTGGACATGTAGCTACAAAAAAAATATATGTAAATCCAGATCAGAATTGGACTTTCAGTTTTACAGTGGGCAAGAAAAATGGCATATTATCCCCCTTATATAAAAGGCTGAAATTGCTTGTATCCAAGCAAATAATCAACAGATGCACATCCTATATTCAAGTATCTAGCTGAGAAATTTAAAATTATTTTATACTTAAGACTGGTTTCTCAAATTTCAATCCTATTCTCCAAAAGCGACTATAGCCATAATTCTATTTTACTTTCACCAATAAAGAATGCTCATTATTATGAAATTCATAATAGCTATTTGTAGAGAACTGGGACCAAAATTTGCTTAAACATTTCTATTTCCATTGTCTCACAAAGTTCTGATGAAGAACTTGAAAGTATGAAAACTAAGCTCATGAAAAAAACCTTTACAAACCAGAAGAGGTGAAGCCCATATTACTTCCACTGAAGATTAACACTCTAACTGAATTAAGAAATCAGTCCCTTAAGCTACTTCATTTGAATACCTTCCACCTACTTGATTAATCTCTTAACCCCCCCCCCCAAAGTTCTGTAGGTAATTTGTCTTTCAATTTTTAATAAATCAGACAGGGAAAATGTTGGCGTTGAAGACATTTTCTCTTAATACTTAATCCCAGACTTAGCTCAAGTATTTTAAATATCTTTAGCAGAGCTGAAATTTTATCTTAATATTACCAGTCAGGAAACACATCGACAACCAAAAAAAAAAAAAAAAAAAAAAATTGAAACATCTTTGAAAGCACAGTATTATTAGCCATTCCATTAGGGATGGTTTCAGAATGTGAGGTTAGCTGCTATATTCATTGATTGCCATAGCAGGCAAACCCCTCATTTCATTCCTTTGTGTTTCATAAAAACCACTCATATTGAATCTTGGCACCTGGTACAAAGCTCAAGTACTAAAGGAGTTAAGCCTAGCTAAGTCATCATTTAAACTCATTGACTTTCTAAGTGGTCCATGTAATAACTTTAACGAATCCTAACTATGCCATTAATAGTAGGAAAGGACTTCTGTGATCAGGGAAGAGACAGCTTGGAAAGTCAATCACACTCATACACACATACCCCTTTTTAAATGTACACAGTATGCAACTAAACAGTTTTAAGTAATTTTGATTGTATTGTAGTTACATGCAATTTCACTGTGGCGGTAAATTATTGTAGCTCACATAGATTAGTCCTCTAGGTACTTTGGGACATACTCAGATGAAAGTAGCATTTACATTAGTTACGAATTGCAATGACAGTTTCAGTGTGTTATTATACAATGCCAGTCATTTAGGCATGGATGTTTTCAAGTTCCAACTGAACAAAAACGGATCTATTAAACCTAAGTTTAAGGATGGCCTTTATTTTTTAAAAAAGTCTTTAGGACTACAAATTACAAAGGAAGCAGATCACTACAGTAGAAACCTATTAGATACATAATATCTACGTATGAAAACTTTTAACATACACTCCACTCACAAGACTATCAGTTATAATGCTCTTCCTTATAAGGCTATTATACTTTCAAATTATATTACACTTCATTTCTTCAAGGTGTATCTTTAATTTTAAATACCAAATTCTTGGCTCTTAATGGCACATGCTAAGATAGGGCATATTTCACTGAAGTCCTGGTGACAGTTTCCAGCTTTGGTGAAGAGTTAAGAACACCTTATTTCATAATGGTAACTTAAAATATTGTTTCCCTACCACAAAATTTAGCTGCCAAAAATGAGGCAACAATTACCTACTCATCTTCTAACAGCTATGCTATATGAGAAGACAAATTATCAGCAAAGATAAAGTAAAAAGGTAAGCCATCAGAATAAAAAGAAAGCTGGAAAGGAAACTTTTTGGCTTGTGGCAATAAGAACATGGCAACTGGGGTAGATATTAGGCAAATGCTCAAGTCATCCCTGTATACACTAAAGAATGAAGACAGTCCAGTATGGCCAAGTGGTATCACATCATTGCATTTCAATACAACAAACAGGGTGACTATGCCAATAGGACAGATCTGACAAGGTTAGGCTTGGAGTCTCAAAAGGGCTCTTTGTAATCTATAATACACTGGTCACTTAACATATTAAACAATTTTGCTGAATTTAGGATATTTGTCACTTCCTTGCATGCACTCCCTTTAATGATTCCTATTGTAAGAACTTAAAGTTCTCCAGAGTGCAAGAAACTATAAATTACAATGCTATTTTAACAAGACATTTGTAAGTAGACCTGGAGATGGTGGCACAGCAGATGCTCACCTACTTTTACTGACTAAAACACTGAATACAGAAAAGTATACAATGAAGAGATCTTCGGTTTTTTCTTTTCACCTCCTTTGGTCACTGGTACTGCCTTCATTTTTCTGAATTGCTTCTCACCAATTCCTTCACTTACAAGTGAGAAACTAGGGAGCAAAGGTAATAGAAATTTTAGCTGTAGGCTACTTGGAAACCCTTTTTACTTAAACTTTTAATAATGCCAAAAAAATAAGTGTCAACAGAAATATTCTTCAGTAATATCAACAACTGAGCTAATTTACTTTAAAATCAATGTTCAGAAATTAACCCTCGAGGTTGTAGCATAGGAGATTATCATCTGATGAATGGGGCTCTGAACACCATTTAATGCTGCCTTTTCATTTCATACCAAATTATCACACAAGTCATTTGCCTTTTGACTTTGGATACTTGTACAGTTTAATTTGCAAACAGAATTCCCATAACAAATTGTTTTTAACCAAATCATGTCTTGTAAACTGTTTATAGAAAACCCAGGGAATAAAATGAACTGTTCATTGTGGAAGGCCTTAAATTACATTATTACAGTAGAAAATACAGGAGGTAGAAGATAACTGAAAAGACTAATGCAACATTAGATTCAAATCTATAGCTCCTGTAGCTACTTAAAACATGGTTTTAAAAACTAAACCCAACATTTTTCAGTAACCATAGAAAACAGTTAAAATAAATTTGCCATGAAAGCCCTTATATCATGCTTGATACAGGGAGGTAGGAAGATGTAAGAACCAGAAGGACACATGAGACATGACATTTTATCTACAACTCCTGTTTGCTTTACTGAGCTTGTAGTTTTTCACAATTCAGTCGCCTTCTTCCGCTTCAGACTCAGATTCTGGGGGGAAAAAAAGGTCAAAAAATTTCACATCAGCGACATGCCAGTGTAACAACAACAAAAGCCAAAAACACATTTCTAGGATGTTGGTTTACCAAATATCTCACTTAAAATCCAAAATGAAAAAACAAGCACAAAAACCAAAGTCTGAAAGCTAAGTGCTGACTCCAAGTGTTTTTTTGCTATTGTATTTCTAAATATATTATCAGAAAGGTGCCTACCTTTTGTCAACTTTCCAAAGCACCCATTTTAAGAGAAAACAAAGGCATAATCTGGCCTATTCTCAGCCTTATTTTTACTTTCTCTAAAATCTTAGTTAACCCTTAAAAACAATACTTTTTGAAACATGCAAAAAACTAAAGAATAACTCTTTAGAGTTGCAAAGGTCCATAATAATGAAATGTGTTTAAAACAGCAAAAATTCTGCATAATATCTATAAAAAGCAACAGGTACTTTTTAGCTAGTAACAATTCACTGGAAATAATAAACTTCCTTAAGAGATGATTAACTTACCTTCTTCTGCATTCTTGAGCCACTCTACAAATTTTTTCATTTGCTCAAGAAAGACACTTTTCCCCTTTGCAACATGTGCATCTTTATACCACTTCAAAATGGGCTCTTCACTCAGGACTTCAGCTATAAAGGAGACCAAATTAATTATAATCAGTTGACCCTGAACATGTTCTTTTTTCTCTGTGGATTTTCAGTTTTTGTGTGTTGACATTTATCTTACTATCTTGATAGCCATTAAACAGTAGGCTAAGTAATTCTAAGTTCCCTGTACTGCAGGGTTCGAATTGCAAGTAAAGACCTCTATAAAAATAAAAACCAGAGTGGGGGGGAGAGGGGGAGGAAGAAAGATATCTACTTCTAAGTGCCAACAATTAGGAAAAACTAAGTTATTTTTACTGCATAAAATTTTATACATGGTTAGAATAGGCTATTTGTGTGTGTATGGAGGGGGGAGGAAAGAGTCAGATGATGGTATAAAGGTACTAGCATGACACTCAGCAGCTAGGTGGTGCCCTTGTGTGACTCTAGGCAACTCACTTAATCCATTTACCTCAGCTCAGAAGGAAATGGCAAATTGCTCCAATATCTGACCAAAAAAAAAAAAAAAAAAAAAAAAAAAAAAAAAAAAAAAACAAACCCCAAAACCCAATGGGGTCCCCAAAAGTAGGACATAAACCTAAAGAACTGAACAATTGTGACTGATTTCTTTTTAGTGGTCCTTATCTGAATCCAGACAGCATATTTCCATTAGCTTGGAACCAGTTACGATACCTAATTTTAACTTTCAATCCCTACAAAGATCTGCTATTGATTAGATTTGATATAAAAGGCAAAAAACCTGATCTTCTGAATTATAGGAATATTTAAACAAATTTCTGTGTTGCATGGAAACACTGGGCTGTTGGATTGAATTACTTCCAAAGGGCACCTTTCACTGGCGATCCCATGATCAAGTCTGTTTAGACTGATTCTACTTCTGATCTTATAAGAAAAAAATCTCCCACAATCAAATACTAGCTTGGTTTTCAGGACTTACAAATTTTTAATACTGGTCGTGGGTTCTAGATTTATATAGATCGTAAATCTTTTCCTTACAGTAATTTCCTGGATTTTTTTTTTTTTTTTTTTTGCTTCTTACCAAACTTATTGTATTTTCCAGGAATGCTTCCAAATTCAGTATTTTACCCTATTTTTTTTTCCCCTCTAATTTTCTTCTTTCAGTGGGTTTACAATTAATTTTTACCATTTCTTGGGAATATTTTTTTGTTTCTTTTAAAACAGTTTTTTAAAAAATATAACTTTTTTATTTACAAGATATATGCAGAGGTAATTTTTCAGCATTGACCTTTGCAAAACCTTCTGTTCCAAATTTTCCCCTCCTTCCCCTACATGGCAGGTAGACCTATATGTTAAAGTACATGTAAAACATAGTTTTTGCAGGTAAGAATTTCCTTCCTCCCAAATAACTTCTAGCTTTTTTGTAAGTTCTCAAATCATTCTGAGAACTTGAGTCTTTCAAATATTATATTAATAAGAAAATTATAGGCAAATATTCTCTGAAGGAAGATGTTAAAGCCCTAAGGAATTCTATGACTTTGTTCTGTTTGGAGCAAATCCAATATACCATCAGCCCTCCGCACCCCCCTCTCCCCCTGGTATTCTTAGCACTAAACAATGCTGGGCACAACAAAGTATTTCATAAACGTTTAATGACTTACTGTACAGGTTTCATTGGACAATCCTCTAATGATTCCCACCCCCACCCCCCTTCTAGTTCTAAGACCTATGAATAAGAAATCGGGAGGTTCACTTTTATAATTTCTACTAAGGATCTTTTTTTAGTTCTTAATCTCAGATCCTGAGAATTTATAGGGAACTTAGTTCTAAAGGAAAGAGCATTAGTGCACAGCATGCAGTTCATCATTTGGTAAAGTTAATGATTCTGGGAAGTCAAAATCTAGCTTTTATCCTTGTTGACTATTGGGTCTTCATCTTGGGCAACTATCTGAATCACTCAACAGTAAGGTTTCAGCATGGAGGTTCACCTTAAACTTTCCCCCATTTTAAAGCTTATCCAAGTTGTCTAATATTATCAACATCTAATAATCTTGGTCTAACAAAATTGATAAATGCTTAACAAAAATCATCTTAAGAGAAACATCACACTTCACCTGTCAAATTATCAAAAGGATTCTTGTTTATGGTACGGTAGAACATACCATCCTTTCAATATTTATGTTTTATGATTCTACAATAGTCAATGGCTAAGAATCAATATAGTAACTAGAATGGGTACTTGGTAACTCAAAATGAAAATTGTTTAGAATTTCTTATTCACATTATGATTTTAAAAAATTTCAAAATATGATGAAATTAGGTTCCTTCAGGCTATGGTAGTGATACCTAACATTCTAAGATTTTTTTTTTTTTTTTTTTTAAACATTCTCGAGAAATTTACAAACTTTTAAACGTTCTATCACAGAATCAAGAAGTAGGAAGACCTGGAGGCAGGATAGGACTTCTGGGCTCATGTCTGCTATATGACCCCAGACAAGGTCATTTAACCTCAGTGCCTAGGGAATTCTTTAAAACTCTTATAGGATTTTAGAGTTGAAGTCCTTCTATCTAGTTGGAACTCCCCTCATTTGATACAGGAGGAAATGAATCTGGAGAAGAGAAATCATTTGTGGAAGGTCATGAGGGCAGAAATGGCTTGAGCTGGTAGAGTTAAACATAAGTCCTGACTCAGATGGGATTCAAAAAAATTTGTGTGTGTGTGTGTATACACACATACATATAATTTTATATATTTTAATATTTTATACACACACATATTCAAAAAAATCTTAAATTACCTTTATAAAAAAGCACCACAATTTTCTGGAAGGCTTTCATGAAGTGAATGTTGTCATAACAGTACTCCTGAATCTTCAGTAACAGAGTCAGCTCAGACTGACCTTGAGTAGTAAAGGCAGCAAGTAGAGGGCTATATTGCTTTAAAAGGAGAAAAAAGTTATCATAAAGATTCCATGATAAGTTTCTTGTTAAGTTACAAGTCAGTGATTATGTGACTTTTAAAAAGTCAAGAGAAATAAACTTGCCATTTTGCAATACTAGAGTCCAAAAAAGAAAAATTACACATATTCAAAGTATGCTAGATAAGCTTAAAATAATACAATCTCAAACATTGACAACTGCCAGACATTTCATTAATAATTCCCAATAAATGTGTGCATTCTGCAAATTATTCCGTAAAGAAAGGATGTCAATAAAACTGGATTAAAAAAAAAAAATTATGTCACCTGAGACAGAGTTTTTGTAAAATTGCTTCTAGTCTTTCCTGTTCTAAATCCATGAATATTCTGAGATAGGATATGACAACTGTTTGCTCAATTGCCATAGAAGAGTCAAAATAAAACTTTGAGACAACAGCAGCTGCTTTGGCTCATTTTTTTCCCCACTTAAAAGCAGCAACTTTTGGAAGTAAAAAAAATAGTTCTAAAGTCAGCACTGACAATGAATTTCTTCTTAGTTTCCCTTTGATAATCTTTTCCATAGCAGTTCATTTAAATTTTTTTTTTGGGGGGGGTGGGGGGGAAGAGAAGGGTACAATTAAATCAAATTCCAAAACAAAATCAAAAGTTGGAAGGGATGAGATCATCTAAGCCAATGAGTTTTAAGTCAATACCTTCAAATGCTTGATGGCTTGCTCTGCTACCAGCTCCTCCTTTTTGTTCCATTCCACAGTGCTCATTACACTTGACCAGACTATGCCTATAACGATCTGTTCTGGGATATTGTTTTTCTTCATCTCCTCCTTGACATACAAAATTATCTGCAAAAGTATCCCAAGTTCAGTAGGAGAAATCAGTTCTGGCCCTTGTATATTTTTAGCTTAAAGCTACATATCTAAGTCAATGAAGATTTTCTGTTTTCCAGACAAATGCCAGTTTCTTTCTCCCTCTGACCCCACCCCATATAATTTTGAAGTTAGAACGAAACAGATCATTTAATCCAACACCTCTGTCAATATTTAAGAAGAAACTTGAGTTTCAGAGAGTCAAGTTATTTGAAGAAGTTTTATTACAATAGGTAGAAAAGCCACGAGTATACCAATCATATAATCCATTTTCTATTATGATTCTAGTAAACAGCAATATTGTAGGATGATCAACTTGAATGATTTAGCTGTTTTAAGCAACACAATGATCCAAGACAATTCCAAAGGAATAATGAAAAATGCTATCCCATCTCCAGAAAAATAACTAAGTGTGAATGCAGCTAACCAAACATAAAATGCAAAAAAAAAGTTCTGTTACAATTGTAAAGTTCACTTTGGCCCTCAGAAAGACATTAAAATCCACTCAATTCTTAATTACTTAACCTAAAAGGACTGAGGAAGAGAATAAGGATAGCAGCTGACTACTGAAGTAACAGAGACAATCATGGAACAAAGTCGTAGAATTCCTTAATGTTGTCAAGGAATTCTTCTTTCCAGTGAAAATGGAATGCTTGGAAGAGAAGAGTGAAATTGTGAGAGGGCTTGTAGGACATTTCTTTAAAAAAAAAAAAAAAAAGGGGGGGGGGGGGAGGAAGTGAATAAAAAATAGAATCAAAAAGAAGCAGAAAAAAAGTTATAAGAAATATATTTATAAAAACTAAGAACCACCAAAATTAAAGCTACAGCCTTCTGAAGACAAAATAAAATGAATGACCAAAGATAACTTACATCCTTAAATGGATCACCACGTGACATTTGTTCTTGAAGTTCTTTCTGTAGCTCTTTTCGAGCTCCTATGGTTTGCTGGTTCCGAACATACTCAGAAAGTTCTTTTAGACCTGCTTCGGTAAAATATTTTGTGAAGTGCTCAACACTTTGTTTGTTAGCAGGAAAAAGTTCCTGAAATAAAATCAGATGAGCTATTAGTTTTTCTGAATTTGCTTCCAAAGACTAATAAGAGAAAAAACAAACAACCAACAACAAAAACCAACTTTATGCTGATTTTTATTCATTTAAAAATAAGGACAAATCCATATACCATCAGTCTGTTGTCCATGCTGACTTTTCGAAGACTAGCAGCTACTGCATTGATATCTTTTTCATTTATCCATGATTTAAACAGCTTTACAGCAAAGGCCGCTGAAACGCCTAAAGAATCAAATAGAATATTTTTGTTAAAAAAAAAAAAAAAAAAAAGCTTATTCCTTAAACTAAGGGTCAAAGCATAAGATTACAACATAGAGCAGGAATATCAAAACACTCACACTCAAAAACATAAAAATCCTAAAACCAGCTGACATCTATTTCTCTCCCATAAATCTCCAAATTTTGAGCCAAAGAAAAGACAATTGACAAAAATAAAATAAATTACCTTCTTTAACCAAATTCTCATTATAAAGGCTGTTAAGAATGGATGCATTAAGTGTCCCATTGGCCAGAAGAACCCCAGTCAACATGGCCAGTTTGTTCCTCTCAGACTCTGAAAAACCCTTTAAGAATAGCAGCAGCTGTAGGAATAAATGATAAGTATTAAAAACCAGAAATAATACAATCACATTATTTGAAATGGAGGTGGGATTATTTGTTAAATGCACACCAGTAAGATTTGTGATTAAGTCTGAAAAACTTTCCCCATTAAGTGTTAAGTTTGAGTGTCCCAGGTTCTATGGGTTTTCATTAAAATTTTTATCAAAGCTTACCCAGATTTCCATTCCCTTTCTTTTAATTCTGCATAAGGTTTTAAACATTTAACAAAATCAAAATTATATTTAAAACAGATACAACAAATTAAAAAAATTTGATACTTAAGTAGCATATATGTAGACAACAAATAATTTGATTTTTTTTCTGGTTGGTTGTCTTCCTTCACCAATAAATTTTTTTACTTAACAACTAGTTGCAAGTTCTGACACAATTCAAACACCAAATAAGTGCTGTATAAAATCCCCGAAACTAAAAATTTCAGCACTGAAGGGATAAATTGAAATATAAAGAAATTTCATTATCTGAATGAAAAGTATTAAAATACTCGCTGAGTCACCAAAAATACTTTCACATCAAAACTGTTCCTTGTACCTTTTTAACTTCATCCTCAAATCCCTTTTCAAGGTATTTGTATCGCCTGATTAACTTGTTGAATACCTATGAAAGAAATCAGTTAGATTAGTATGTATATATATTTTTATAAATACCAACACGAATACTGTCTTTTGTTCCCTACCTACAGTTTTTAAAGCACCACGTTATTGGAAGGGATCTCAAAACAATCTAGTCCAGGTCTTTACTTGGAGGGTCAGTGAACTTGGGTTTTCTTTAAAGAAAGATTAATTTAAAAAAATCAATTGTTTAAGTATATATAAGCTTTTTAACTGAATGAATCTTCTAAGCCAGGTTTTATTTCTTTAACAGAAGAACTTATTTGGTAAGCTTTAAAAATCCATATATGAACTGAAAGTGCATTTGACTCTTCACTGTAGAAATGAGACTATAGATAGGGAATACACTTTATTTACTGTAAGAATAAACTGGGTGTGCAGGTTAGTTTTATAGAACTTTCTTTTTAAAATCAAGAGAAGGCTCATCAGGAGGAAGGCTAAAGAGGAAATAAATGATTTAAAAATAAAAAGCTACAATAAAAACAATTATTATATCTGTATCTAAAATTTTATTGGCTCAAGCAGAATTGGTGAGCAAATTCCTTCTACTACACTAAGGTAGTTCACAGCAGCTGCTCTGCTTGCCTGTAGTCCTGAGAGTTAACTTTTGTGACATGTCTAGGGGTCATAGCCAGTACTTGAACCCAAGTCCTCTTCTTCCTAACCCCAAAGGTTCAGCTCTCTATTCATTAGATCAAAATGCTTCCAAAAATAAAGATGAAAATAGTTATATGCAGAATAGTCCTACTCTGAAAAATAACACTTGGGAGGAAACTGGGGGGAAGGGCAGGGAGGGACCACTCCAGAGTGAAAAGGAAAACAGCATAGTTTCCTACTATTTTAATTTATTTTTTATATTATTATATTAATTTATTACATTGTACTATTTAAGCATCTAAATGTATTTATTATTTAAGTATTATTTAATATTTAATGTATTATTTAAGAGTTTGATATTTTTGAAACTAAAAACTGATACTTATTTGGCATTAGGAAACTATGTGCAAACATCTTTATAACCTCAAAAATTGGAAATCCATTCAGTGTGAACTAGACTTAGTATAATTTGTTAAAACTCCTTAACCTGTGAGTTTATAATAGGAAAGCTCTTACCTGAGCAAAGGCTTGCATGGTCTCTAGGTCTTCTTGTGCTGCAAATACACAGACATCTGTACGCATCATGTCATCTGCCAGTGTACCACCTGGGGCTGAGATGTAGGCAACAAAAATAACATCATTCTGATAACCCAATAAAGGTGAAAGTGACTTTACAACACAACATTTTCTAAACTATTTTAAAGGGCAGTAATAAAAATGTATGTTAAAATGTATGTATATATATATGTTAAAAGTATGGCTATCAACAGCCATTCTGAGCTCTAATTTGGACAAGTGAAAGTCAGAATGTAAATGGATTAGCAGGAAAAAGCTCAGCACAATCTATCCAATTCTAGTTTTGACACAGCCGGATTTGTAAGAAAAGGCATTGATAAAAGGGATACATTTCTTTAACTTTTACAAACTGAAAATGTCATTTTCAAACTTTTTAGGGTAATTCAAATATCAATTATCCTGGACCTTTAAAATTTGAGCATGAAACCTGAAGGCTAGAAGATCAGTTTAACTAGGAATAACTTTATATTAAAAATTGCATTAAACTATTACAGTCTTAATGATTTTTTAATCCTAGAAATTTTATGGTGACTAAAGTACCCTGAAAAGTTTGTATATTAACATTAATTAAAAACTAATTATTAAAAATCTTGGGTATACTTTCAGAGTTGACAAGTTGTTGTTTTTTTTTTTAATGAAATTTAAAAACCACCACCACCACCCACAAAAAAATTATTAACCTCAAAGCTACATCCACTGGCATTTTATACCAAAAACTGACCTACCAAGTTTACACTGATTTCACAATCCTTTTCATAGATTTTATTGTTGATCAATAGTAGGTAAACATATACAGAAACAGCATGGAAGTAATACAAAGTACTGAATAACAAGTAACTGATTTTTAAGAATTTTTAAAAAAATGCAGAAGATGGAATCAACTACTTTTCCAGATTAAAGTTGAAAATATTAATTTGAGACATTTGGTAAAGAATTAACTACCTAAAGTAAAAATGAAATAGACCAGTTCTTATCATTAAGGAAGCAAAAAACTGTAGTTACTATGCCTGGGTGTGGGGCGCAATTAACAGACTCAGTTACTAAGTCAGTTCTGTTTAAGTGAAGAAAAGGCATTAATAATTACAATTCAAAAATCACTCAAAATCTAATAATTCAATTGAGGCATAAAGTACTAGATTTGAAATCAGGAAGACCATCTGAATTAATCCTATGTACCATGCACCTTGCCCTTAGTTTTCTTATCTGTAAAAAGGCAGACTTAAAAAGAGACCAAGTCAAGTATTTTATAAATTTCAGCTATGACAGTTCTGTGTAACTGTTAAAGGACTAATAAGTCCAAGAATATAGTGGAAAAAAAAAATACAAACATGAAAAGAACAAGGCTAAGCTGTGATAGGTTGTTAAAGGTATTAAACAAAGCTGTAATAATTAAACTTCATATTTGGTTACTCCAGTCCATATACTGATGTTGTTCAAGAGAATCACTTACCCAGCATGCCACCAGCCACCAGAATGTCAAAGAGTGTTTCTGCATATCGGCGATAATCAAGTTTTGCCCCAGAAGCATCAAGAAATTTTGCTACTGCTTCCAAATCAGTGCCAGTTTCAGTTAAACCTTGAATAATACAGTCCTGAAACTGAGTAGGGTCAAACCTCTCTTTTTCATCTGAAATAAAAAAGCACCCAAATTTAGACAAATCCCCCAAACAAAACAAATGGAGTCCAATATCTTTCTAAGATTCATAACATGGCTTCAATCTATTCTCAATTCTTCCTCCATGGAACTCAACAAGACTTAAGCGTGCTATTTCCAGAGTCCAAGTCTTTGCCACTAAACAGTCCTCACCTGGGAGGGCTTCAGGTGATCTTGTCCTTTTGGTTAAATCCTAGATAACCTAGGTGGAGGAGGCAAAATTTCTTAGCTAGAACCAACCTAGTTCTGAGAGCTCCAACAAACCACTCCAATTTCTATAACATTCATGGCCAATACTATTCATTCAGTATTTATATTCAGCCTTGCAAATAAACAGATTTACTAAAAGTCTTTCTCCTCCCATGGCAGAGAATGTAATTTTTCAGCTATTCTTTTGTTCTAATCTTGACTTTTTAAAGTACTGACATTACTCTAAGCTAAATCTGTTCCAGATAAAATCTGAATAAATAGTATTTTGGAGAAGAAACCCTACAAACTTTAGAAAAAAAGAAAAAAAAAACAACACCAAGTCATTTGGGGAAAAATGACTCATGTTATATTATATGGGTATATATAATACACTACAACTTCATGAAGTATGAGAGACCTGCCAACTGTGCCAGAAGCAAATGAACTGTATCCTCACCCCCATTCTAGGAATAATATACAATATATCATTCTTCACATAAAGATACTATTAATCTATATAATCAGTTTATTCAATTTGACTGCTCCTTTCCTTATTATGGTGATATTCAACAAGTTTCAGGTTTAATTCTTCTTTTCTCTGCCCCTTCTCTCTCCTCTGAATTATGAAAAAAGAGTGAATTAGGAACACTGATTCTGTTCATGGGATAGACTTTTACAGACCTTAGGTGAGATGTAACCCACTTTCTAGTACCACCACAAAAGAAAAGTAATCCAAAATACCACAAAGCAAAAAGCATCTTTTCACATAAAACTTAGAACTTGCAAGTTAACGAAACCTACACACCAAAACCTAAGAAAAACAACATCCAGCCTCCCAACAAAGCTCTAGGATCACATCCATACTACTTAAGTTTTGGGCAAGCCACCTACTTTACCCGCTGCATGCCTTGATTCTCATCTCTAAAATGGGGATATAACATGCCCTATTTTACAGGTTTATCTGGAGGATCAAAAAATTTTTTTTCCCTTAAATATATAAGGGCTTCAAAATAATAGCTAACATATTTTTATAATGCTTGCTATTGTGCCAGGCACTGGTCTAAGCACTTCACAATTATCAATCTTATTTGGTCCCTCACGACAATCATGGAAAGCATTTTACAGATGAGGAAACTTGAGACTTGCTCAGGGACACCCAGCTGTTAAATGTCTGGGATCACTTTTGAACTCGGGTCTTCTTAGACTCCTGGCCAGATGTTCTATCCACTTGGTAACCAAACTGGCCTCAAAAAAGTCCAGAGTTCTATGCCACAAAGATCCACTACTACTACTCTATGCTACTAATTTTAACAGTTCCTACTTATGATGCTTTAAGCTTTTCAATGTACCTTATGAATTATTTTAATCTTTTCATATCAAGTGGCAAATGAAGTTCAAGAATTCATCTGTAGAATTCTCACTATTTTGAAAGACTTCCCTCTGTATTGGTGGTCTCTCAAAAAACCTATCTTGCAAATTACTCTCTCCGAATTGTAATTTCTTTCAAGGCTCGGCTTATGTGCCACTTCTAGGAAAAGTATCTTTGTAATTCCCCTTAATTGGGGCTTTTATCTTCCTTTTATGTTTACCCTTCTAACCACGTTACAGGGCTTTTATCTAATAGATAAAGCCTAAGATTTGAAATCCAGAATGCTTTTCAAACAAATACATGCGTATATTTAGGCTTCAAAGTTCCCATTAGAAAGGCAAGCTCCTTGAAACAATAGTTTTTTTGGGGAGGAAAGGCAGGGATCTTGGCCTTGCATGGTATGTACTTAAAGTGTGGTGGATTGCACAAAAGATAACAATCACCAAAAATTATCTGCATGCTAGCTATTCGGTCTAGGAGTCCCCATTTAAAAAAAAAAAAAAAAAAAAGGATTTCTAACCAACTGATTTTTTAAAAAAAGAAAATTGAATAACACCAGGACTATTTCTCCAAAGTCTTTTGGGTGATGATTAATAGCACATTTCATGACTGCATCACAATAGTAGTACCTCCCTAAGAATATGAAATCTACCCCAGAATTTTTACACATTTGAGCATCCCACACAAATACTCCATGAAGTTTGAGTATCATTAATGAGCTAAACTTAAATTCTTAGCTAGAAAATACACTTCACAAGAATTTTTAAATACTCAAACTACTAATGGTCAGAAGTTACATCCTATGAGAACTGTTCAACTCCTTAGCTGTATGAGTACAAAAAAAAGGCTAAGAAACTTTGAGAAAAGCAGAATGCACTCTTTGTAAAAACCTAAAATCTGTTTCAGTCAACAAGAAAACTTAAGGGAAAAAAACCACAACTACAACATTGATTTGATGGGACCAAAAATAACACCTGTATCAAATCTTAAAAGTGAGAATGGGAAATGTGTAAACGGAGGACAAAAGGCTAAAACCACCAACCCCTTAATGATACTCACCTCTTTTTCTAGTTTTAAAACGCTGGCCTGATAGCGTTGGCTTTTGCTGCTTTTGATTATTCATAAAAGACACCCTGGTAAAGAGAAACAGGTTCTTCAAAATGACAACCAAGCACTTTCTTTTACACACAATTTCCCGGTCTCACCACAGCGCCTTCGGGGCAGGGGATGCGTGCCCACTCAGAGTGCCCAGGACGAGCCCTCGGGCCGGGGCCGGGCTGTAACAGCGCTTCGGCGGGCTCGCACGCCCGGGATAAGGCACAACTAACTCCAACCCCGGGTCCCAGCCGGGCCCCAGACGCGGCTCCCCCTCCCCCCGGCCCGGGAGCTCTAAGGGAAGGGACGGACGCGGCCAGAGGCGCTCCCCGGCAGCAAGGCCTGCTCGTGGCTTCCATCCCGCCCCGGGACAGCCCCCCGCGGCCGCGGCGGCTTCATGCACGGCCCCCCCACCCCCCGGAGGGGCTCCGGCCAGCCGCCGAGCTGGCCGTGCTCCTGCTCCCCGCTGCACCGGGGAAAGGAAGCCCCCCCCCCCCCCCCCCGCAGCTCTCAGACACGGCACGTGTCCGCCGGCCCCTCTCCCGGGCCGTGACACGGGGCGAGGGCTGGGCCGGGGCGGGGGACCCGGTCACCGCCGCGGAGGCGACGCCACTGCCCCCCTCATCCCTTCCCCCACTGACCCCGTAGCCGGCGGCGGCCGCCGCAGCGAGCGGACCACAGGCGCCGAAGCGCTCCGCGCCGGGGCCCCCGCCGCCCCGTACATCCGCCTACCCTCCAGCAGTAGCAGCGGCGGCGGCGGCGGTGGCGGCGGCGGCGGCTCCGGCTCCTCCGCCCCGCCCGCCGGCCCGGAACCCCCCACGCGTACGACACTCAACAGAGGCCGCGGCGGCTTTGTTACCCAGGCCGGTCCCGGGCGGGGTCACACCGCGCAGAGCCAGGCGATGGCGACCGGGCCAGGCTCCGGCCGCCCGCTCCTCGCTCCCACCGCCTCCCCTTGCCCAGGCACGGCCCCGAATTCAGACCTCGGCTCGGACGGGCCTGGCCTCGTGCGGTCGCCACCACCACCTCCACCACGGCAGGCCAGGCCCTCGCCGCCTTCTCGCCGAGGCACGGAGGGCCGGGCGGCCCGCCTCCCGCCTCCCGGCCAGCCCCAGCGGCCGAGGACAGCCTCACCTTACCGAATTTAAGGCGGAGAGAAAAGAGCCAGAAATCCCCGAGGTGGCGGTAACTGCGGCGGTGGCTCCTCTGCGACCGGAACTAACGCGAAGAGGAGGGAGGAGGAGGTGCCACCCCCCCTCCTCAGCCCGTCTCATATCGCGAGACCTCCTCTCCCTCTCCCTCCTCCTCCTCCTCCTTCCCCTCTTTCCCCCTCCCACTCAGTAGTCCTCCAGCCCGGCATTTTTCATTCCCAGTGCGGCGGGGGGGCGTGGTTAGAAGGGTAAACGTAAAAGGAAGCAAGAAGGCCTTTCTCGTTTTTCTCTTTTCCCCAACCGAATGAAGTTCCACCAACACCTCTTCTTCGAATGATCCCTCTTGGCGCTACTGTCCCCCGCGCTTTTACTACAAGCCCTAGGGATTCTGTTCTCGCCCCCACCCCTCCCGGCCTGAGTTCGTTGGACGGGTCCACTTTGGAGCGCCTTGACTCCACCCTCCCCCGCCCTTCCTCGCCCTCCCCCGGCCTGGCACCGGAAGCGGGCTAGCGTGGGCCGCGGGGGGTGTGGGGCCGGAGGGGGAGATGCGGGTGCCGCTGCTGCTGGGGAGTGGGAGAGGACGGGGCAGAGGGGAGAAGGCCGCCTGGGCCAGGTTTTGGAGCCTGCGGGGGCGTGTGGGATGACCCTCGGGTCGGCGGTGGACGGCACTTCGCCTATGGCGACCCCGCACCCCGCCGGTCTCCGTCCCTGCTCCCTGGAGGGGCCGCGGGGAACCCGCGCCTTCCACCTCCCAGAGTCCTCCGGGTCCCCCGTGGGAAACTTCCTCGATCTGACCCACAGAGCTTCCTCCCCGTCCGCCGACGCTTGGCGCTTAGTGCTTACAGAGGGCTTTGCGCCTCGACCCACTTCCCACTCGTAAAACGGCGTGGATTAATCTCGCGGGCACAGTTTTCCTTTTTAGAGTTAAGTAACTAGGCGCGTTGCCGCTGGCCCGGACTGCGTCTCCATTTTCTCCCGTGCAGCTGTTGAGCGCCTGCTGTGTACCAGCCCTGGGCTGTTCAGACCGCCCCGAAGGATACCTTGTCCTCTAGGAATCTAGGAAGGAGATTAGGACGAGAAAACGCCCCGGCTCCCTCCCGCCACCCCCCAGTCAGGCATCGTTAAGTAATACCTGCTGTATAGCCGGTGGGGGGTGCCGGGATAACCGGCACCAGGGAACCTGCCCTGAGCCTTGTGTAGGTGCTGGGCAGCCCGCGTCCCTCCAAATGAGACAAAATGACATTAAGTGGTTGTCATCGGTGTCAACTCCCGATTTAGCAAGTTTTCCTTTTTCTTGGCAGGTCAGTGCCTGTGTTACGGCATGCTTAAAGACCTAGAGGGGGAACGCAAATTTAGTGACTTGATCCAAAATGTATGTATTGGAAGCCCTTGAACCCAGGTTCGTGGCTGCAAGGGGTCACACTGCTTATTGGTGGAAGATAAGATATTTCAAGAAACATGTGTTAAGCACCTACTCTGTGCCAGGCGCTGCGCTAGTTTTAAGACTCCCTCCTGAGGATCTTTCAATCTAATGGAAACAAATAGATGCAAAGTAAGCTATAATGGGATAAATAGGAGATAATGAATAGAAGGGAAGCATTGGAATTGAGAGGCTGGGGAAGACTTGCTCTAGGAGTTGGGCGAATGGGAGAGAAATGTTAGCGGGGCATGGGGTAGAAAGGAGAGATCAGAAAAAGATGTGCTTGACATCTGGGCTGAGTGAAGTTGGGTGGTTCCATAAAAGTGTGGGGGGGAGGGGACGCAGTCTGTAATGGGTCTAGGAAGACTGGTTTGTGTGCAAGGCTTTAAATGAAGACAGTTTGTATTGGCTCCTGATGCAAACTTTGGGATTTATTGAACACAGGTTAGGCCTGGATTTTAGGGAAATCACTGGTGCCTATAATGGAGTGAAAGACCAGAGGTAGTGGTTTGTCCTTTTCTTGGACATGCAAGTGAATTGGATTTAAGTTAGGGAGGGCTGAGCAAGGTCCCCTGCCTCACTTTCCCCTCCAGAGCCATTGGGATCAAGTGAGAGGATGTAGATCAGGAGGACTGGAGATGGCCCTGGATGCAATAGGAGGCCTTGGCCTTTTTAAGCTCAAATCTTCCACTGGTCTCATTTTGACTGAGGCCACATCCATTCAATGATTACGGTTAGGTAGTGATTGAGGCAGACTCTCCTCTTTTACTATCAAAAACAAAAATCTAAATGAATGAATGAATTTGGGAGGGGAAGATCCTACAGGTTTCTGGCCAAAGCAGAAATGATTGCTATTTACATTCAATCTGAAGGATTAGGTCCTTGGTGGCTAGGTAGACCGTAGGGAAGGCCTTGATTGGAGAAAGCCTTTGTTGAATTTGAGACTCAAGGCCCTGCGGCTGTCTTTGTTGCTGTGGGCCCTTGTTGGATTGCTTGCAGTGACAGTATTATGCTAACCCTACAGTTATTGCAATTCCTTTACTAAAAAAAAGGCCTCACCTTTCCCTTGTCAATAGCTTGTTGATTAGGAATTGTCCACCTTATGGCAGCCAATTCTCTAGGAATTTATTTATTTATTTAATAGCCTTTTATTTACAGGTTATATGCATGGGTAACTTTACAGCATTGACAATTTGCCAAACCTTTTGTTCCAATTTTTCACCTCTTACCCCCCTCCCCCAGATGGCAGGATGACCAGTAGATGTTAAATATATTAAAATACAAATTAGATACACAATAAGTATACATGACCAAACCGTTATTTTGCTGTACAAAAAGAATCAGACTCTGAAATATTGTACAATTAGCTTGTGAAGGAAATCAAAAATGCAGGTGGGCAAAAATATCAATTCTCTAGGAATTTAGCCGCCTTTATGGCATCAGGTCTTATTTCCATCTTGCCCTGTTGTTGATGTTCTTAGAAGCTTTGCCCCTTGTTATGATGTCTTTCCCTTTTGTTAATTTGCAAGTTCTGCTAGGGAACTTAACCAGAGTTTTTCCCTTTGTTAATCCCTAACTTCCCTTTGGAATTTAGCCTGCTGCCAATAGCAATAAAATATTTGTTTCTTGATTTGGAGAAGATCTAAGCCTAGAAATTCTTTTGACACTTTGTAACATGGATGTTCTCTCCTAAGAGAGAGGGAATCTGGGTGCAGGGGTTGGGTCTATGAAAGGTATTTTTACATGAGTGCTAGCAGGTTTTAGAGAAACATGGATAGGTACTGGAGAACATAAAAGGAGATAATCTATATGAAAATCTAGTTCATAATGAAAGAGAATTTTCAATGTAAGCTCTCTGAGACAGACCATCTTGTTTTTTGTCTTGTTAACCCCAACTCCTAGTGACACATAGGAGCTTGATAAATATTTGTTGAATAATTAAAAAAAGGAAGTCTATAGCACCATAATCCAGGATTTGGTGGGACCATGATTGAAATAGGAAGTTTTCAGCCTCACATCAATAATTACTTACTTGTGTTGACCTTGAAAAAGTCATTTAATTTTTCAGGGCCATGTTTTCTCCTCCGTAAATGAAGAGACTTGACTTTCTAAGATCTCTTCTAGCTTTCAAAATAAGAAATACCCGTCCTCTCTAAACAACCATGGAGACCTACAGTTACCTGGCCTGACTCTGAATTCTTATGAAATGATGAGTAGCTACAAAGAATGCATTTTAAAATTAATTTTATATTGGATAAAGAAATAGAAAAGTTTCATTTCCAGTCATGGTTAACCATAGAATTTCTAATGTTCAGTAGTGATAAGGTGTTCAGTGTAAGGTGTGGTTAGCAGAGGAATTGATCCCTGAGGCAGGCAGAGAGAAGGCTCTGATAAACTCTGATAGTTTAGCTACCTTTGGGGAGTCATCCAATCTGAAATCCAAATTACATCAAACCCCTGAAACTTACCCTCTGGAGAGGTCTTGAGCAGTCTCACCTTGCCATGCCCTGGCAGAAATCCCAGTCATGTCCCTGGGGATAAATTTTCCCTGTAAAATCTACTTAATGGGCCATCCCATGGCTGCTGCCCTCTTTTGAGTCAGTTTGCCATGGTACTTTGCCTCATGATGTCATTCTCCTTACTGTCCTCCTCCACCCCATGCCACGTGATATCTCCACTGTGTTCCTCAATCCCACTTCTCCTTACAGCTAACTCACTCTTTTAGGGTGCTAGGTCCCTTTCAGAATTTAGCCTGCCAGCTAAGGGCGTGTCCCAATCTCATGAAGTAGTATTTCTACTGAGTAATTGTGATTCCACTGAGGAACTTGTGCTTTCTCACTCTATTTCATATTTACCATTTCTGGTGTCTGTTATGTCCCTTCATTTTGTCTGTTATCTCCCTAAATAAATGTACCATTTGCCAAAGAGAGTGGCTATTGTGAATTCTTCACATGAACCCAACTTTTGGTAACTACCATCATCTGGTGTCTTTATAACCCACATACATCATTTTGGCTCAAACCATAACATTAAGGTTTTGGAATTTTTTGATAGTTTTTTGTTCCTTATTTAGAAATTAAAAACTAGCTTTTATATGACTGTGTTATGGATTTTGTGAAAGACAGGTTCTTTGAATACAGGCTGACATTTAGGAAATATTTGAGTCAAAGATGTAGGATCCCCTGCAAACTCGAATGAAGTCCAGAATTGCATTAAATTACCCTCCCTATCATTTGAATTTAAAACTTACATTAAATTGACATAATGCACATTTCATAACAGAGAATTTTCAATTGCCACCAGGAAAAATTAGAGTATTTTTAAATTATGAATGTATATGTCATTTTTTTGTTTGCTATGTATCAGACATTGTGCCAAAGTACACTAGATACAACTATAATAAGCAAGATTTTTCCTGCCCTCAAGGAACTTGTATCTTTAGCAGGGAAGACAACAACTCAAAGCAAAAAGGAACTGAAATGAGGGATGTATGCTTAAAGGCTCATTGAAAAGTGTTGTAGAGACTTGGACCTTGCGAGATAAGGTGAAAGCAGATCTATCCAAAGGATGGATATCTTTAAGAGCTGAAGGATCCAGAGTATGGAGTCTAGGTTACCAGTAGAGAAGAGGAGGAAGTGATGGGACATGGTTAACATAGGTGGGGACATGGCATGGAGGCTTGGCATGGGGCAAGATAAGGCATGAATGATGATGCTGATTTGTTATGACAAAGTTAATAAGTAAAAAAAAAACAATATTTAACATTTAATAAAAATATACAGGTAGGTTATTCTTTTAATTGCATTTTTTTTTTTTGGTTGAGGCAATTAGAGTTAAGTGACTTGCCCAGAGTCATACAACTAGTAAGTGTGAAGTGTTAAGTGTCTGAGTTCAGATTTGAACTGAGGTCCTCCTGTCTTCAGAGTTGGTGCTCTATCCACTGTGCCACCTAGCTGCCCATTAAATGGAATTTTAAAATACAGAATAAAAGACAAACATTCTGGCATTTGGAACTTTGTGAAGAGATTGAAATAATTGCTGGAAATCTTAAGAAAACTTGTTTTGTTTTGACAAAGAAATACAGTAATTAACTGGTGTGCAAAAATTAAGAACTGGTTAGTATTTATTGAGAAAACACTGCCTGATTAATTCAGTTCAGTCCAATTCAAGATGACAAACATTTAAGTAAAGGATTTCCTCCCCTCTTCTCCTTTCCCTATCTCCAGATATGTGAAAGGATTTCACTTGGCTGCTCAGGATGCAAAGAAAATAGATTCTGATCCCTGTTCATAAGAAACTTGTACGGAATCCATCCATATGTTAAAAATGAACATATCTTAAGGTATAAAACATTTTATATTTTAAGTTTTATTCTTCTACAATGATTTTAAGTTAATGTAGTAAGCTCTTAGCAAAGGAAGTAAAATCAAACTAATTAATCAAAAAACAAATAGAAATGGTAGTTGCAGTATGTCTACTTCTACCTATCCTTCCTACCCTCCAAGTTTTACTGACTTTGCCTTTAATTTCTTTGTACTAGTGTGTTTTTATTATAGTCAAATGTTTGCATAGTTTGAATAAGTTGATCTTACTTTGATACTTTAGAACTTGACAATGTATTAAAGAGGTAGAGTCCAGGAATACTCTCCATTGGTGGTGTCAGAAATCCGGGGACATTGCAGTCACTGCTGGGAAAGTCTTTGGTTGTAGAAGGAATAGAGAAGTCATTAGCCCTGAAGTTGTGAATTCAGAGTGCAGCTTTGTTAGTTAGTGGTTAGTATTGATGTGAAGACATGCCATCTAATAGTTTCCTATTTTAAATAATTATTCTTGCTCATTCAGTTGTTTTTATCTGCCAGAATCCAAGTACCATCAGTATCCATTCAGTAATAACCAGAATTTAATGGAGTGCCAAAACTCCCACTAAAACTTGTACTGCTAACAATATTTTTAAAAATTGTATTCTTTAAATTTAAATTTTACAATTCCAAATCTCTTACCTCTAACCCTTCCCTACTCTTTGGGAAGACAAGAAAATCAAAATGTATATAAATATACAGAGAGGGTCACAGACAGTGGGGAAACTCTGGGTGAGGTATAAGACCCTTCAGCCCAGAGGGAACCTGCTAACAACTTCTGGTTTGGCTCTCTATCTCCCCTAAGGGCTGTTGGCCATACTGAAAAGTGGGGCAGTGACAACCTGTGTTGTGATTGAAGCCAAGTGAAACCTTTCAGATGGAAGAGTGATACCAGGTGACAAACTACTTACAATAGCAAGTTGTTTATGTGGTCCCACGTGCACAGTATTGTTTTTGTTACATAAGAATAGGAGGGTATAAAAGAGGGAAAGTCCTTGGAATAAGCAGACTCCTTTTTTCCATCATCCTCACGAGTCCCTCCTTATCACTTCTCCATTAAGACAGTATATTTTAATCACCTCGGTGTGGGGGCTTTAGAAAGCAAGGTATATTTTGTCACCCCAACTTGGGGGCTCTAGAAAGCAGGACACAACAATTATATGTAGTCATATAAACCAAACTTTGCAACATTTTTGTTTCTGTATAGATTGTCCTGGTTCTGCTCATGTCACTGTGTATCAGTTCATACTTCCCAGGTTTTTCTGAAACCATCTGTTTCATCATTTCTTACAGCAATATAGTATTCCATCATGTTCATATTTTTTAACTTGTTCAGCCATTGCCCAATTTCTGGGCATTCCCTGAGGTTCCAATTATTTGCTACCAAAAAAAAAAAAAAAAAGCTGCTATAAATATTTATATATAATGGTACTTTTCCTTTGATCTCTGGGAGGGTATAGTAGAAATGTTACTAGGTCAAAGGGTAACTAGTTAATAGCCTTTAGGGGCATAGTTCCAAATTGCTTTCCTAAATGCTTGGCCTAGTAAATAGCTCTATCAACAGTTACTTGTATCTGTTTTTAATAATGAGTGTATCTGTTTTCATACATTCCTTTGAATATTTATCATTTTAGCCACTCTGATAGGTATGGGGTGGTGCCTCAGAGATTTTAAATGTGAATTTCTCCATTATTAAGGCTGCTAGGTGATGTAGGGGATAGAGTGCTGGGCTTGGAGTCAGGAAGACTTGGATTCAAATTCAGTTTTAGATACTTGTTAGCTGTATGATTCTGCTTAATTCATTTAACTGTTTGTCTCAGTTTCCTTTTCTGTAAAATGAGATGGAGAAGGAAGTGGCAAGCCACCTCAGTACAGAGAGTAAAACTATACTGGGGGGGAACCCAATTTACCCCTTTCAGATCTAGATAAATCTAACAATAAATAAGAAAGAATTTAATTTTAGCTGCATTGGGCTTTTTGTGTAGGCAAAATCTTTTTAATTTTGTATAATTAAAATTTTCTATTTTACCTCATGTGAACCTTTCAATATCTTATGTGGTTATTCTCCAGATTTCTGTCATATTTAACTTTTCTAATATTAATTCATCTCTTTAAATTCTTATTTGTAGTTAGATTTATCTAGATCTGAAAAGGCTAAATTAGGATCCCCTACTCTCAATTTCCTTCTATAACTTAATTGTTTCTTCAGCTATGCCATTTGGGACATATGTGTTCAATATTGATATCAATTCATTGTGCTACCTTTTAGCAAAATGTGATTTTCTTGATTATCTCTTTTAATTTGATTGTACTTTGTCTGAAATAATTTTATCCTTTACTTTTTTACTTCAACTGAAGTATAATAGAGTGTACTCTAGCTCTTTAACACTGTATATTTCTTTCTGTTTATTGTTGCATTTTAGTTTCTAATCCATTTTGCTATCCCTGTCCTCTTATGTTATTTGGTCTGTCTCATATAAAATCATGAACTCTTCCCCATCCATAGACCTGACAAGTAATTTCTTTCCTGCACCACTAATTTGCTTATGATATCACTCTTTATGTCTAAATTATTTACTCATTTTGAGTTTAGTTTGGTATATGATGTGAGATGTTGGTCTATGCCTAGTTTCTGTCAGACTTTTCCAGTTTTTCCAACAGTTTTTGCAAGTTAGGTCTTGTTTCAAAGTTGGGATCTTTTATCAAACATAGAGTTGCTGTGCTCATTTGTTTCTGTATATTGTGTACCTAATCTGTTTCACTGATCAAATACTCTACTATCTACTACCAAATTGTTTTGATGATTATATATTTCTAGTACTGATAGGCCTCTTTCCTCTCCCTTTCCCTTCTTTGAAAAAAATAATTTTTATGGTATTCTGGACCTTTTTGTCTTTCCAGATGAATTTTGTTATTTCTTTTAGTTTTATAAAAATAATTTTTGGTATTTTGGTGTACAGTGAATAAATTAATCTAGTTAATATTTTATTTTATTTAGTATTATCATTTTAAGATAAGTTCCATTTATTCCTAAACTTTCTAAAGTCTTTTAACAGGAATGGGTATTTTATTTGGTCAAAAACTTTTTCTTCAGCTAATGAAAAAAAAAATCATGGTTTTTTTTGTTTGTTTGTTTTTATTATTGCTATGGTCAATTATACTTAAAATTTTCTTAATATTGAATTAGTACTGTATTCTTCATATAAATCCAGTCGTCAGTTATACTTAACATTTTCTTAATATTGAATTAGTACTGTATTCTTCGTATAAATCCAGCCTGATAATAGTGTATGATCTTTGTGATTTATTGCTGTAATTTTCTTGCTAATGTTTTATTTAAAATTTTTTTGCATAAATATTCATTAGGAAAATTGGCTTATATTTTTCTTTCTCTATTTTGACATTTCCTGGTTTAGGTATCAAGACCATATTTGTGATATAGAAGGAATTTGGGCAGGACTCCTTCTTGACCTATTTTTCCCCAAGATAATTTATGTATTATTAGGCTATTGTTCTTTGAATGTTCAATTAGAATTTAAAAAAAAAATTCATTTGGTCTTGGAGATTTTTTCTTAGGGAACTCATTTATGGCTTGTTCAATTTGTTTTTCTAAGACAGGGTTATTTAAGCATTTAATTTCCTGTGTTATTAATATGGGCAATTTATATTTTTTATAAATATTCATCAATTTCATTTAGATTATTAGTTTTGTTGGCATATATAATTGGGCAATATGGCTCCAAGATTGCTTTTATTTATTTTCATTGGTTGTGAATTCTTCTTTTTTACTTTGGATAATGGTAATTTGTTTTTTTTTCTTCTTAAAATTTAAGCTAGTCAATAGTTTGTTAAAAAAAAAAACAACAACTTCTAGTTCTATTTATTAATGTAGTGGGTTTTTTTTTTACCTTCAATTTTAGTAATCTCTCCTCCGATTTTCAGGATTTCTACTTCAATGTTTAATTGGAGGTTTTAATTTTGTATTTTATTCCCTAGATTTTTTTTTTTTTTGTTGTATGACCAAATAATTAATCTGTTCTTTCTTTCACTAGTGTGACTGTCAAAAATGTTATTCTATGCTTCAAGGGATCTTTATTGAATATAATTTTTATTACATTATGGTCAACAAAGACATATTTCATATTTCTGCTTTTTTGTATTTTTTCATGAGGATTTTGTGTGCTAATACACATTCAATTTTGGTGAAGTGTTATGCAAAGTTTAGGAATTGTGATGTTCCTTTTTATTCCCATTCAGTTTTCTCCAGAGATCTGTTATATCTAACTTTTAAAAATTCTATTCATCTCCTTAATTTGTTTATTTATTTATTTATGATTAAATGTATCTGAGTCTTAGAAAAGTAAATGGGATATACCTACTAATAGAGTTTTACTGTCTATTTCCTCCTATAATTCATTTAACTTTTCTTTTAAGAATTTGGATGCTCATGAAAGGATGATTTCAGAAAAACCTGGGAAGACTTACATGAACTGATGCAAAGTAAAAAGAACATTGTATTCAGTATCAGAAATAACATATGATATCATAACTCTGAATTATTCTCAGCAATATAGTGATCCTAGAAAATTCCAAAGGACTTTTTTTTTTCTTTTTTTTTTTTTCTTTTTTTTTTTATTTAATAGCCTTTTATTTACAGGATATATACATGGGTACAAAGGACTTTTTAAAAATTTTTTTAATTTTAATTTTTTTTAATAATTATAACTTTTTATTGACAGAGTCCATGCCTGGGTAATTTTTTACAACATTATCCCTTGCACTCACTTCTGTTCCAACTTTTCCCCTCTTTCCCTCTACCCCCTCCCCCAGATGGCAAGCAGTCCTATACATGTTAAATATGTCACAGTATATCCTAGATACAATATATGTGTGCAGAACTGAACAGTTTTCTTGTTGCACAGGAAGAATTGGATTCAGAAGGTAAAAATAACCTGGGAAGAAAAACCAAAATGCAAACAAACAGTTTACATTCATTTCCCAGTATTGTTTCTTTGGGTATAGCTGCTTCTGTCCATCACTTATCAATTGAAACTGAGTTAGATCTTCTCTTTGTTAAAGAAATCCATTTCCATCAGAATACATCCTCATACAGTATCGTTGTTGAAGTGTATAATGATCTCCTGGTTCTGCTCATTTCATTCAGCATCAGTTCATGTAAGTCTCTCCAAGCCTTTCTGTATTCATCCTGCTGGTCATTTCTTACAGAACAATAATATTCCATAATATTCATATACCACAATTTATTCAGCCATTCTCCAACTGATGGGCATCCACTCATTTTCCAGTTTCCGGCCACTACCAACAGGGCTGCCACAAACATCTTGGCACTTTCAGGTCCCTTTCCCTTCTTTAGTATCTCTTTGGGGTATAAGCCCAATAGTAGCACTACTGGATCAAAGGGTATGCACAGTTTGATAACTTTTTGAACATAATTCCAGATTGCTCTCCAGAATGATTGGATTCGTTCACAGCTCCACCAACAATGCATCAGTGTCCCAGTTTTCCCGCATCCCCTCCAACATTCAGCATTATTTTTTCCTGTCATCTTAGCCAATCTGACAGGTGTGTAGTGGCATCTCAGAGTTGTCTTAATTTGCATTTCTCTGATTAATAATGACTTGGAGCATCCCAAAGGACTTATTATGAAAAATGCTGTCCACTTCCAGATAAAATAATGATGGAGCCTGAATGCAGATTGAAGTATACTTTAAAATTTTTCTTTACTCTTTTTCTTTTATATATATATGGCTAATGTGGAAATATTTTGCATCACTACACACAATATCAAATTGCCAGCCTTCTTAACTAGGGGGAGGAAAAGGAGAGAAGTTGGAACTCAAAATTTTAAAAAATGTTAAAATTTTTATTTACCTGTAATTGAGAAAAATATTAACTATAAAAAATTAATTTGGATGTCATACTGTGGTGCATATATGTTGAATATTGATATCAATTAGTTGTTTTTGGTACATTTTGGCAAAATATTGTTTCCCTATTTAATTTTTAAAAAATTAGATCTATTTTTACTTTTGTCTGAGATGAAAACTATTGTCTTTTTTTACTTCTGCCCTATCCCCTTATTTTAACACTATTGTGTATCTTTCTATTTCAACTGTATTTATTGCAAACAACATATTGTTGGATTTTGATTTCTAATCTATTTTGCTCTTCTTCCATATTGTGAGTTCATCCCATTCACATTTACAATTATAATTGCTAACTGTATATTTCCACCCTGTGATTCTGTACCCTATTCTTGTCCTTCATTGTCTGATCCCTTTTTTCCATTCCTAATGGAATATTCTTTGTGGTACCCATACCTCTCTATAAAAGTACCTGTCTCTTCTAGGGACTAAACAAAGTTAAGCTTTTTTGTATTCTTATATTAATAACTTATGATTTCTTCCTCATATTTACCTTTTTTGCTTCTCTTGAGTACTATGTTTGAATGTCATATGTTCTTTTCGTCTTTTTTTATCAGGAATTCTTGAAAGCCATTTGTTAAATATCCTTTCCCCCCATCATAAGATTATACTCACTTTTGCTGGATAGTTTATTCTTAAGCATAATCCTAAATCCTTTGACTTCTGGAATATTTTACTCCAAGCCCTTTGTTTACTTGTAGTAATGTCTGCTAAATCTTTTATGATCCACTGTTCTTGAATTCTTGTTCCCTAGCTACTTGTCTTATTTTCTTCTTGATCTGGGAATTCTGAATTTGAGCTATAATATTCCTAGAATTTTATTTTGGGATTTCTTTCAGGAAGCAACTGGTAGATTCTTTTGATTTCTACTCTGCCTTCTGGTTCTAAGATATCTGGGGAGTTTTCTTCATAATTTCTTGAAATATGTCTAAGATTTTTTTTGGTGGTTGTTTTATGATTTTCTGATAGTCAAATGATTTTTTTTTGGGGGGGTAAGGCAGTTGGGGTTAAATGACTTGCCCATGGTCACACAGGCTAGTATGTGTTCAATTCAATTTGAATTTGGATTTGAACTCAGATCCTCCTGACTCCAGAGTTAGTGCTTTATTCATTAACTCTAGGTGGCCCTGTCAAATGATTGTTAAATGATATCTCCTTGATCCATTTTCCATATCAGTTGCTTTGGCATGACTTCCCTCCTGTCAGATGGAGCAAATGGTTGCTGGAATGGGAGAAAATTCGATACCTTTTTACCATCAGGTTCTTTCAAAATTCTTGGAGCTAGTCCTGCTTATTCATTTTGTTTTCTTTCCTGAGGTCTTAGAATATCCTTTATATTGAGAGCTTGATTTTGAATCCTAGAAAATCTTTAGAATGGATTGTTCAAGAGATGGAGTTAGAAAGGATTTTAAAAAGGAAGTAGTGATCACAGATTATTATTATTATTATTATTATTATTATTATTATTATTTTGGTGAGAGGCTTAGTAAACTTAGAGGAAATACTATAAATGTAATCACCCAAATTTTAGCAAAGTATTGATAAATTATCTCATCTTATCCTTAGAAAAAAAGAAGAAGATAGTGGCTAGATAATAGTAGAATTAGGTAGATTTGGAATTAGTTGAATGTCCAGTGTCAAAGAATGATTGCTGATGGTTCAATGGTAGATAGGCAGAAACTCTTCAGGGGAGTTGCCCCATGGATCTGTGTATGTTCCTGTGCTGTTTAGCATTTTTATTAATGATTTTTATGAGGAAATAGATGGCATACTGATCAAATTTTCATCATCAGAACATTGGGCTGAATCAAATAATTTATAATTTAATAAGGATCATTGTAAAGGTTTTCATTTGTGAAACTAATTTCTTGAATCCAAATACCAGATGGAGAAGGCAGGCAAAAGTATGTTTGAAAGAGTGAACTGATAGTGGACTATCAGTACTATGATATGGAAGCCAAATAAAACCTAATTTTATATTGAGCTAGATTAAAAGAGGCATAACTTCCAGGAAAAAGGAAGTGATGGTTTTCTGTATTCTACCCTTGTCAAACCACATTGGAATATCGAGTTCAGTTTTGGGGATCCACAGTTTAGAAAGGATATTGATTAGCTGGAGAACATTCAAAAGGAAGAGCAATCAAGGTGGTGAATGCTCTCAAATCCATGGATTTTTGAACATTGAGTTGAAGGATCTGGGGAGACTTGGGACTGTGTTTAGCTTGGCAATAAAAAAGGCTGAAAGGGAACCAAATCCTTGTATTACTATGAGGAAACATCATTTTTAAAAAATCTTTTACCTCTCTCTCTCACTGTCTCTCCCCTTCTTTCTCTTTCTTCAAATTTTTTCTAGCACTCTGCTGAGATCTCTCTTTTGCGGTTTTTTCTCACTTTCCTACATATCATATGTCAAAGCTGCAGGCATATCTGAACTCACATAGTAGATTCCTGAGAGAGTGCTACTTCAGGCTAATGAAACTTCAAGGATTTGAATCCACTTATAAAACCTTCACTTATGAGCTCTTTTGGATGTGTTTACTTTTGCTGGTTAGCCAGAAGACAATTAATTGCCATTTAATGAAAGTTTATAGTAAGAAAAATAGTAATAAAACATTTCTCCCCATAAATCTGGGGCATGGTCTCCCGTTAATAATCATCAATGGAAAGAAGGATCACATATAGAAAGCATTCTTTGCCAAGCTTTTCCCATTCAGTTCCTCTTAATTCTTTAGTGCTTTACCTATGAAATGATCTCTAGTTTATCCTGTATATATGTATATATTCTATGTATATAATGGTTTGCCTCTTATCTTCCTCATTTCTTTGTGAGCTCCTTGAAGTAGGGATTTTTTTTTTGTCCTTTGTATTCCTAATGTTTAGCATGTTACCTGGTACACTGTAAGTGCTTAATAAATGCTTCTTGGTGACTTCTGGGTACCACCATAGAATGTGTTTTGGAGAGAGGTTCATAGGTAGGATTAGTTTGTGATGACATGAGTGTATTTTCTTGTTTTTGAGATCTAGGGAAGAGAAAAAATGTGGGGGAGCTAGGAGGCTGCAGTGCTCTTTACTGTAGGTCTCGGTTCCCTTGTTGTCTTTGCATTGACAAGCATTAATGCTTCCTACATTAATAATAAGCATAAATCATGATAAAATATGAGCTCAGATCCAATTTAGTGTTGCCTAATTGAACTATACAAATTGAACTTGCGTTAGGCAGGACATCACTCATGGAGAACATGTGTAACAAGTTCCAAGTTTAAATATGCATTCAGTTCCTCCTACTTAATTTTAGAAACTTGATGTACCAAATCATAGATTTTAAGTTTGGAGTTTTCAATATTTCAAAATAAATTTAGGTCACTGCCCATTGATTGAGAATGGCTGAAAAAATGATAGTATATGGACATAATTAAATATTGTTGTATAGAAGGAAATGAAACATGAGAAGTATGAGAAATTTAGGGAAAGATGGGAAGATTTATGTGGGCCAGTGTAGGCAAAAAAAAAAAAAAAAAAAGCAGAATCAAAAGAACTGTAACCACAATGACTTTAAAAATGCAAATGAAAAGATCATTAAAGTGAAGTCAAACTTGGAAAACAAAAAATGAAATATAGCTCCTTCCCACAGCAGAGAAATAGGGGGACAACCAGAGGGCTATGTTGAATACGTTGTCAAATTAGATTACTGTATTGAATGGGATTTTTTTTTTTTTTTTACTTTTATTTATCACAAGAGGAAAGATCAATCGTGTGTGTATACAATTATTTTTTAAAACAAACTAGATTATTCAGTTACAACATTTATTGTAAGATTATTCAAATACAACATTAGTTTTATTGTATGAATCAAAAAAACTATCTACAAATATCTTTTTTTTGAGTGTTTTTATTAATAATCATGCCAGTGAAGTACTGGTTAGTAGAAAATCTCGATTTAATAGCACTTTTTACCACACATTTAATTTAATGCCATCAATTTTTTTTTGAGTACTGTTCATTGTTTTAAAAAACAAGGATAAAATGAATGTTGGATAAGAATAGTCTTCCCCCAAATCCCTAACTTGCATATACTATAATTAATTAATACAGATAATGAAATTATCTTTTAGCCCCCTCAGTTCCATCATTAAGAATATTAAATTTTTACTCTTAAAAATTAGATGAAACATAATTCTTGTATTCATTTTAATTATCATTTAAATCACTTACTACTTATCTTCCTGATATATCTACTTGTATGTTCTTTGTCTTTCAATTACTGGCCATCTATTTAACCTATGTTGAGAAGACATATATCTATGTCTGTATTTGTATCTATTTCTATGAAGCTATCTCATTCCAGAATTACAGAATCCTGAAGTATTTCATCCCTGTAAAGGGCAAGATGAGCTTGATTAGGACTCCCCAAGTCACTGTTAAAACCACAGAAATACATGTATGGCTGACTAATTCTCTGGTTTCCTTCCTGTTTTCATTTCTGGCTGCTTGCTCTTCTTACCCCAGCTCTAAGCTGCAAGCCCCGGTCTTCTCACCCATATTTGTTTTTTCTATCTACTCCCACATCATCTCTCTCCTGCCCCTGGATTCCTAAGTTAAAAGCCCTTCTTACAACTTGCTGCTTTGAAATTCCTTTTTTCTTTGAAATTCTGATTCAGGAGAGTAGGATAACTACCCGATGTAGATAACAGATGCTTTGGTCAAGTATTAGTCTTTTATCACCTGCCACTGTTGGGCAAGATTTGAAACTAGAGCAGTGCCTTCAAAATGGGGGGTTCTACAATTGCTATGCCCTCTGTTTCCCTCAGGCAAACTTATTTAATACTTCTACTGCAGTTTATCAACTTCTGTCCCTCAACTATCAGGCAGTCCCTTGAATCATGGAACCACACACTCTTTGTTCCAGCCAAACCTGCCTATTTATTGTTTCCTAGCACTTGGCGTTCCATGTCCTGCTTTCACATCTTGGCCACAGTTTTCTCCCTTGCCTGTGATTTTCCTGTCTTTTTCAGTCTCTTGAGAATCCCTTGCTTCGTCCACATCCTACATTCTATGACAAACTTTTATCAGTGTTCTCTCTTTTCTCAAATTATGATACATATTATCTGTTTGCATATTGAATGCTGTTTTCCCCCCCCCCGTAGAATATAAAGTTCCTTGAGCCTGATTTTCATTTAGTTTGAATCTCCTTCACTTAATGCAATATCTGGCCCATAATATATGAATATTTGATTGGATTAGATTCATAGGCTTCTCTTATGTCCATCCTGTAGAATCATAGACTATAATAAATGAAAAGTATTTTAAAGAAGTAATCTCGTCCAAGTTTGTTTGTTTACGAATGAAAAAACTGAGACAAAAGAAGCTAAGTGGCTTGCTTGCCTAACTAAGGTCACAGAGGGAAAGTTCAGGTCCCTATGACTCCTGGGGCAGTCCTGATTCACTAAATCCTCTCACTTTAACCTGTTTTTTGTTCAATTTAGGCATAAATCATTGGTCCCTAATATCAGAGGGCATATCCGTTTTTTTGTTATTGAGGTCCCATTTAATTCTCTAGTGCTAATATCTCTTCCCCAAAGGGCCATTTGCCTCCAGAATTACAGATTTTTAGAGTTGGAAGGAATCTTACAGGCCACTTAATCATAAAACACACACAAGGAATCATCGCTATGATTTAGCTGTAATCCTAATTCACATTAGCTTTTTTGAGATGTCATATTATGCTGCTAATTCATATTGAGCTTACAGTCCACTAAAAGTCCCAGATCTTTTTCACACTTCCTGCTACTGAACTTGGTCTCTCTATCCTATGTTTATGAATTTGATTTTCTTGCTTAGGTATAAAACATTATATTTGCCCCTATTACATTTCATCTTATGAAATATTCTAGCATGTAACAATTTTGGGAGATTCATCAATGTGTTTTAACTATCCTTCACAAATAAAAAACTTATTTCTCACTTCTTGATTAGATTGGGCCCTATTTATAAACTGATTTATTATTATTTTTTTAAGGATTGGGAAACTAAGGACTATATGGGGTCCTGTGGGGGATATAGGTATTTCAGATTATAGTTGTAGGCATGATGATTTCAATGTGATGGTTCTTTATAACCCACTTTGTTCTATGTGATGCTTCATTATTAAACTTACGTGCTTTTCAGTATTGGAGAGGATATGGGAATTATTAATGTGAACCATATGATATCTTGTTCACAAATTTTCTAAATTTTTAAAAAGCAGCTGTTTTATATCAATGAATATTTTAAAATATCTTTAAATGTCTTTATGGATTATTCCTCCCTACATGAAGCAAAACTACTTTAAATGACTGTTGACTGGTTGATTGATGACTGTAGCCTCTCCTCAGCTGTCTAAGAGTTGGAAAGGACTTTAGTGATTGTGTAATCAAGTTCAGGCAACAGGTAGAGCTTTGACAAAAAGCCAAATCCCTAGGCTTTCAGGCAAATGACAGAAACATTTCTCTTGGAGTCTGAAGGCCTTGGTTTAAAAATTCAGCTCCCCTGACTCACTAGCTGTGACATTGACCAAGGTCTCTGAATGTCATTTTACTCACTCAGAAAATGGGTATTTTAACAGTACCTGCCTCCAAATGTTTTTGTGAGCAAAGTGGGCCATGAACTCTATTTTTATCTGACTCCAAGCCCAGTACTAGTCCTCAATTTCATTATGATATACTAGTACTAACTAATGCTTTAAAGATAGTATAATAATGGAAGGTTCAGTCTGTTAGAGGGAAGGAGCAGAGAGAGAGGAGGGAAGAGGTCTTTATGATGTAAAGATAAAAAGCATCAATAGAAAAGAATTTTAAAAATAGACAGTTGGTAATCCCATTTCTATCACTAGAGATAAGTATATTAGTTAAGAAGTAAAAGAAGGCTGTATTTCTTTATAAAACACCAAAAATCAATCAGAAATAGAGTTGTCTCCTGCAAAGCAATGTGTTTGTAGAAAAATGTACAATAATAATTAGCAAATTTCCTATCAAAGTGTTGATCATCTGTCATATTTATGAGAACTATAGCAATGTTTATAAAACTGATTGTTTTTCCATGTCTAGGTAGATCTGAAGAGGAGTTCTGGGTCTAGTTTGTATTAAAAATCCATCCTTGTAATTTAACCGTTCTTTTAAATCATGGAAAGAGCAGCCTCCTCAATATCTGAAAGGAAAAAAAAAAGTTGTAAAGAATAAATATAAAAGAAAGAGTTCAAGGCCTTCCTTTGATTTATTTGGCATGCCAATAAATAGCTTAATGCATGTGTTACATATTCACAGATGAATGAATAATTTGTGAACTGAAAAGATCTTACCTTTTAGGAAATGATGATGATATTAAGCAATAGGGATACACCAAGGCTTAAAAGTCTTTGCATCATCTATTGGGATCTAAGAAAAAAAGGACATGTAACATTATTTGTTAATACTATAATTCTATTACATGGGGCAAAGTGTGGAGATAACTTTCAGGAGTTTGTTGGAAACTCCATTTTCATGGTACCATCTTCTTCCCCAAGATAGTGGTGGGTACCATAGAGGGGGAAGTATCATAGTGAAATAAATTGAGTTTTGGACTTGGAGACCATTTAAAATCTTCTCTCTGACAATTATTAGTTATGAAACCACTATTTATAAACAACTGGCAAGTCATTTAATCCCTGTAAGCCTTGATTTCCTCATCTAGAAAATGAAGATAATAAAAATTGCACTACTTGTCTCATAAGGATTGTTGGGATGTTCAAATGAGATAATTTACATGGACTGCCTTCAGTCTCTAAAATATCATAAAAATGTCAATTCTTTTCTATTCAGAATTTTAGCATTGATAAGTTAGGCATTGTAATGGAAACCCTGGATCACGGTGTCCTTTTTTACCTTATCTCCTGTCCTTATCCTTGACACTGAAGTAAAGAACATTGATATTCCTTCAAGTCAAGTCTGGTGAAGAACCAACTATGAGGAACCACTTTTTGTTGTTATTCAGTCATTTCAGTCCTATTTAGCTCTTTATGACCCCCTTTGGGGATTTCTTGGCAAAGATACTGGAAAAGCTTGCCAATCCTGGAATCAAATAATCCTTCCATTCACCTTAATGCCTTAATGGAGAGTAAGAATAATAGTGGATAGAATTCTGGGACTGTAATTATGCAGACCTTACTTCAAATATCAGATTCTTACTAGCTGTGAAATCCTGGGCAAGTCACTTAAATTTGCCTCATTTGTAAAATGAACTGGAGAAGAAAAATGGCAAACCAATCTCTAGCATCTTTGCCAAGAAAACTCCAATTGGTGTCAAAAGAATTATTCTGTAATAGGACATACCCGCTTCTGCAGATGTGTAATAAAACAGACTTTCTGAGTATAAGACGTTTATTTCTCACAAATACAACTGAACTTAACAATAAAAGTAGTTGAAGGAAGTTACTGAGGGCTGATTGGATGATGCTGTTGTTGAAGGTAAAACAAGAAAGCCTTAGCAACTTAATGAAGTTCAGGGACTGAGGCCATTCCCTTTTCCAATCCCTCTTAATTCTAACTCTTTCCTTTTATTAATTTTTTTCTTATTTATCCTGTGTATAATTTATTTGTATATATTTGTTTGTATGTTATCTCTTCTATTAGATTGTGAAGTCTCTGAAGTCAAGGGGCTATCTGTCTGTAGTCTTCTCTTATACCCCTAGCACTCAGCAGGGTCTGGCAGTACTAGATATTGAATAAATGTTGATTGATTCCTTGATTGCATAAAAAAGAATTAAGCACTTACTAAATGTCAAGTACTGTGTTAAACTCTGGGATTAAAGATATAAAACTTAAGTTCCTGCTTTCAAGGAGCTTACATTTCTTTTTATTTTTAATTTATTTTTGATACATATTGCTTTATCAATCATGTTGGGAGAGAAAAATCAGAGCAAAAAGGAAAAAGTATGGAAGAGAAAAAAAACCAGGAAAAAAAAGTGAACATAGCATGTACTGATTTACATCCAGTCTCCATAGTTCTTTCCCTGGATGCAGATGGCATTTTCCATCCAGAGTCTATTGGGATTGTCTTGGATCACTGAACTGCTGAGAATCACCAAGTCTTTTCATAGTTGATCATTGTACATTCTTGATGTTATTGTGTGCAATGTATTCCTGGTTCTACTTGCTTCGCTCAACATCAGTTCATGTAAATCTTTCCAGGCCTTTCTAAAATCAGCTTGTTCATTTTTTGTAGAACAAAAATATCCCAATATTTTCATATACCATAACTTATTCAGCTATTCCCCAATAGATGGGCATCTACTCATTTTCCAATTCTTTGCCACCACAAAAAAAGCTGCAACAAACATTTTTGCACAAATGGATTATTTTGAAGGAGGAGGGAAACTGTTTCCTTTACTGAAGCTGTGTTCCCTTTAAGATTATCACTAAACTGTATTCCCTTTAAAATTAAATTGTGTCCCCTTTTTGATCTGAGAGATCAGGATCTCCCAGGCTCCAAGGAGTCTAGAGAGAAGGCCTATCTTCCCTGAGTGAGAGAAACAACACTATTCAAGGGCAAATCAACTCCCATTGATCTTTTTGAAATTCTAAATTCTCATTCAGTTGAGAAATCCTGGTCTGATCAGCTCAGGCTGTCCCAGTCCCCCACCAAGATACCTATATAACAGGTTCCCTTAAACTCATTCCTTGCAAAAAGGCCCAGGAAATTTGCTAGGACCCTGCCTGCTGATTCTCTCTGTGTAAAATTCCATTTTCCAATAGAACTCTGCCACTATAGAAGTCAGTCTCTTGACAAACTAGTTTCTATCCAACAATAAAATTTCATTTTTGGAATTAATAATTTGGGAATAAGTGAATTCTTTCACTTTAAACCTGCAGCGCGCAATCGAGAGGGGATTTTAACAACTCTTATTGCCACTAACCTCATCACCACTGGGAAATGAGGGGATACAAACCTCATCAGTTTTCCCTCCTTTATGATTTCCTTGAGATGCAGACCTAGTAGTGGTACTGCTGGATCAAAAGGTATGTATAATTTTAGCACTTCTTGGGCATAGTTCCAGATAGCTCTCTATAATGGGCCAGAACTATAATGGGGAGAAATATACTTGAAGCAAGGATTCTTACAAGGTGCTAACTCAGTGGAATTGGTAAGACAATGGTTATCTAGTTTAGCATGGTGATTAATAGTTCTCTAGTTCAGTATGATTGATTTAATATTACAACAAATAATGCTTCCCTAGTTGTATAATGATTGGCTTATACTCAGTATGATGAATGGATTTAATTGTACTAGAGTATTTAAGAAATCAGAGTCAGATCTAGAGAGAGACAGACCTAGAGATAGAGAAGACAGAGGACTGGAGGCTAAAGGCCTTGAAGAGACTTGAAGACAGAGACCCTTGTGGTGGCTGGCCTGTCCTCCTTCACTTCTCCATTAAGATCAAGGCCCATATGAAGGTCATCCAGAAAGCTAGCCCTCGTCCAGGCAAAGGAGACAGATTGTGAAGGAGATAATAAAGACTTTGGACTTTATTTCTGACTATTCTCATGGTGATTATTCTGCTGGGATCAAGGCTGGTCCGAAGGCCCTCCAGAAAGCTAGCCAGAACATTACAGCTCTCTACCAACAATGCATTAGTATCCCAGTTTCCCCACATCCCCTTTAACATTTATCATTATCTTTTCCTGTCATCTTTAGTCAATCTAAGATGTATGAGATAGTACTTCAGAGTTGTTTTAATTTGCATTTCTCTAATCAATAGTGATTTAGGACATTTTCTTATGTGACTATAGATGGCTTTAATTTTGTCATCTGAAAATTGTTCATATTCTTTGATCATTTATCAGTTGGGGAATGACTTGTATTCTTATAAATTTGACACAATTCTTTATATATTTTAAATATGAGACCTTTATTAGAAACACTGTAAAGATTTCCCCCCCAGCTTTATACTTCCCTTTTAATCTTGTTTCTTCTATTGATTTTGTTTGTGCAAAACCTTTTTAATTTAATGTAATCAAAATTGTCCATTTTGCTTTTCATAATGCTCTCTAGTTCTTCCTTAGTCATAAATTCCTCCTTTTTCCAGAGATCTGATAGGTAAGCTATCCCTTGCTCTCCTAATTTGTTTATGGTATCATCCTTTATGCTCAAATCATGTATCCATTTTGACCTTATTTTGATAGGGGGTGTGAGATGTAGGTCTATGCCGAGTTTCTGACATATTATTTTCCAATTTTCCCAGAAATTTTTGTCAAATACTGAGTTCTTATTCCAGCAGCTGGAGTTTGTGGATTTATCAAATACTAGATTATCATAGTCATTGATTATTGTGTCATGTATCTCTGATCTACCACTCTATTTCTTGAGCTTACATTTCTAATAGGCAAGAAATGGTGGGGTGAATGATACAGTGTATAGCATGCCTGTCTTGGAATTAGGAAGACTCATCTTCATGAATTGAAATCTGGCCTCAAATACTTACTAGCTGTGTGACTCTGGGCAAATCATTTACCACTGTTTCCTCAGTTTTCTCATTGGTAAAATGCAGTGGAGAAGGAAATGGTGAATCACTTCATTATCTTGATGAAGACTTAACAATAACAAAAATCGTGTCTAGGGAAGGGTGTTTTGGTCTAAGAAGTCAAAGGAATAGTGAATGGAACAATAGTCTATTGACACACCCTTTCCAGAGGATGCAAGAAGTACATACAACTATGGGTCAAGGGTAAAAACGAGGTCACACTATTCCAAGAAGTTTAGGGGACTTTGTTTTTTGTTTTTTTATTAATTAAATATAAATATGTAAATAATTTTTTGAGCTCCTCCAAGTCATGGTATGTGCAGACAAGTAATGGAGATATAGATATCTATAAAAGGGTCAAGTACTCAATGACATTATCTACCAGAAAATTCTCCTTTAGTTATACTCTCTTTATTCCAGTGATTCTAAACTCCTTAAACTCCACTGCCTGATCCTTTATTCCCATTTCCCTTCATAGTAGCCATAATAGCCCTAGCAAGCCCCAACTTACTGCCCCCCACCTCATTTTACTCTAAAGATACCTATCTCTTCCTTTGTGTTTTCTAGAATATCTGCCTCATAGACCCTAGCTTCTTAGATTGTAGTTTCTGACTCCAAATGACTTTTTTTTTTTTTTTAAAACTAAATATGGGGGTCATGAAATTATCATTTTTAATTAGTAAATGTTTGATTTGTGTATCTTTTATGTATCTATATCCTTAGGATCACATAAAAACTTCTTGGGCAAAAAGGCATTGTGAGTGGAAAAAAAATTCAAGAAGTTCTGCTATACACAATAAACTTGCTTTCTGTAGAGGGCTGAACCTCTGATAAGGTGTATTTCAATCAGACAGCAGAGCACTTAAGGCTAATTACCTATTTGCTGTGAGATAATGGGTCTATTAGCATATACTTAGATGATGTGGTAATGTGATGGCTCTCCTCAGGATTGGTGCTTGCTGAATGTATGGTGCTGAGGTAATTGTAGGCAAGGATTGGAGGGCTGAGGGAGAGAGGTAAGAGTCACTTGGCTGGAGGACAAGGAGGAGAGAGGTTGGAGACTCCAGACTCCAGAGTCCAGGATTCATCTTTGGCGAGCCTCATGGCAATTTGCCTGCCTCCTTCACTTCTCCCTCTAAAGATCAAGGACTTTGATTGATCCGGACTCTGACTGATCCTGAGGCCCTTCAGAGAATTAGCCTGGACCTTATAGCTTTCATCTTAAATCTTTTCCTTTCCCATTTCTTTCATCTTTATTGAACCTCACTGAGACCTTTTTCTCTCCTGATCACACATCCTTCCTGGCTGCCTTTTCTAGCAATGGCTGTACTATTGTTCATTCCTCTGGGGAAGATGAGGGAACTGGAATAACTACTCTTTGCCTCCAAGTTCTCCTTCCGACCACTATCCCTGGTAGGTTTCCCTTTTTGAGATACATATCTATCACTTAATCAGAAACTTCATAGCTATTGTCTATTGTCCTCCCAAGGCAGAACTAAGGACTTTCCTTAATAAATTCAGTGTCTGGCTCTTGTCTTTCTCTTCTTCTCAACTCCTGCCCTCATAGGAGGAAACTTCAACATATCTATCAATGCTCTCTCAGGCCCTCTGACCTTAGTTTTTCAATTTATTGATTTCACATGTCCTACTTTTCACATGTTCTATCCACTGTGGCCACACACAGAGATAGTTATACCTTGATTTCTCCATCATCCACAAATACTTTACTTGCATGTTGATGAACTCTGAAATTTGCTTATCTGACAGTCTATTGACATTCCACCCCTTCTTCTGCCTTGCAACTCTAACCCCTGTTCTTTATCATGATTTCCAATCCTGTAACCTCTCAGTTCTCTTTTAGGTCATCACCCTAGCCACCTTTCTTCATTCCTTATATTGACTGCGTGGCAAACTAGTTCACCATGTTTTCTTCTCTTGAGTCCTTTGCCCCCTTATCCTGTTTCTAATTTTACCCTACTAAGCCTTAATGTTATATCACTGCCAACATCTGCTGCTGTCACTCCTGTACACATATCGATTCAGCTCATTGATAGAGAAAATAAAGAAATTATGCTGACTAGATCTACTACAAATTTATGTCACATTACTTCTGGGCCCTTACTGTTGCTAGGCAATCCTAATATATCTCCCTAATTAACTCACTATCCCACTCATCACTAACATAGAAAAGAGACATGGAAAGATTTATATGGACTAATATACAGGAACAAGTGAGTAGAACTATAAGAATAATTTATCCTATCAACATCAATATTCTAAAAATGAACAATTTTGAAGACATATAAGCTGATGAAAAATGGAATGAATAAGACCAGGAGAATAATTTACACAACAACAATATACTACACAAGCTCTAAAAACTGATCTGTGAATGACAAGCTTCCAGAAGATCTGTGATGAAGTCTCCTAGTCAACTCCTGACAGAGGGGCAATAGATTCAAGGTACAGAATAAAAAACATGTTTTGAATACAATGAGAAAATTTGTTTTGCTTGACTATGCCTATTTGTTGCAAGGAATAGGGGTGGGAGGGAAAGAAAATAGATTTCTGTTAATAAAGCAAAATTTATTTAAAAGAAAGCTCAAATCCTACCTTCTCTAGGAGGTCTTTTTTTTTTCTTTTCTTTTTTCATTGTTATATTATTTAAAATTTTTAAAAAATTAAAGCTTTTTATTTTCAGAATATATGCATGGATAATTTTCAACCTTCATCTCTGCAAAACCTTGTGTTTCAAAATTTTTCTCTCCCTTTCCACCAGCCCTCTCCCCTAGATTGCAAGTAATCCAATATATGTTAAACATGTACAATTCTTCTATACATATTTCTACAAATATCATGCTGCACAAGAAAAATCTGATCAAAAAAGGAAAAAAATGAGAGAGAAAACAAAATGCAAGCAAACAACAACAACAAAAAAAAGTGAAAATACTGCATTGTGATCCGCACTTAGTTCCCACAGTTCTCTCTCTGGGGGCAGATGGCTTTCTTCATCACAAAACCATTGGTAGGCGATCTTTTTTATCCAATCCCTGATTCCCTTACCCAGTACATCTTCTTTTTGAGATTATTCTGTATAATCATGCACATATGTATAAAAACAAGGATCCTTTATAAATTTAACATATCAACTAGTTATATAAGATCCATTTACAGGGAAAAGATCTGTGAAAAGCTTAAGCCAAGTCTAGAATCTGTAGTAGAGGTCGTCATTTTTGAGATTGTAAATTAGGATTAGTATTTCTTTGTGTGTTTTGATTAGAGCTTCCATGGGCCATAATTTAAATTTTCATCCCCTTGGAATGTAAAGACTTAAAAAAAAATAGTACTAGGACTAATAAGCCAAACACCCACATTTAATTATATATTCTAATTATGTATCCAAATCCAGAGATTGTCCAAACATGTTAAAATATTATTCTTGGTTTTCTTTTAAGTACCCACTGTGACTCATGTATCCTGAGGATCACAAGATCATAGTGCATATCATATGGTCCATATATTCTGGGTTGGCTTATTGCATCACCACTCATAAACTGCTATGGTCAGATTTCATCAGATTGTGTAGGAAGAAAAATATATGGCCCTGACATGTGGTGGTTCTAGAACAGCCTGTAAGCCATCTTTCAGGGCTGAGAAGACATTTCTCACAGCCAAGAGAAGTTTAAGCCTGTGGGCTGCTGACACTGCTGATCAAGCTCTGCTTGGATAGTTATAGTATTTGGCTATGGAGCAGGCAAGCTAGACTTGAGTGTCATGGCAAACTTTAGTGCCGCGTGCAGCATGTATTTAATTTGGTTGATGGGCATGAAATGGGATCTACTCAAGTTTTCTGATCCCTTTTGCAGGATCCTTTCTACAGATAGAAGAGACAAATAAGGGATGGAAAACTGTTCATTCTGCTATCATTCCCCAATGGTTTTGAATCTACAAATATAGAATCAGGGAGAAAAAATGTGGATTTGGGGTATTGAGCTGTCTTGAAGCTGTGATTGGCCATAGTGATAGCAATAATTGCATAAATCTAGTGCCTGACAATATCAGATACTTAATAAATATTTGTTGATTGTTGATACAATCTAAATAAAAAAACTCCAATAAAAAGCTAAGAATAAGTTAGAAAGCTGTATTCTATTTAAATCTTTTGATGGAAATAGGTAGTCAAGACCAGATCAGAGAGAATAGGAGGGAGCCAGAGGAGAATGTAATGATATGATAAGGGTAAAACTAATTTATCAGATGAAGTTTCCATTTATGAGAGGGGAGAGGAACAAGCATTTATTAAGTGCTATGTGCTAGGATCTGTGCTAAGTTCATTAAAAGTAAAATGTCAATAAACAAGAGATGAAGATCACAATATAAAATGGATAATTTTGATTATATAAATAAAACCAATGTAACCAAGATCAGAAGGAAAGCAGAAAATTGGGAAAAAATTTTATAAACATTTTTGTCAGATAAAGGTCTCCTATCTCAAATACATAAAGAACTTTGCTGTATCTATAAGAATGCAAATCATTCCTCCCTTGATAAGTGCTCAAAGGATATGAACAGGTAGTTTTCCAAAGAAGAAATCAAAACAATTCATAGTCATTTGTAAAGATACTTTAAATCATTATTATGGAAAAGCAAATTAAAACAACCTTGAGATAACATTTTATACTTATCAGATTGGCTAAAATGATTGAAAGAGAAAGCAACACATGTTAGAGGGGATGTGGAAAAATTAATTAGAGCTAATTAACTGTTGGTAGAATTGTTAACTGCTCTAACCATTTGGGGAGAGCAATCTGGAATTATACCCAAAGAGATATTAAACTACCTATGTAGTTTGACCCAGCCATATCACTACTTGATATATTCCAAAAATGATTAGGAAAAAAGAAAAATAATCTATATGTTCTAAAATATTTATAGCAGCTCTCTTTATGATGAGAAAGAACTGGAAATTTCAGGGATGGCAGGGAAATGATTAAACAAATTATGGTATATGATCACGATGGAATACTACTATGCTATAAGAAATGATGAGCTCGTTGATTTTAGGAAAAAAACATGGACAGACTGCACAGAATAATTGAGTGAAATGAGCGGAACCAAGAAAACATTGTATATAACAATATTGGATAGTTATAGAATTTGGCTGTGGAGCCTTTTGTTATAAGCATTATTGTTTTAAGAACAACTTTGAGTAAATCATTTTGACTAACAAATCCTCAAACTAATTACAAAAGACATATGAAGGAAGATGCTTTCTTCATCCAGAGAAAAAAATGATAAATAGAAATAAATATAGAATGATTTTACATATTTATATGCATGTGTGTGTAGAAGGGTGAAACTAACCCATGGAAGTAAAATGGGGATCAAGCTAGAGGTACTTAAATTTTCTTAAAAAAAAATTAGAACTGCTTAAAATTACTACTAAGTAAATTTATTTAGAATCATACTTGGCACCACTGACTACATGCCTTCTTATGTTTATGAATTATGTACAGCTCTTTTAAGAGAGTTTGACTTTTGTTGAGAAAGCAATTTAATGGGAAAGAATGGTAACTTTATTTGGTTATTCACATCAATGGGAAATTATTAGAGTGCATGAGGAAAATGCTGAATTTGTAGTTGGAAACTCAGTCCAAATACTGATCTATTATTTTCTATCCATGTCCCATTGGGCAAATCCCTTTTCCCTTCAACCTGTTTCCTAATCTATTAAGTAATTAAAGTAAGACTAAATGACTTCTGAAGTCCTTTCCAATCTAAATTCTATAATCTTTGATGCTATAAAGACTAGCAGCTTGTGCTATGAAGTCATTATCTAGGTACAATTTCCAACAGGTAATAGTTTACATGAATTGGAGCTTTTCCTCCACTGGAGGGAAAGGAATATATACAGTTATGGTTCCTACAAGTGCCACTGATCCAGCTCCTGGGATAGTTGTCAGGTACTTACAGGACAGATAAAACCTCACTAAAACCTTAATGCACACCACAGAAGTGGATTTTTTTAATTCTGGAAAATAAGAAGCTGGTAGATTCTCTTTGCTGATATGTTTATTTTGGGTTTTTCCTTCTACCTACGCACAATAAGATTTGAGGAAACACACAAGTAAGCAGTACTGGTTAAGAATAAAAGCAGAATAAAGCCCATTAAAAGGAAGAGAGGAATGGATTTTGCCAGGAATCATCTGAGATGAGCTAATTACTATAGTTGGTCATTGAAGGTAGCTCTAAGTTTCCTGGCAGCTAAGGCAAAAAGGGAAACAATGAGGTACCACAGCTCTTTTGTCTAACAAAAGAAAGTAAACAAATTTGTCACTAAAGACTTTTTTTCCTCCCTTGGTTGAGTACTAAATCAGTTTTGACATTTACTAGCTGTATGGCCCTGGACTGGTTATTTAATTCTCTGAAGTTCATTTTCTTCTGTAAAATGGTGATGATTTTAGAAAATGATGATAGTAGTAGTTTCTTTACCTGTATCAAAGGGTTATCTAAGGTTACTTTGTAAGTCCCAAAGCATTGTATAAGTGTGATCTCATTATCTGTAACATACATCCTTATATAAAGAATTCTGACTAATAGTGCACATTATTAATAAATCATAGTCTTACAGTTGGAAGAGACCTCAGAGCTCATCTAATTTTTATTGGAATAAAGACTGTGCTTGTAGATCTCCTTGAAGGGATCCCTCAGACTTGATGAAAAGATTTTTAATTAAAGGCGAACCCATGACCTCCTGAGGCAGCCCATTTTACTTTTTAATAGTTCCAATAACTAGACAGTTTTTTCTTACATTGAACCAAAATTATGTCTCTGTTACTTCTACTCATTGTTTCTAAATCTTCCATCAGGAGCCAAGAAAAATAAATTTGTAGCAAATTTAATCCTTCTAAGTGGCAGCTTTAAATACTAAGACACAGCTCTGATGTGCCCTCTAAGTCTATTCTTCAGGATAAACATCCTAGTTTTCTTTAATGGATTCTCCTACAGCCCATCATGTTCTTCGCCTGCTCTGGAAATGATCTGCTCACCAATAGCCTCTATAAAAGGTGACATCTAGAATTGAACATAATGCTGAAGATATAGGCTGATTAAAGTACTCTCTACCAGAACAATCACCTCCCTAGTTCTTCCATACTATATCTTCTTTTTGTGTAGTTTGTTTTTTTTTGTAAACTATATCACACTATTGATTCCTAATGAGCTTGCAATCTACAGAGATAAACTATTTACCTGTATTGCCTTCCTTATCTTGTACTGGTGAATTTGACTTTTTTTAAACCCAAGTGAACGACTTTACATTTTATTATGTCATTATGTAATTATAATGTCACTGATGTCATCAGTGCAGGAAATGGTTGATGTAGAAATTTCTTATTCCAATGTTGATTAGAAAAGTCTATAACTTATAATCTTAAAGTTTCTTAGACCCCTGAGGCATTAAGTGACTTTCCCATTGTCACACAATTTGTATGTGTGGGTCTGCACACAAGTCTGCAATTTGAATCTTAAGTTTTTCTCACTCTTAAGGGCCTGTACTCTACTACTCCATATTGCCTATTTATCCATATTAATTGCCATCTTATTAGATATAATGTAATATCTAGCCTACAATCTTTTTGGGTAATGATTCTGCCACGTATTTAGCTATTTCTCAGTTTTGTATCTTCTGAAAATTTGATAAACAAGCCATTTATGCTTTTATCAAAAATCATGGATAACAATGTTGAACAACTTAGAGCCAAGTCAGAACCCCAGAGGCATTATACTAGATATATTCCATTGTTGAACCATTAATGTGTCTTCTAATTAAGTCAAGTCATTCAACCAGTTGGAAATCCATCTATTTTATCTGACCCACATCTCTGTTTTTTTTTTTTCCACAAGAATAGGATGACAGACTTTGTTAAATAGTTTGCTAAAATCTAGGTGAACTCTGTAATACTTTCTTGACACACTAGTGTTTTCTCTATATAAAGGAAATTAGGTTAGCCTGGAATGACAAAGTTCTTCATGAAATATCCTGGTTCTTTGTGGTTACTACTTTCTTTTCAGATATTCACTAGCTATTCCTTTAGTAATATATTATAGAATCTTGCCAATAATTGAATCAGCCTTTAAAGCCTATAATTTCCAGACTCCTTTCTCTTTCCTTTTTTTTGGAAGAAATTTGTCCTTCTCTTATTCTGCAACACCTTTCTCACAATCCATGATTATTCAAAATTCACTAATAGTGGCTGAATAATCATTACATCTTAGTATTTTCTTAATACACAAGGATCACCTGGGTTAGTGATTTGAATTTAAGAGCAGCTACATGTTTTCTTCCTATTTCCTTATTTATCTTGAGTTTTAGCTCCCTTATAAACCATTTTTCCCCTTTCCAAGACAGAAATAGAGGTGAGTATAAGTCTTGTTCTTTCCCTATGTTGAGTTTTCACCAGCTCATTCATTCTGATCAATGAGTGGTTCTATCCTTCTTTTAGTATTTCTTTATTTTTTTTTTTTAAGTAAGTGAAACAATAACAATAAACCAAACTCTTTCAAGTAGTCTATTCAAGTCCTCAAGTTCTATAAAAATTATGGAGCACATTTCTGGTATCAATCCCTTATAAGGGTAAATATATAGCATGAAAACATAATTCAGTATTGCATCATATGAAATGACAAATATGAGGAATTCAAAGAACATAGTAAATGTTTATGGTAAACATGATAATGGTTCTAATAAAATCAGAACCAGAAAAAGAGCATACAGAATCCTGCTATCTGTTGTCTATAGACCCCCCAGGTCACTTTTCCTCCTTCCTCAATGAGTTTGCTACATGGCTCACGATTTTTCTCTCCTCCCCATCTCTTGCTACTGAACTTTAGCATAAATACTTACTCTTTTTCAAACACCATAGCACTCAGTTCCTCAATTTCTTCAATTCTCATGGCTTATACCTCTACCCTTCTATAGCTACACACAAAAATGGTCAAATCCTTGATATTGCCATCATCTACAAAATGTATCACCTCCTTTTAAATTCCGAAATCTCCTTATTTGACCATAATTAATTGACTTTTCACCTTTTCCTCTGCCCTGCCTTACCAAACCCTACTCTTTGTCTATACTGTGATCTCCAGTTCCTTGATACTTCAATTCTCCCCCAGGACATTTCCCCTGCACTAACCACTCTTCATTTCCCCCTATCTTGACCCCTTGCTGAATCAATTTAATTCTATACTGTTCTCTTAAATCCCTAGTCCCCTTACCATTTCACCAATTGTACTCTATTAGGCCTCAGTCTTGGATCAATCCCACCATTTGCTGCCTTTGCTCTTATACATGTATTGCTGAACAAAAGTGAAGAAAATCACGTAACTATTGTGACTGAGTCCATCACAAATTTGTTACACAATCTCACCGCTAATAGGTAATACTACTATACCTTTGATCGATTCACTGTTGTACTCTCCACAGCTCTTCCAAATCTTTTCATCCCTCTTCACATTTTTCATGGCTTTTTTTCCCTCTCCTCTCTCAGATAAGAGATTTGCCCCAAGTTGAAGCCATTTGCCCTCTTTTCTTCTTTTCCCCTCTTCCTTAATTCACATCATTCATATGCCTTCTACCACTCTCTCCTTCACTTCTGTTTCACACGATGAAGTGACTTTACTCCTTACCAAACTAATCCCTCTACCTGCTCAAGCACTCCTCTTTCATCCCTTTTCCTTTAACAAATTTCTCTATCATTCCTGCAATTTTACTTATTTTCAATCTCTCCCCATCTGGCTTCTTCCCTGTTGCTTACAAACATGCCCCTGTCTCTCTCTCCAATTCTGTAAAAACCCTCACTTCATCCATCTTTTCTTGCTATCATTCTGTCTTCTCTGCTGCCCTTTGTAATTAAATTGCTTCAAGACACTTTTTACAATAGATGCCTTCATTTTCTCTCTTCTCTGTCTCTTCTTAATCCTTTATAATCTGGCTTCTGAATTTATCATTTCACTGAAAATACTCTATCCAAAGTTACTAATAATCTCTTAGCTGATAAATCCAATGACCTTGTCTCAATCCTCATTCTCCTCAACCTCTTTGCAGCCTTTGATGTTGGTCATTCTCTCCTCTGATATTCTCTTCTCTCTAGTTTTTATTGTCATCTCACAGTCTCTCTCTGTGTCTCTCTCTTTCCCTTCCCTCCTTCTCTCTCTTCTTCCTTCCTTCCCCCTCTCTCTCTCCTTCCTTCTCTCTCTCTCTCTCTCTTTCTCTTTCTCTCTCTCTCTTTCTCTCTCACTTCCTCCCTCCCCCCCTCCTCTTCCTCTTTTTTTCTCTTACCTCTCTGATTGCTCCTTGTCTGTGTCTTTTGCAGGATCTTTATCCAGATCATGCTCTTTTCACTCTATTCTACTTCACTTGGTGATCTCATCAGCTTCTATGGATTTAATTATCATCTCTATGCAGACAACTCTCAAATCTACCTATCCTGTTCCCATTTCCCTGCTGATCTTCATTCTCATATCTCCAATTGCCTTTCAGATATCTTGGACTGGGTGACCAGTAAACATCTTAAATTCAACTTGTCCAAAATGGAACTTATTATCTTTTCCCCTAACTCCTCTCCTACACTTTCCCAGCTCTTCAGGCTAACAACATGGGTTTCATCCTTAATTCTTCACTATCCCCTCAATAGGCTTCCAAAAGCCTATTGATTTCACCTTTGCAACATCTCTCAAATTTGTCCCATTCAGGTAGACACCTTTATCATCTCACACCTGGACTATTTCAGTAGTCTGATGATGGATCTGCTTGTCTTAAGTCTCTCCCTGTTCTAATCCATCCTCCATTCAGCCATCAAAGATGTTTCCTAAAGCAGACGGACAATATCACTCCCCCATTCCATAAACTCTAGTGTCTTCCTATAGCCTCCAGGACCAAGTATAAAATGCTCTTTGGCTTTCAAAGCTCTTCCTATCTTTCCAGTCCTTTTACAGCTTACTTCCTAATACATACTGTGATCCAGTGATACTAGGCTCCTGACTATTACTCTAAATAAGATATTTCCATCTCAGCTTTGGGCATTTTTTCTGGCTGTCCCCCATCCCTGTAATACCCTTCCTCTTCTTCCTCTTCATCTCTTCTTACTGGCTTCCTTTAAGTCTCAACTGAAATCCCACTTTTTATAGGAAATCTTTCCCAATTATAATTAACTCTTTCACATTGAGACCTTTCCCATTCCCAGGCTTTGATTCATTGTGGATTAGCATTAGAAATTAAATGAGAATTTTTTGATAGTTTTGTGGAAGCTGTAAATGAAAGCTGGTTGAAATGGAAGTTGGTTGAAGGCCAGAAGATGTCACAGAATAAACTTAGAAACTAAGAAATACATAAAATATATGTATAGCATGATATAATATCAGCCCAAATTTTAAAATAAGATACTGTAGATATCCTGTAAACAAAAATGAAAAAATTCAGACTTAATCTGTTATGAAGGGAGGACCAAAAAATTTTATGTGAATTTTCCAGATCACAGGGGCTCTTAATCCCTGGGATGTGGAAGGGATAATTGTATTTTTAATTCTATCGTCTTCCCTCTGTTGATTATTTCCAACGTATCCTGCATATAGCTCATTTGTATATATTTGTTTGCTTGTCTCCCTTATTAGATTGTGATGTCTTTGGAAGGCAAGGGCTATGTTTTGCTTCTTTGTATTAGTGCTTAGCACAGTGTCTAATATATAATAGATGCTTAATAGATGTTTATTGACATAAGAAATGCAATAATTTAAATGACAACATTAAAAGGAAGATGAATTCAGATGAAATGTAATAATCAATTTTGGTTACCAAGAACAGATGATTAAACACTCCTCAATGGAGATATGCTGAATTCTGCACATGCTGTCAGGAACATTTTTTTGGTTGATTTTACTTGTTTTTCTTTGATATAAGGAATATTCCAAATGTGAAAGAAGCAAAGTTATCATTCACCTGTAAAGTTTAAGAGCCTGATTTGTTTTCTCACCCATACAAATGGTCAACTGAATTCATCACAGAGTTGGGTAACAGTATGTAGAGGGAGCCCGTATTTTTTTCCTTAAAAAAGAACTTTGAGTTTTCTTAAGCTCTTGTGTATATAATTGAGAAAGACTTGGAGTGCTATGTCATTTTTTACATGACAGAGTTGGCTTTAGTATGAAAGACTTTTAGGGAAGGTTCTATTACCAAACCCCCTCATCCATAATAGAATCTAGGCACCATATGATTCTCTGTGGCCTTATTTCTATGAAATGGAATCATTATTCCCAGTAATACAAAAATATTCATACCAGCACTTTTTGTGGTAGCAGAGAACAGAAAATAAAATGGACAGTCATTGTGTTTGGAGTGTTGAACAAACTGGGATAGATGAATGTAACAGAATCCTAAGGTGCAGCAAGAAATGATTACAAGAAATTGAGAAAAACATACAAAGACTTGCATAAACAAATGCAGAGTGAACTAATAAGCAAGATAAGAACTTTGTACACAAGGACTACAGCATTGCAAGGAATACTCAAAGGAAGCTGAATCTTTATTAATTCTTTGCCTAATTTTGGCCCCAAGGAACAGACAACAAAATCTCCCTCCTCCTGGTGGGGTAGAGAATGTTGTATGTACTGTCAGGCATGGTTTATAGAAACCGTGTTTAATTGTTTGGTTTTAACTGTTTTTCTTTGTAAAAAGGAAAAGTTCAATGCATCAAGGGGGAGATTATATATCTGGGAACCATTGCAATGTAACAATAACTAACATCAATAGAACCACTCATTTTTAAATGGAAGGGCTGTACTAGATTATTTCTTAGGATCCTTTTACTTCTAATAATCTAGCATCTAACTTCTGCACCTACAAGGGTAAGATGAATTGGCTTTTTGAGATGGGGTTTCTTAAGATTATCCTCTTAAATGCTGGAAAATGCATATAAAATATGGTAATTTTCATTTCAGTTATAGGAATATTGAGCTGTTCCTTCTGATAGTAACTAACTAGTCATCAAATCCAAGTGATTTCTAAGATGGCTCCCAGAGATAATGTCAGAATCAAGAAAGTGTACTAAATATATACTCTCTCTCTATATATATTTATGCACTTGCCACATTCGATTTATATTGTATCTATTTATATACATGTTATATTTTCTGCTACTACATTATAGGATTCTTTCCCCAAAGTATAAATCTAAGAACATTTCTCTCCCTGTACCCATGTCCCCCTTTTCAATAAACTCTTTTACCTCCAAGTTAAGATATTAAACTCTTGTTTGGCATTTAAATCTCTTTACAACTTGACCCCTTACTTTACATATTTTACATACTTACATATTTGTGTATGTATCTTCCCTAGTACCTAGCACAGTATATTGTACAGAATAGGAAATAAGGGGTCAAGTTGTGAAGAGACTTAAATACCAAACAAGAATTTATATCATAACTTGGAGGTAAAAGAGAGCTATTGGAGTCTATTGAAGAAGGGGACTTCTGATGGAGGTGGGGAAGAAACGGTCTTAGATTTATGCTTAGGGAAAACCACTTTGTTGGCTTTGTGGTGTATGGATTGGAATGAGAAGCAAATTGAGGAAGAGAGAATAATTAGAAGGTTTTTGCAGTAGTTCAGGAGAGAAGTGATTGGGACTTAAAGGATGGTGACTGTGTGAATAGAGAAAAGGGAAATGCTTGAGAAATGTTATAAAGGAATTACAAGATTGGTTGCAGATTGAATATGTGGGTGAAGAAGATAAAGGAATTGAGTTTAACTCTGAGGTAGTGAATTTTGATGACTAAATGATTGTCCTTCAATCCTGTCTGCTCCTTATACCATATATTAGTTTAGAAAACTGAATCTTGCTAATTAAGGGAAAGGGAATAGACAAAGAGTTTTGACAAAATGTTCAATATACTGATTAGTGTATAATTTGGGGGAGATAAAGGATTTTCCTTGTCAAACACTTTGGTGTCCCACCTTGAGTGCACTTTGATTTTAGAGGTAATTAGGATTAAATGATTTGTTATGGCTGGATGCAAATTCACTAAACAATTCTGATAAGAGATCTTTCAGGGAGCTTTAAAAAAATTAACTATTTGATCATAAACATTTAGATAGGGCTACTGGATTCTGGTGAGGAAACTCACTGTAATCTACAAATATGGAAAGATTATTCCAAGAAATTATTCAAGAAAACTTTTCAGAATGATAAAAAAAATGACAATCTATAAATAGAAAGAGTTCATAGGACCCTGACATGGATTCAAGTGTTCTACATACAGTATCGTCAAGACATCACCTTTGTGATGTCATTGGTCCTCTTTGAGAAAGAAGTATGAACAACAAGAAGTTCCAATACTTCTACAAGGAATAAATCTAGCAAATTTTATGAAAACAGTAATGAAATATCAAGGGACATCAATGAGGATTATAGTAGATTTCTTAAGATTAGCAATGACTGGAGAAATAAGAAGATAACAGATACAGTATTTAAGATGTATTAGCACCAAACATATCTCTCCAACAAAATTTAGCTTGCCATGTGAAAACAAGAGGAAGACATTTGTGAAGCATTTAGATTTTAAAAACTCATAGACAACCATTTGCATATCAAAGGAATTTTGAAGAAAGGCCTTTTAGCCCCAAAGATAAGTACTTAATCTGATTCATACTTTTCAAATCAAGATTAAGCAATAATTAATTAAATGCAAAAACCATCAGGATATATTGACTAATTCATCAAAAATTTCAGAAACAGGAAAATGAAACTTTTTTTGATAAATAGGAAGGCAAGAATTAAAAAAATCTATGTAGTTAGTAGTAATGTATAGGAATTTAGTTTTAGTTAATAATAATAATGATAAATACAATAATGCAGAATAATAGAAGAAAATATAAATAATAGCAATGCTAATTGGACTAACATCTTAAATAAAATAAAAAAATTACAGAATGGATTAAAACCCAATAACATGTTATTTACATGAAAATATGTTTACTGAAAAAAAACTTACAAAAAACATTTAACTCTTGCGTTTAAACAGATTTACAGCTAAGGCAGTTTAATGTAGTGGCAGAAGGTTAATTTTGAAGTTAGAAGAGCTGAGTTTTAACTTCAGGCTGACACATACAGACCGAGTCTGGACAAGGCACCTAACCTCTCAATGGCCTTGCATCACAAAGATCTATGTAAATATAAAAAAGCAGAATTTTTATATACTACATTTATAAGTCATAGTTCAATAAAATTAGTAGTGGTTACTCAACCTTTCTTAGCTCCAGTGTTCTTATTAGTAAAATGTGGATAACAATAGCTCTTACTTCACAGGGATGCTGAGAATATCTAATGAAATGAAGGAATGTAAGATGTTTTGTAAGCCTTAAAGTAAGTTATTGTGATAAATAATAAAAATACAATGAGTAAAAAGGGGTAAACTCACTTGGAAACTAAAAAGTAATCTACTAAATAATGCCTGAAGGAGAGAGGAAATTATAGGTATAATAATAGAATATTAAAGATAATGATTCGATATTTTAAAATCTATGAAGGTAATCAAAACAATACTGCTACATGCCTGTATTAATAAGAGGAACTTAGCAAGAGAAATTTGCACTGGTATTAAAAGATGCTAAAAACAGATTGAGGAAATAGTGATTCATAGTGTTGAATGCCTATATTAATAAGAAAGAGAATCTTAGCAAGATAAGTGTGCACTAGAATTAAAAGATGTTAAATATAAATTATGGAAATAAAGGTAGAAAAGGAATAAAGAACTACATCAACAGAAAGCAGAGATAAAACCAACATGATGAAATTAATATAATTGAAGATAATAAAACAATTGAAATAACACAAGAGATGTTCTTTGATAAGGCCTACATGTGAACTGGAAAACAATCATCACATGTAATCTTTAAAAAAAGAGAGCCCAAGTTAAATTTTGAAATGAGACAGGGAAGGTCACAATGAGGACGAAAGAAGGGATGATTTATTTACAAAAATTAAATGCTAATTTTATATTTTGAAGCAGGTAGGTGGTACCAGTGGATAGAATAGTGGATCTGGAGTCAGGAAGATCAGCCTTTAAACCCAGCCTCAAACACTTACTAGCTGTGTGACCCTGGGAAAGCCACTTAATCCTTTTTGCTACGATTTCTTCAACTATTAAATGGGGATAATGACACCACTTATTTTCTAGTGTTGTTCTGGGATCAAATGAAATAATATTTATAAGATACTTAGCATGGTGCCTGGTACATAGTAGGTACTTAATAAATGCTTTTCCCCTCCCTCTATTTCCCTCATAATAAATCAAGAAGCAGATGCCCCTAAATATTATAATATTTAAAAAGACAAACCAGATAGACCATGAGAAAGCTCCCCTGCACAAAGGTGATCAGATGGATTCACAAATGATTCTTAGCAAACTTTTAAAATCCAAATCATCCTTATTTTTTTTAAACTGAGAAACATGTTGGATTAATCAGTTCCTTTTATGAAGAAAATAGAATTTAAATCTCTAAGATGGGTAGGAGTGAGACTGATTAAAAACTGTAGGCCATTTTTTTCAACAATGAGGTAAATCAAAGCAATTCCAAAAGACTTGTGATGGAAAATGCCTTCTGCATTCAGAGAGAGAACTATGGAGACTGAATATGGATCAAAGCATACTCTTTTCATCTTTTGTTGTTGATTTGCTTGTTTTTTTCTTCCCTTTTGATCTAATCCCTTTTTGCTCAGTATGACAAATATGAAAATGTTTAGAAGAATTACACAAGTTTAGCTAACCTATATCAGATTGCTTACTATCTTGGAGAGGAGGAAGAGGGGAGGAGAGAAAATTTGGAACACAAGGTTTTGAGAAGGTGAATACTAAAAATTATCTTTGCATGTATTTGGAAAAATAAAATACCATAAAAATTATCAGCTATTCTTAAGCTAAAATTAATGCTCTATCAGCTTTACCCTGTTGTTCTTATCTAGAGCAGGCAACTTAGAGGTCAACTTCCTGGTGTTAGCTGAAATTTCAAAGACCAGTCTACTCTCATTTCTTACTTCATTGCGGGCGTGGCTGGGTTTAAAATCTTGACACTGAATAATTTGTTTTCTAGTTGGGCTTTAGCTTGAATCTTATCTCAGACATTTTCACTTGGGTAAATTATTTGAGGTTTCTCAGTCACAATTTTCCATCTATATAAAATAGGGGTGGTAGTAATAATAGCACCTACTGCAAAGAGTTTCCGTGTAGAACAAATGAAATAGCATAGAGAAAGCACTTGGCAGTCCTTAAAGTGTTGGGAAAATATTATCATTATGTTATTATCATATGTTATTGTAACCAGGCCTCTTCTAAATAGATGGTGTTAGAATATGACAGGAAATGTAGAAGCTCTGGATTTTTCCAATTTCTATTTTATCCTACTACATTCTAGCGGAGAATATTTAGTTATTATGAAATTTAATTATGAAATAATGAAAGTTATGAAATATAATGAAATTTAAATATGAATATCTTCAATATGTATCCATTTGTTTTAGGAAATGTTTATATTTAGCAAAAAAGTTTCTAATTTGTGATAGGAAACAGAAAAAAATTGTAATATTATAGGAGGGGGAAAGATAATTCCATACCATCTCTGTGAACTTGTCTGCACAGGCCATTCGAATTCGTTCTGGAGTTGCTGGGCTGTTCAGTATAAAGTCATCCGTCAGTCCCCTTTCTTTGCGAGCTGCTGCCACTGCATCACTTATAGCAAAGAACACAGAACATCCCAGGAACATCCCTGACTCACCCACACCCTATATGAAAGAAATTTAGAATTATAATTAAATTTTTATCTTTATAATTAAATAATTAAATTTCTTTAGAAAGTTCTCTTGAGAAATTCATCTATCTTTAAGAATTCTCAATGCTTTGGTTTACTTGTCCCATGAAAGAATTATCATGATTTGGTTCTTGCTGAAATACCAGTAAGTTAAAGATTAGGTGTTGGAATAATAGTACGTTAAGAGCTAGATGCTAATCTAACTAAGGGTTGAAGGGCTCCATTCTTTCACGAATGAAAAAAACTATCATAGCATATGATATAGAGTCCAAGTATATACAACCCCAGGGGCCATGGAACAGTAAGAGGAAAGACAATCTATTACTTTCTTGATGGGTCTACACAATAAATTATTGGCAAATTAAGGAGAGGTAGGGTTTATACATAACAGAATAACATATGGCTTCTCTCTTACTTGATATGGTATGGTGTAAAGAATATTCTCTTTGCAATTACTGAACTTGGGCAAAATCACTTAGTTTGTGGCTTCAGCTTCCTAGCCTATAAAAAGAAAAATTGTTCTAGGTGACCTTTAGGGGACACTGCCAACTCCAGGTCTGTGATCCCAGATTTTACAGTATGCACAGAATAACCAGGCTCTTGAGTTTCAGTTGACCATCTGATTATATGACAAGTATTTATTTCATGTTTTCTGCCTTGCAAAGATTTCTAATATACCAGATTCCTTAAGAATTTAAAGGTATAATCCTTCCTTTTAGAACCTCTATTAGTATCCCATGTATAGAAAAAACTAATAAACTGAAAGGGAAAAGGTTTTTACAAAGGACTAGATTTCTGTGATTTCGTGTACTACTAAATACTTTTGGATTTGTAAAGAAAGGGGAATTGGGAGGCCTCATATATATCCTATTCTAGAGTCCTGTTGCAGCCTTTTTCCCGCCCCCAAAATCCTAAATATAGCTTTTGCTCTGAATGAGGGTTCATTGTAACCTAATTTGCCATATGCACATTGCAGATCTTAAACCTTTCATTTTACTTTCTTAGGAATCATCACGAGTTGATACATTTTGGAGAAAAACCTGAAGGAGCCCTCTTTACTCAATACCCTATGAGAAGTAGCAAGGGTTTCTGATTAGCCTTTGAAGATTATTTATTAAAACAATGCTTTTTATGGAATTTGGGAACCTTGGGGACTCTGGTATTATGGGTTATGACACTGATTAGGTTCATAAGATTTACCCAATTTAGTCTTAGTTTGATAGATAGTCTGTAAAAAAAAGAGTAAATTGGGATAGATGCTTTTCTAAGATGGCAGTTCCAATATTTTCTATATATTCTACTTTGGCCTCTATCATCCCTATACTATGTTAGCCACAAAACACTATTTCCATTGCTTTTTAAGAGCATGTCATAAGTGCTTACTTTAAGCCGGAAAACATTGTACATAGTAATTGCAATACTGTATGATGACCAATTCTGATAGACTTAGCTCTTCTCAGTAATACACTGATCTAAGATAACTAAAAAAGATTCATGGTAGAAAATACTAGCCACATCCAGAAAAGAACTGATGAAGTCTTCATGTAGATTGAAGCATATTATTTCATTTTATTTTTTCATAGTCTTACTTCTTCTTTCAAAACATGACTAATATGGAAATATATTTTTCATGATTCACATATGTAACTTATATCAAATTATTTTGGGAGAGAGAAAAATACAGAATTTAAAAAAAATGAATGCTAAAAATTAGCTTTATCTGTAATTAGAAAAAATAAAATACTTTAAAAGAAAAAAAATCATGCCACAGATACTTACTTTAGATGAATAGATTGCCATTGGGTTCTGTGATGATGTCAATAAGGAAACATTAAATTCCTCTGGGACGTCTGTAACTGTAGGAATTTTGTATTCATCGGGCCCCTGACAAAGCAATACTCCTTCAGGAGAATATTTCAGTTCTTCTAGTGTATAAAGTCCCAAGCCTTGAATGAATGCACCTTCAATCTGCAAAGGGACGATTTTAAGATTTTTTTAAAATAATGTTTTGAGAGCACAGTTATAGTAATAAACACTTTTAAGATAACTTACAGATTTTAATACATTGGTACCTACCTGTCCTATATCTATGGCTGGATTTATGCTGCAGCTTGCATCTAAGACAATGTCAGTTCTTATATTCTAGAAAAAAAAATCAAAAGTTACACTTAAAAATATTGCATTTTAAAAGATACTTTTCTTTGAAAGAAGTCCCCTTCTTCCCAGAGCTATGCCTTAAAGATATTCTATTTTACTATTTCTTGTTTTTGTGTCCCCAGCACTTAGCGTAATGCCTGGCATATAATAAGTGTTTAATAAGTGCTCAGTTATTCTATCAATAAAAAGAACTGAAAATATCCACTATTTGGATTTGCTACTCTAGCCTCCTACAAGGAGACATAGTTTATTTCCAGAATGAGTTTTAAAAACTGGAACTTTATTAATAATACAGTCAAATTTGCACCATTACTATATAATAAGTGTCCTAGAAGGTTCTAAGGTCCATATAGAGAAGGACCATATTTTATTTGCCTTCATATATCCTTCATGTATTAACACAGTGTTTTGTACAGAACAAATATTTAATACAAATTTGTTGAATTGAATGGGAGTGGTTAGCAAGTTGGAACTATAAGCAATAAGTCAGCAATAGTTTTAAGCAGAAAAAATAATATCAAATTACTTTGGGTGAACTTAATTTGAAAGCAATTTTTGTTAATTTATTGTATTCAACTACCAGAATATGGAAGTTGACAAGAGTGTATGACTAACGTGCTTGGGAATAGAATAAATTACTGAAATTGAGAGACCACGTAGGTCTGTGAGAATGCTGGAAATGGCATAAGTTGGCCAAGGATGGCACAATGTAAGCTCCTCCAGAGGCAGAGATGGTTTCATGTTTCTTGCCTTTCTATAATCATTGCCACCCTCCTGGCACCCTAGTAGATGCTTAATAAAGGCTGTTGTTGGATTGATTCAAGATTGTAATTACAGAACAATAATTAAAGTCCAGTGATCATTGATTACCTTAGCTTCCATACCTACACATCTGGTACTGTACTTGACCACTTCTATTCATGTCCTCCTATTAGTTTGCCACTAAGATATTCCATTAATGAGTTTGGGGCCCTCTTTGCATTCTCTCATCGTGTGGATTACTGTAGAGAATGTAGGCTGTCCATCACTTATCCTTTGCCTTTTCAGTTAGACATTTCTGTGAAGACATCTTTTATACTGATACTCTCATATGATTCCTTTTTTTTTTTTAGCGTCTTTCAGTCTATTCACACTTCTCTTCATTATCCAAGCTATCAGGGTGATGTATAATATGTGCCTAATTATCCTGGGATAACTATAGAAAATCAGACAATATTATTTATATAATGAATATGTATTTGTGCCTCCTTGAATAGTCTAGCAAAACAGCCCATATCTAAGGAATTCTACTGAAACTAAAATTAAACCTCTGAGTACATATTAACTTTCTTTACTGGGGGAGGAGGAGGCAGGCCACCTTGAAAATCTTAGTAACTATGAATATGTATACATGAAAAAAGGTAAGATTACTGACCCTGTCACTAATTCAACATTATTATGTCAACTAATTCAAACATTAAATTACTAGTTTATGTGAAAATACAAAATGAGAAAACAACAATCTTAGGCCTCAAAGAATTTGCAGTTTAATAGAGGAAATTAGAGGGAATAAGACTTACAAATAAACATGATACAAAGTAGAAAGGAGTAATCAATCACCTTCGGCTAGGGGATTCAGGAAAGACTGGAATCTAAATTGTGAGGTGAATTTGTATATAGACCACCAATTTATTGAAGCAAAGAAGAGCAAATTTGAAGAAATAATGAAAATGAGATATGGCACACAATCAAAACAATTCTAACCTGACTAAAATAAGCTACTGATATTGAAACTATATTAATCCAATAATAGAACAGACATCAACAAATTAGAATTTTTTTTTTTAAAAAATTAAACTTATATAAACCAATAATCTAATGAAGAGAATGAAAGAGCTCCTAATTTATCTCAGCCAATAACTTGATCTCTTTGCCAAGGAGAGAGACCGACAAATTGAGAGAGAGAGAGAGAGAGAGAGAGAGAGAGAGAGAGAGAGAAGAAAGGAGGGAAAGAGACAAAGAGAGAGGGAAGGAGGGATGATTGCTAAGAATGTAACTGGCTAAAAATATGAACTAATTTGTAAAATCTCATGGAGATACATGATGAAAAATTGTGAGTAGTACTGCCTCATAAAACAGTAGGAAATAGTAAGGAAGAAAAGCCAATTTATGAAAAACTTAGCAAAGTCTCTACAAAGCCAGTATATCCCCAGGGCATTTAAGGATAAACTTGGAAGGAAGATGACCAAGAGATGAAAATTAGAAAAGACATGTAAAAATTATCTTAAACAAACTTTTTTACATCAATGAAAGTGGAACCATCACATTGAGATTCTGTCCCTGGTATGTTGACAGAGAAAGTTGGAATGACATTAGGGAAAACAAGAGCTCACAGAATAGGCTTGTGTTGCTATCAGTAGTGCAGTTTTGAAGGGATTGATTCACAAGATATTTGGAAGAGGAAGAGTACCTTTTTTTGGAAGTGGGGAGGAAAGGACCAATCCCCCCAAAGTTTGAGAAAATACCCCAAACTATTAATCCATATGCCTACTTTTGCAATGTTACAAGGTCTTTGAGAATAATCTGCACATGCACTGAGGTCATCCTTAATGAACATACAAGGAAGGAGTAGGCAGTTTTTCACAAATAAAATTTTGTAGCAGACCACATTTTCTCAGATCATATTTTCTCAATCTTTCAATTGATTAAAAATGCCAAGAATATAAGATCCCACTCAATTTATTGCTTATTGTCTATGAAAAAGTACTTGATTCAGTAGAAAAAAATAATGCCTTAAAAGCTTTTCTCCAACAATATCTCCAATGCAAATAACTAAATCATATAAGATTCTTTAAGAGATGGGATAATAAAGATAACCTTGTTCAATGACCCTATGACTAAGTGAGTTATAAAACAGCTTGCCAAATGTGTTTGCTGCTGTCAGAGAAGATGTATATATAATACAAGAGTCCAAATGGAAGAAAGATTCCCAAAAGAAAAATGAAGTCTTTCAAATGCTCTTCTTTGCAGATGGTTATACCAATTTTTGAACATTGCAGATCCTTCTAAATGAGATTGAAAATAACTTAAAAGAGTTAAGCCTATGTTCCAGGGGAAAACTAATTAGATGAAGAATTTCTATTGCAAAGATTATGATATGCTACTGCTCACACAAATCATAGAGCAACTTGAGTAATATCTATATCTTGGGCAAGTACTGTGGGTGGACAATTAACTGAGTCTAGAGTTGAATAGTTGGAAAGGAAGTTGGACTGCTTTTAGAAACTATTTTTAAATGATTTGAAGCTTTTCTTTGAAATAAAGGCCTATATTTTTAATGTAGATGTTCTTCTGGTGATCTTATATGACTGTAAGTTGTAGTATATCACAGTTTCAGAATAATGAAGGTTGTAGTTCATTAAAAGGACAATGGAAAGGTATATGGTGGGTGCAAATAGGCTGTATTATTATACTGTATAAAGGATGTTATTAAAAATCTGTCACCTAATGCAAGCAGTGTTCCATCACTGAAAAACATAAGACTCTAGATTCTAAAGTAAGGCCCATAACATATTGGGTAGACTTTTTCTGGGCTAGTGTATGGGAAAACATAGGCAAGAGTTACACAGGATGAAAAGATATGGATGAATTACCATCTGTACATTTAAAAGCTGTCCCCCCAGTGATGAAATTACAGATCCAACAAATACAGAAAGACTCAAAAGATGCTTTAATATCCTCAGTATGGAGCTTTTTTCTTTTTTAAAAAAGATTTTTGGACACTTTTCATTTTTATATAATTTTCACTTGTGGATACCAACTCTTTCTTTGACCACACCTCGTTTGTTGAATCTTTCTCTTTTTAATAAAGAAAAAAATGAAGTAAAAACAAGCAATACAAGGATAATACCTGATGATGTGTGTAATATCCTCTGCCAAGAGGAAGAAGGTATGTTTCATTTGAACAATTCTTTCTGAAAGAAGTTGGTTCAAGATGACCTTGACATAAGTTATAATTTAGTTTTCTGTAATTTTCTATAGTACACTGTAATATGCTGTACAAGAACAAATAAGAGCATCTGGTAGACTGCCATGAATTTGTGAGCTCATTAACATGGATGCTCCTTTCCCTAGTACAGGTCACATCTCATTCACACTTGCCCAGCCTGTGTAACTCTCATCCATATTCTTCTATAAATCTGTCACAATTCTATAATTGCCTTCTATAAATCTGTCCAACCAATGTCCTAGGGACCTTCCTCTTTTTTCCTGGACATTGTCTGGGTAACGTGGAACCTGTGTGACTTCCATAGCATATTCTATTACAAAATCTTAACTAGTATTATAGGTTTGTGAATTATGAAATATGAATTTTTTTGTTGCAAAATATTGATAATCCCTATTAAAGTTCAGCTCTGATGCTGTATGGTGGACGTAGAGAGAAAGCTGTATTCTTGAAACCTGTGCTAGTGGGGAATAAACTCTGGTAGTCTCCAACAGAAAGAAAAAGCTTCTGATATGTCTCTTGTGTAAGTACCAGCCTCCCTGGATTTGGAGAAGCTCATTACTGGCTTGGCCACAGGGTGATGAATGTTTCATTATAGCAACTCTCAAAGTAATGAAGGAATTGTGATCTGCATCAGTGGAGGGACTTTCTACATCAAAGAAATCACAGAACCTTAAAGTACCTCACTTACGATTACCAACAGCCAGCTTTGTTTTGTAACAGTATTGTTAATGGCCCACAGCTAAATGTCATGGTAGTTAGAAAACTCCACTGAAATCTTGGTTAGCTAATTTCCTATTTAAAACATTGTTCCTGTGAAAAAATTTCTTGTAAATTTTTTTCACTTAATATTTTTCTGAGGCAATACTAATTTGTGGCATTTGAAGGGGGCATAACTGTTTAACCCAAAACGCTTGCCAATCTTTATTTATTTATTTATTTTTGAACAAAAATTTCCCCACAGGGGTCTTTGGAAAGGATCTCTGCATAAATATCATTTCAGAATGCTTTCTTCAGATCATTTACTAAGTCCCTATCTATTCTTTAAAATTAGATACATATAATATTAAACATCCACAGTCCTGGACCTCTGGAAAAGGGTCAAGTTTCTTGGTCATTGTTATTTTCATTTACATTGTTGTAGTCAGAGATGTGCTGGTAAATGTTTAACAAGCATCTCTCAAAAAACAAATGTACACACACTTAACAGTAGAAGTCTCTGAGGTTTCTAGTTGGAAATTTTTAATAGGCTATCAGTGAGGGAAATACCAGTTTTTAAAGTGTTTCTTGTTTCTTTGGAAATGGAGTAGTTTTGGGGAAATCTATTTTTGGTTTCCTAGAGTAAAATATGCACAATTGATGTTTAATTTTTTTCTCCCAAACAGTAAAGACTATAGTATAAAATAAAATTTGAATTTTGGGGGGCATCTGTGTAAGTATAGGGAAGAAATGGATAGTGAGATATTCTTATGTAACTAAAGGATCTTGGATTTATCTTTTTAGTAACTTATAAACTATGACTTAATTCAATAAAAGAGAGAAAGCTTTTAATACAATCAAAGGAAACAAAATTTTATCATTTATGAAAGCTTTAGTAACCTTATGAGCTCCTGTCAGGCAGTCAATTTCAACTTCAGAACAGGCAGCTCCTTCAACGTAGTATGGAAATGGGTCTCCTTCCCCTTTCTCCCAGTCCATGTTCGCTTTATAGCCTCTGGTGAAAGTAATAAAACCTGCAACATCAGCTTTAGAATGAGATCTTTTTTTTTATTTTTTTAAGCCTTTTTGATAAATTTTTTGATATAACTTTCATTTACAACTCAGGGTTATAGTTTTTCCCTCCCCATAATAAATCCTTAATAATAAAGAATCAAAAAAAGAAAGAGAAAAAAATTAGTAAGATTAACAAATCAATTGAATCTTGCAGCATATACAGTTTTCAATATCCAAAGTCACTTGACCTTTACTAAGAAGGGAGAAGGGTCTGCTTTCTCAACTCTTCCCCAGGCCCAAGCTTCTTAGTTATTAAAATTATACTTTTTTTTTTGGTTTGTTTTTGTTGTTGTTATTTACCTCCCTAATTTCTCTCCCTAATTCTTTTATATCTATTCTGTATTTATTTATTCTGTATATATGTATTGCATATAAGTTATCTCCTTTGATAGAATGTAAGTTCCTTGATATCAAGGATTGTTTCATTTTTGTCTGTATATTCCAGAGCCAAGCCCAGTGCCTGGGATACAGAAGACACAATAAATACTTATTGGTAGCTCCATTGTTACTGTAAAAATCAAATAAGATTGAGTGGATCATTTGAGTGATGGTGTTATTTCAAAAATCCTTTATTTTATATATATATTTTAATACTCCTACATACCCAGCAATAGCATTTACACCTCTAAAATGGCACTGAAAGGCATAAAAAAATTTAGAAATAAAATCTGAGCACTCTACTTGTGAATCAGATCATCATCTCACAGTTTCAGATATTCTTTAGTCTGATGTTGGACCTGTCTAGGCTTTAACTGTGTTTACCTTACAGACCTAAATTTTCCCTTTTATTATTCCTAATTTACACATCACTTTAGGATCTACAACATATTTTCCTCATAATATTGCTGTGAAGATAGGAAGTATAAATATTATTATATCCATATTATGGTTGAAGAATCTAAGGTTCAGAAATAATGGAAATAATTCTAGACATTATTATATTATATTATTATAGTATATATAATATATTAAAAATAACTCTGAAGTCAGAAGAAATGGCTTCAAGTTCCTGCTAAATAATCATGTGATACATGTCAAGTGTGGAAATATGTTTTTCTTGACTGCCTATTTATAACTTTTATCAAATTTCTTGCTTTCTTATTGAGGGAGGGGGAAGGAAGTAATAGGAGAGAATCTAGAATTCAAAATTGTAAAAAATGAAGCAAAATTATTTTTCCCTGCGATTGGAAAAAATATTTTAAAACATCTTGTGACCTTGGTCATGTTCATAAGTTATTACTAAATATTCTATCTTCTTACTACTTAGAAAAATTATACTTGTAATAAAAATGCAATGAAATAATCTAATATTATGATATAGCTTTTTCTTGCCTAATGTGGTTTTATGACTATGCCAGTCTTTATTTTTTACAGGACTCATTTCCAAGCCAACCTGGGATTATCCATAACAGTTTTCACTTACATAACATTTTACAAATTTATAGATTTAGATTTAGAAGAAACTTTAAAGATTATCAAGTTTTTTTACATATAGAATACCAAAGAGTTGAAATTACTTACCAAAATCCCCATGTTAAATGGCAGAGCAAGAATTGAAACCCAGCATCCAAATCTACCACTTTCTGATTTAGATATTTTAAATGTATTTTACATAGTTAAATTTTTTACATATATCCCATCTGAGACTTATAAGAACCCTGTAATAGATGAGGATAATTAAACTAGATTCTAGAAGCTAGCCTGACATATTGAACACCCAAACTTAGGAACTTCTCTTGAGGATCTAAATCTAGGTCTTCATCTTTTGACTAATACGTTATGGCCTCGTTCTACTAAACCACCGAATCTTAAGATTATCTTGCTGATCAGCAATTCTCAAAATGTGCTTCTTGAACTCTTGAGGATCTTTCAGGTGGTCTTCAAGATCTAATTTTTTTTCATCATATTAAGACATTATTTGCTTATGAAAATACTCCCCTTTTCAATTACATATCTGTGTAAGGCCATATTTTCTTCATATAGCTCAGCCAAATGAAATACCATAACACATTGAAAAGTAGATAAAAGAATCCAGGTGTCTTCTGTTAAGCCAAATATGTAAAACCATACTATTTTTCTCATTTTTTGGTTGGGAAAAAATTAAAATGTTTAAAATAATTTTTATTCTTTTGGAAAAAAAAATAATTATTTTTCATAAAATGTTGAGTTAATGTGATGGATTTACAATTATTATTTTAAAATGAATTAATGATAAACACTTTCAAAATGATCAATCTTAATTTCCAATATGGCAAATATTAATAGATATATAACCCAAATAAACAAAAGCTCTTCTGGATCCTAGATAATTTTTAAAAGTGCAAAAGGATCCCAAGAAACTTTTGAGAACTGCTGACATTGGCTAATTCTTCATATGTTATAGTTAAAGCACAGTCCTGAAATTTATAAAAAAAGAGAGAAAACTTATTTTACCTGAAATATCCTGTAGCTGAAAGGCTGATTCTTTTTTCAAATGCTGCTCCGACCTGCAAAATGAGCATATTTATTCAAGATAAACTTCTGATTGAGGAAACATAAAAACTTGCAAAGCCCAAAGCCCAAGGTGTGAATGACTCTGTTCTTGGTAATATGGGAAGTCATTGAATTTGGGAGGTCCTGACACTTTACCCTCCAAAGCAGATGAAGCTGGTGCGTACTTAATTTTTTAATTCTAAAGCTCCTGCTCTGGGGTCTCTGCTGCTCTTATTGATGAGTACCTCCCATGGCTAGCTATCCCCAGCTATGCTTCATACCTGGCCATTTTGCATGCCTTCTCCCTGATCTCTCTAGCCCTTAACCAGTCCTGGAATAATTCTCAAAGCAATATTGCCATTGCTCCTGGAAAGGGTATCAGTCTAGCCCTTAGTGGCTCCACTCATCAATATTGTGGTTTGCTTTCTTTTTCTCACTTTCTCTTTCTTTTCCTCCTCCCCCCTCTCTCTCTTTCTCCCTCTCTGTCTCTCTGTCTGTCTCCTCTCCCTCTCCAGCTCTTGTTTCCATCTCCCTCCCTCCTTCCCTCCCCCCCTCTCTCCCTCTTTCCATTCTTCCCTCTCTTTCACTCTCTTTCTCTCCCCCTCCTTCTCTCTCTGTCTCTCTCTCTCTGTCTCTGTCTCTCTCTCTGTCTCTCTGTCTCTCTGTCTCTCTCTCTCTCCTCCTCTCCATCTCCTCCATCTCTTGGTCTCGGTCTCTCTCTCTCTCTCTCTCTCTCTCTCCCCCCCCTCCTCCTCTTCCTCTCCCTCTCCATCTTTTCCATCTCTTGGTCTCTGTCTGTCTCTATCTCTTCTTCTTTCCCTCTCCCTCTCTATCCCCATCTCCATCTCTTTCTGTCTCAGTCTCTGTGTCTCTCCCCCCCTCCCCCATCTTTGTCTCTGTCTCTCTTCCCTCATCTCCATCTTTATCTGTCTCTGTCTGTCTCTATCTCTCTTGGCATTGGTAATTTTTTTTTACTGTTAATTTAATTTTTCATACATATTTGTATCAGAAACAACATTTTTTGTTACATATAGCTTGTTTTTTAGAACATATAATTAGACATATGTATCTAAAAAAAAAACAAATAAAATTACAACTCTCTGATTTTTTAAACCAAAATAATCCTCCCTGGTTATTACACATTTATATGTGTTGTTTCATCATTAGAATATAAACTTCTTGAGGTTAAAGACTGTCTAATTTTTGTATTTATATCACCAGAGTTTAATACTGTGCTCAGTTCATAGTAAGGGCTTAATAGGCGTTTTTAATACACTCATTCATTTATCCATTCACTCATAGAATTGTAATCAGATGAACAGATGACCATAGAACATTTATGTACCAGCTGTTCTAAGCCCATTGCAGTCCATGAGGTAGCTTTTGTCATAAAATGACTGTGTTCAAGTTCTTGTCTTATGTACTATTTAGGGTAAAATAGGAGAATCTCCTTTTTGCCATCTGACCAATAGCTTTTCTTTTGAAGTTGGGGAAACACAGAAAAATTTTCCTAATGTCTAAAATCATGTCTCAGAATGTATTTTCCTAGAGAAGCAGTTTTAGAAATGGTGATTAGCTAGTGCTCAGAAGTATAAAGCAGAGACCTCATGAGTTACCTCAGTTATTCCTTGACTCTCTTCCCTGATGTCTCCCCTCCTCTCCCCCCCACTTACTTTCTCAGGAGTTGGAAACCTTCAATAGATAGATGCACACATATATATGTCATAAACAAATATGTATATATGCATGTGTAATAAATGATTATATGCGTGTATATATATATATACACACAAAGTTATATGTTATATTCCTATTGGGCCTTTGCTATGAGTAAGAGAGGAGCCATTGTAAAATTTCTTTTCTACTTTGACTTACATAATTTAAGAAGGCTTGGCACATATAATATAATTCACAAGCTGATTATGGTTTTGGGTGGGGAGTTCTTGGGAGGACAATCAGATATCACATTATGAGTAACACTACAATATCAGTTATTTTCGTTGATATATAATTCAACATTAATTAATCCTTTTGCCTCTCTTCACCCTAAACAACCAACTTTTATTTTGGTTTCAGCTTTCCTTTTTATTAAACCATGTTAGGTTGATTTTGTGTGTGTGTGTGTGTGTGTGTGTGTATAATGTGCATATATATGTGCATGTGTATATAATGTGTATATACACATTGCTCGAAGTAAAGGAGCAATAAAGGGAGAAAGAAAAATTTGGAATTCAAAATCATATCAAAATGAATATTGAAAACTATCTGTACATATAGCTGGAAAAAATAATATTAAGTGCAAAAAAAAATTAAAGCATGTTAAATGAGTAAGTTTTTAATGTATTTATTTTGTTTATGTCCTCTTCTGAGTTATGTTCTTCCCTTCCTCAGATGTGCACAGATGAATGCTTTATTGGGGACAGTCTATTCAATCCTTCCATTTAAAGCCCAGCTGGGAAAAGAGAATAGAGCATCCAGCGTTTCTGATATTAGAACAGTTGTCTTCACCCTGTATTAAACCCACCTGTCTAAGTAGATAGGAATTTGTTCTAGTCTTTCTGGATTTATTTCTTATTCTCAGAAGTAAATTGGGATAGAGCACTTACCCACTCTTCCCAAGTGCCTTCAGGATTTTTCTTAATGATGGGCTCAAGGCGTTTCAAGAGAATCTGACAGGCATTCTTATGATGATAAAGATAGGGAAAATCATATTGGAAAAACATTAATTCATTTAATTATGAATGAAAAATTAGTTAAACTTTATTTCATATTTATTTGGGGGTATAATTAGTTACATGAGTGATTTTTAAAAATAGGAACATAGCTTTGAATAGGAGTTTGGAAATCATTGAATTCAACTCTAATTTTCCAAATGAAGAAACCAAGACACAGAGAATGACTTGTTTAGTCAAGGTATAAGGTTTTTCAGGTGGAATTTGGACCCAGGGTATCCACAATACCAGACTATCATTTTTTTCTTTCTTGTAAGCTAAATCCCTCTACAAATGTACCTTCACTACATCTTTGCTTTCAGGTTCTACTTTGAGAACCCTCAGGCTTTTGCCATCTCTTCCCTTCATTTTGTGGCTGTACTTTTTTACCTCCTTCTATTCCACTATCCCTAGCATCATCTCCTACTTCTCATAGATCAATCCTTCCTATATTTAATCCCATTTTCCCTGTATTTTTAGTAATACTAACTACCTTACTGTCAATACCTGCCATCTTTAATATCTAAAATGTTAACAATTCTTGCTGGCCTTAGTTACTGATGGAGGCATTTGCTCTAGACATGACATGAAGAATGAAGAGCATATTAAGTTTTCTTTTGGATAATAAGTGGTAATACCAAATATGGCAGTTGTTACCAGTTCCAGTAAGAAGGCCCGATGGACCCTGATTATCGACTTCTTTCTCTTATTCACTGCAAGTTCTAAATTCCATAGAATGAGTTAGATCTTTGCTTGTTCCCATAATTCCCACATGCTTTGAATTGGTTCTTTACTGGGCTCAGTCTCATAAGTTTCTGCTTCCCTCCATTCATTCTGAAAAATCTCAGAGCCATCTAATTGAAGCAGTCCCTGAGCAAAATTCCCCTCTGTAAAACACCAATGAGTAACCATCTGACCTTTGAAGGAACACACTACCACTTAGGTGAGTTGATTCCATTTTTGGTGAGGAAATTTTTCCTGACATATTATCCCAAGGAGCACACAAGGGATTGACCTGTGTGCCCTGGCCCCTTCAGGTGGGCCACCTGTATTGTAGTGTATTGATAATGGACATAGGAAGTCAGCAGCTTCCAGATGGTCCCTTCCTCCCCATCACAGAGAGTTTTATTAAACAGAATTAGTGATTGATTCAGGAAGAACAACATATTCAGTTGTTATAAGAGAAAATGAGGACATTTTTGAAAAAAAAATCCTGATTCTGCCTTGCTTTGCCTTGGCCAATGAACCAGCCTAGGGCTACTGGTCACACATAGCTCTTCACATGGGACTGGACTCCATTTGATTCACCAGAAGGGACCATGTACATTCTATGGTATAGTTCCCACTCCATTTATCTCAGTCTCAAACTGCCTCTTTGCAATTTTTACCTATTGTTAATTCTGCCTTCTGGGGCTAAGGACAAGTCTTTTTTGGTGATAACTCTTTAACTGTATCAACACTGCTATCATGTCACTTTTAAGTTTTTCTTTTTTGGACTAAATTCTCCGTTTCTGCTTCACTTTTTCATCCATTAAGCTGAGTTTCCACCAAGTCTTGAAAGCAGTTTGTCTTAGATATCAACTCTTGGACTGGTACTAATCACTTTTTACATGTTATTGTGGTTAGCAACAAATCTTCTGGACTTTAAGCTACTCTACACACCCAACTTTAGCCAAAGGGAAACCACAGATAAAGAAAAATTACACAGGGGAAAAATGGTAATAGCTGTAACCTGCACGGCCTTCCCATTGACTTCAGAACCAATGGATGCAGCAGTAGCAATAGTGTTGGGCACGATGGCTGTATTTGTTTCACAGAAGTGCATGTATGACATTGGTATCTTTAATTCACGGCTGGCAATCTATAAGGAAAATAAACATTTTCAAGGAGTAAGATTTGTGATGAATAGTCAGTATAAAAAAGAACAATTTAATTAAATTATTTATATAATGCTATCATGCCTCAATAAATTGACAAGCATTTATATATCAGACACTGTCCATGGTGGGTAAGAATACAAAGAGAAAAGCAAAACAATTTTTGACTTCAAGGA